>NW_012116389.1:254945-418322 GCF_000951035.1 Colobus angolensis palliatus
CAGGATGGTCTCGATCTCCTGACCTCGTGATCCGCCTGTCTCGGCCTCCCAAAGTGCTGGGATTACAGGCTTGAGCCACCGCGCCCGGCCTTTTCTTCTCTTTCTTTCTAAACGGTTTTAGAATAAGTTGCAGGCATCATGTCCCTTCACCTCTTCACCCCTAAATATATCCATGGCTATATCCAAAGAGCAAGAACATTTTCTTATTGATGTAACCTCAATACAGTTAACAAATATAGGAAATTTAACATTGATCCAATACTATTTTCTAATTGACTGTCTATATTCCAGTTTTGCCAGTTGTCCCATGAATATCCTGTATAGCTATTTTTATTTCTAAGCCAGGACACACATTGCATTTAGCTTTCATATCTCTTTAGTCTCTAATTTGGAGCACTTTCTCAGCCTTTCTTTGTTCTTCATGACTCTGCATTCTTTAACCTAGGTTTGTCTCATGTCTTCTTATCTATGAATTCAAGTTACATGTTTTGGACAGAATATCCTAGAAGTAATATCGTGTCCTTCTCAGTGTATTATACCATGAGACATACACTGTGAGACTGTACCATTATCCATGACAGGAATGGATTAGGTGGTGTCCATCAGGTTTCTGTGCTGCTAAATTACTATTTTTTTCTTTTGTAATTAATGGGCACTTTTGTGGGCGATAGTTTGGGTATATGTGAATATCTTGTTCCTCACAAACTTTCATCTATTCTTGGCTGAATTATCACCCTAATTTTTAAATATAGATAATACATAGATATATAGATATATCTATATAGGTATATATATATATCTGTATAATCAGTGGAGCATGAGACAGAAACTGAATCAAGTTTTATAATTCTAGTAAATTATCCTTGGCAAGTAAAATAGTTTCAGAATGCCAGCAAACTTCCGACCAGTTCTTCAGTAGACTGACAAACAAACCAGTGAGGTGAAAGTTGCAGATATTTTTAAACAGAGCTATTAGCAACCCCAAGGAAACCTGAGGACTGGTAAGTCCTTAGGTTATGTTCTCCTGCTATTCAGAGCCAGATAAACCTTGACTGTGTGACCCTCAGGCAATCCACCATTAATCTCAGGACTGGGAAAACCCTTCATTTCTCTACGGAGAAATGCTTATTTTCAAAATGTGGTCGATTTCCAAGGCCAAAGTTCTTTCCTGGGGAGGGGCTTTCCTTGTTTGCAACCAATTTTGACTAGTAAAGAAAGTGTGCAGGCCACACCCGCCTTATGCTCCTCCAGTGCCTGGCGATTAAGGGCAGAGAGGTCCCTGGCTTTGTGGGGATGGCTGGGGTTGGGCTTTCTCTGGCTGCTTACATGTGGTACATTTACTTCTTTCTAAATAAATCATTTGTTTTATATTCATTGATTCTGCATGTCCCCTGACATACATCATATGAAAAAGTGGTGATTCAGAAAGAAGACCTCAAATCGGATGGTCGATCAGTGACAAAGTTCTGCTGGGCTTTTCTAAGCACCTGTGGCTCCAGGATGGAATTATTCTCACAGCCAAGTAACAGTACAGTTATTTTCATTCATCTGTTTACCTAACATTTCAGTAGGTAACTCTAAAAGATGAGGGATCTACAAAGACCCTAAATTGTTATACCTGAAAGAAATCAGCACAACTGCCGTGGCATATTCTGGTTTTCAGTCTAATGGGGGTGTTGAAAGTTGTGGCCCAGGCTGAGTCAGGAATAGGCAGAGGGGTTGGAGCCTGCTTGTGGCAGAGGAGTGAGGAGTGGGAGGCGGGAATTTATGAACGCTTAGTGGGGTTCTGGGGAAGGGCAAGGCACAGAGAATGAGGGAGGAGGGAGGATGCTGTCGCAGCACTTGGGGGTTGATAAATGTATGTGGAGTAAATGACAACATCAAGCACCTTAGATGGAAAAATACCCTGTTTTCCACTGCTTTTGTCTTTTAGTCCTGGGTTTCCTGTCTCCTGAACTACGTATGTTAAGAAACGTTTATAAGGAGTTATGTGTATTTATTATGCTTAAAGATTCAACTAGCCTGCCTTAAGGTATGTAATGTCTCTCAACCGCAAATGCCTTTTCTTCTCTTTGTTTAAAATGCATCTTTATTCTTATACCCAATTTTTCTTTTTGTTGGTATTAGATTTTGACTAGAAGAGATTGGTCTCATTCCCAGGTTACCATGAATATGCCTGCATATCATCATTTTTGTTCATTAAAAACATTTTTTCCCCCATTTTAGTTTTCTATTCCAAAAAAAAGTGCGTATTCACCCAACCCGCATGCAAATCAGTAGCAGCACATTTCATGTTCTTGCTATATTTCCCTGTGCTTGCCTCTATTTCTGCAGCCCTCCTGCTGTTTTCCTGCCTGTGTGTTCTTTTATTCTGTTGATAGCTTTCATTTTGGTCTTCCCTTCGCATCTGGCCCTTCAAGCTGGGCTGCGGTTCCGCGCTGCAGTTGGGCCATTCAGTGGTTGGACTCTGTCCAGCCCCTGCCAAATGCTGTCTCTTTCTGTAGCAGGAAGATGAGCTTAGGATATCTTTCTTATGGTGTCTTGAATGATGTATTTTGCTTTGGGTGCAAAAGCCCATACCAACTTGAAATGCTGTCTATGCTCTGTATTTAATAAGAATATAATAGCAATAGTAATAATAATAGTAGAAACAGCCTTACACTTTTGGAGCCATTGTTGAGGACAGCCCTCCCCCTTGGCTATTATTTTTCAATAATAGTCAAAAAGATCTATAGATTATATTACAAAATATCTTCATGAATGTTTTGTTGTGCCAACATTTTTCCCTGTGCTGTTATGGATTGTATCATAGTCCTCTCAATAGAAGTGAAAATTTAAAAATAAGAATTATTCTAGCTGAAGACCAGAATAAATATTCTTAAGAAAAAAAACTCTACTATAATGGCAAGAGAGTAAGCCTTATTTTTATTGAAATATGATTAGCAATGAAATGCACATCTTAAGAATTTGATGAGTCTTGACAATTGTATATACTCATATACCATTACCAAAACAAGATCATAGATCATTTCCACCACCTCAGAATGCTCCCTCCTGTTCTCTTCCAGTCAATACTCACCCCACCCCTCAGAGGTAGCCACTGTTCTGATATGTATCACCATAGAGAGGTTTTGCCTGTTCTTGAATATTGTATAAATGCAGTATGAGTACCCTTATATCTGACTTTTTTTTTTTTTACTTATTACTATGTCTGTGAGATTCATTCATGCTGTTGTGTGTATCTATAGCCCATTCTGTTACTGCTGAGTAGTTTTCCATTATGTGTCATGTAATTTGTTCATCTGTTCACCTGTTGATGGGCATTTGAATTGTTTTCAGTTTTTGACTATTTTGAATAAAGTTGCTATAAACATCTGTGTGCAGGTCTTTATGTGAGTGTGGCAGAAGTCTCTAAAATGTCTTCCAGTGATCCCTGCCTCCTGTTGTTCTTGCCCCTGTCCAATCACCTCTCCTTGAGTGTGGGTGGGACTTGTGACTCCTTCTAACTAACAGAATATTGTAAAGGTGATGGAATGTCATTTCCATGGTTATGTTACATATGACTGTATCTTTCATCCTGTTAGCAGATGCTGTTGACTCTTTTGCTGGCTTCTATGAAATAAGCTTCCCTATGGAGACACCTACATGACAAGGAGCTAGGGGTGACCTCTGATCAACAGCCAGTGAGAAATTGAGGCCCTCAGTTGAGAGTCTGCAGGAAACAGAATCCTGCCAACAACCATATGAGCTTGGAAGTGGTTCCTTCCCTAGTTGAGCCTCTGATGAAACCTGAGCCCTGGCTGGCACCTTGATAGCAGTTTTATGAGAGGTGCTAATGAGGAGGACCCAGCTAAGCCAGGCCCAGACTCCTGGCTCACAGAAACTGTGAGCTAATAAATGCAGCTTTTTAGAGCTGTTAAGTTTGTGGTAATGTTACACAGCAATAGGTTAAAACAGTGGGCACGCATTTTTAACTATCTTGGATAAATATCTAAGAGTGGAATGAGTGGATCATGTAGTAAGTATACATTTAACTTTTGAAGGAACTGCCAAACTCTTGTTCACGTGGGTGTATATTTTTATACTCCTACCAGCAGTGTATGAGAGTTCCACTTGCTCCACATCCTCAACAACATTTTGTGTTGCCAGTCTTTTTGATTTTCCATTCCAGTTGGCATGGAATTATCACATTGTGGTTTTAAATTTGCATTTACTTGATGACTAATGAGGAATAAACCTGTTTTAACCTGTTATGCAACCTGTTCAAAATTTGTTTTTCTTCCAAGAGAAATACAGCTTGTTTGTTAGCTTACGTTTTTTTGGTCCTTGTTATTTGAGATACACAGATGAAAAGACAAGACTCCTGACTTAAAGAAACATAATGTAAGGAACACATCCACATATTGTTGTATGTAAAATATAAAATGGGGAATAGAAAGCATGAGATATTTACTATATACCTAATGTATAAAATGAAAAATGAAATGGAAAAGTGAGTAAATTAGTATACTCATTGCTAAGTGAAATAACATGTACTACTATGCCTTAAGGTAGGTGTTTGTAAATTTCATTTTAAGATAAGGAATCTGAAGCTCACAGACAATTACCAGTTGAAATGGGCTAGGCTATGCTGCAGTAACAAACATCTCTCCATATTTCAGTGGTTTAAAATAACAAAGGCTTACTTCTTGCCCATATACACGTCCATCATGGGTTGGTCTGGAACTCTGTTCCACATCTTTATTGTTTTCATTGTAGAACTATGGCTAACAGAGTATGCACCACATTGCTGATACAGTGGCAAAAGGGAAAAAAAGCATAGCAAAGACTACACAAACTCTAAAAGCTTGCTTCACCTAGTAGTGACATAGTCACTCTGCTCACTTTTGTGGACAAAGGACAAAGGACTCCAGTGGGGCAGGGAAATAGAATTCCATCCTCTAGAGGTAAAGTAGTTTACCCTAAAGGGCAGAATCTTGACTCAAGCCAGATCTTAAGATTCTAAACCTAACGTGTTTCCTTCTACACCATAGTTGTCCCAAATGATCCTTAAAATAATATTGTTTCATTTACTTACTGTTTCCATAGTTTTTTTGTGCTATTTCTAAGGCTGAAATATTCCCTTATTCATTTTTCATCAAAATGAGCCAGATAACTCATGTAAAGAGAATTTATTTATTTAGCATGCTTGCTTATACACAGATGCGTATTTTCAATTTCTTCATTTCCAGTTCAGAAAGCTCTGTTGGTAATGAATTTTCATTAAAGTAGTACAAGATTGGAAAATAAAATAAGCTTCGACACATTTTCCGAAATAATCAACACAAACCTAATGTGAGAACCAGTCAATTATTACCTCCGGAATCAGCCCCAGATTATTAAAATGCAATTATACTCAGGAAAGTAACCCAGCGGGGGACCACATTTTTTTTTCTCAGTCATTTTCACAGTAAATTTTCTCGGGGTCTAGCGGACACCTCTTCTACACTCTCCGCCTGATATCTGAACAACGCTGTAGGCTCACCCAGGACTTAAGAATACCAGAATTTGTTTCTTGCTCTGTTGGTTTCAAAGATACCAATTGGATACTAAATCAGATATGGTTAGATTTGATCTGTAGATGGGTTTTATATAGCTCACAGTGTTTACAACTTTAAAAGATCAGCTGCTAATACTTAAAAATTGTGCATATAAGTTTGGATTTGCAGCTTCTCTCGGAAAACGGAAAGAGCTGACAACCCTGGGCCTCATTTCTATGTGGCGATACTTGCCTGATGCTGAGTAACAGCTGGCCTTTAGGAGGGCCAGGTGCCACACAGATCCTCATAGTCCCCACCTGGGACCTCTTCGCTTAGCTGAGTTTCCCAGCGAAGGTACACAGAAACTGAGGCATTTCTCAGCATCTCTCTCTCTTCCTGATTCTCTGCAGTTTTCCAAGCCCCAGCTGTCAGAAGCCCCCTGATGCCTTGAGTCGCTCAGCAGGAGATCTTCCCGAAGAGCTGCCTGTAGGGATAAGAAGCAGATGCCATAGCAGTAATGGCCAGTGAATTCAGCCTGGGGCGGTGCACAATTCCCTTGGTTCCTGTCAGGAGTTTAAGGCAATTCCTGAACTTTCCCTGACTTGGTTCCCCAACTTGCCTTTCTGCTTGGGCCCCTGTTACACTGACAGTCCACCCCTTGTTCATTCCTATGAGATATACAGATTCTCAGAGCTTGCTGCAACCTTCTATTCCGTGATAGCCCTCTCCTGGTTTGGACCCTATGCTTCCTGCTCACCTGTAGCCTCTGCTTACAGCCTGGCTACCTCCTTCGACTGCCACAGCTCAGGGCTCTCAAGCTGGCATGGCATTGCATCAACTTGTTATTGCCTTACATTTTGTTATTTATTTGCACAGGGTAAATATGTAGCAGGTTTTTTTTTTTTTTTTTTTTTTTTTTTTTTCCTGAGGCAGAGTCTTGCTCTGTTGCCCAGGCTAAAGTGCAGTGGTGTGATCTCAGTGAGCTGCAAGCTCCGCCTCCTGGCTTCACACCATTCTCCTACCTCAGCCTCCTGAATAGCTGGGACTACAGGTGCCTGCCACCACACTCGGCTAACTTTTTGTACTTTTTTTAGTAGAGACGGGGTTTCACTGTGTTAGCCAGGATGGTCTCGATCTCCTGACCTTGTGATCCACCCACCTCAGCCTCCCAAATGCTGGAATTACAGGTGTGAGCCACTGCGCCTGACCAGGTTGTTTTTTAAAATAACAGTATTGGGTGTGTTGTATATCTACATATAAAACAGTCTATCTTTATCTCTGCCTCACACATACACCAAAATCAATTCCAGGTGAATTGCAGATCTAAAACAAGTAGGACTATGAAAGAATACATAGGAGGAATCTTCAGGATCCTGTAGTACCACTTGTTTATTTAGTTCACTTTTTAAGTCATTCCACACAAAGTAGGATTGAGAGCCTACCATATATTGGGCTTCGTGCTGGGCAGCAGTGATACAAGAGTGAACAAGACACACTGCTTGCCCTCAAAGAGGATGCAGTTTAGTTGGGGAAAGACACAAGCAGCAAATGTGTATAATAAAATGTGATGAACCCCCTAACAGTATATCAAGGGGGTCCAGAGGTAAGGTGAGGTAGGGTAATGCTTTCACCCTACCTTACCTTAGTGCATGAGGAAAGAAGTTACCTGGGAGGAGTGGGGATAAAGGCATGTCTGGTGGAGAAACCAGCATGTGCAAAGGCAAGGAAGAACAGGGCACACGGATTGCTACCCATTTCTTAAAAATGTGTAGAAACTCTCTTGGATTATGTGCTGGCTTCTTGCTGAGAAGTATCGTGTGTCAGTTTAGCATGTATGCCACAACATGTGATGTCAATGATGGGCATTGCTATCCCAGTTTTACTGATGGGACAGATGGATTTGGGGCACTTGGATGACTTATCCAAGTCCATCTAGTTCTCTAGTGGAGATGGTGGAATTATAACTCAGGTCTTTGGATCCCTAATTTTGTATTCTTTCCATTATGCCATGTGGCTGCTAGCTCAGCCCAAATCACACCTTTGGAACATCACAGAGCCGAGGGCTTTAAGGGAAGTAGGAAGGATGCTCACATAATCTCTGGCTAGGTTTACAATTGGCCAGGTTAATGCCTTCAGGCTGCCCGGCATACATAAAGCTAAGGGACTAGCAAAGGGAAGGTTATATGAACATGGTCACAAAGGGTCCGGGTCACAGATGTGCTGAGTCCAAAGTGTCTATTTTACACTAAACGACTCTAAATGGAGGGAGTGGTCCTGAAAGAAAATGCGTACTTGGACGCCATGCCTAACATCTGCCACTAGGTGGAGCTCAGATGCAGGCATAAGCCAACAGTTAAAGGGTTTGGCAGAGGCTGCATTAGCACAGAGGGTAGGTGACTGTGCTCATATCTCTAACAGATACCAGGGTGGAGGCAGGAGGCCTTGGACACAAGGAGGATGACAATCCCACTTGCAGGTCTGCTAAGATCTGCCTAGGTCCACTTGCAAATCCTGGGCTGAATGTCATTGTTGGCTGCATGAGGTCTCTGTGCCCTGAAACCATCAGGGAAGCTGGAATTAGGTGCTTGGGATCTCACCTTTGCTCTGCCTGCATTTATCTGTGGAGGTACACAAATAGCTGTATCTGGACTTTGAAATGATTATGGTACCCCACCTTTTCCCCACATGTGTAAAACACAACACTGGCCCTACAAGACCCCAAAACGTGCATGATGCCAACTGGCAAGGAAGCGTCTTTCTAAATTTCCTTGTGGCAAAATTCTGCTTGGGCTCATCAGACCTATTCTCTTTTTCTCCTTTCCTGGTGCCCTGTTTTGATATCCATTGGGAAATCCATGGGAATGACTAGCAAATCTCTTGTCATTTCACAACGTCAGTGTTTTCATGTTGTGCTGTGGGGACAGCTTGTGCCTTGTAGGGCTGCTGTGAGCAACACATGTAGGAACAGAACCAAGAGGGCTCTGCAAACTGTGAAGTGCTCTATATGCTTATTGCAGCTCCACTGATGGTGCCAAGTCCTCTGTTATGCTATGTATGACTCCTCCTCCTCCTAGACAGCATTTTTCATGTGCGAGGCATGGTTCTAAGTATTTTGTCATTCAGAAATCTTCCCATATCCTGTAAGGCAGGTGCTTCTATATCCCTTGCAGGCTAGTTTGTGGCAAAGGGGGCTTAAAATGCAGGTTCGTGGCTTCAAACTTTGAAATCAGGGGCCTCACTACTGTCCCCAGATGGCCTCTCCTGCTCAAAGACACGTTGCTGCAATGGAAATCCATGTGCCTTACTTTTCACGTTTTCATTTGTTACCAGATGGAGGCTTAAAAGTAGTTCTCCCTGTGGTTCTCACCTCCCTTTGTATTCGCCTCCAGCCTCAAGGCCCTTGCTTCGGCCCAGCTGTTCTCCACGCCCCATCTACTTCTCTCTTCTGGGATGGAGCAGAGGACAGGAGGAAGATTGAGGGGAGCTGGGAGAGCAGAATGGGTGAGCCCTGCTTTCTGTGTGTCCTGCTGCAGGGAGGGTGGGAGTTGCCTTTGCAGGGATGAGGAAAAAGTAGGGGGTCTCTCCACTCCCAAGCATCATTAGCCTTCTGTTAGGCATAGGGACATCTCCAGGGTATAGTTGTCATTGATCCATTTGGGTGCTGTTGGTTGAAGTCACACTGGGCATGGTGAATTAGAAAGTGCAAGACACTTTTCTTCATGGTAGCAGCCTTCTCATTGCCTGAGGGCCATCACCTCCGACCTTGGGCCAGTAAGGCAACTCATGATGCACCCTCCCTCCCTTCTCCTATCAAAGAGCCAAAGGGTGTTCAGGAGCCTCCCAGGTCACAGAGCTTCATCCAGGAGCCAGGCAGGGAACAGATGGCACTGGACCTGGGGCTTTTTCATTTTTTATAATTTCAGGAAGGAATGCCTGTTTTTACAAGGTTCATGGTTAGTGCTCAAATTCTAAATTGATGAGAATAGTGAGGGGGGCCATGCAAAAGGGGAGGGGCAGGAGGTGTGTTTTATAAATGTATCAAGCTATAGCACCAGCACTGAATGAAAAGAAGGAAGCCAGCTAGACAGAAAGGGCATTGGTTGTTAAAGTCCCCTTGGGTCCTAAGATCTGGGATTCAAAGACTGGATCTTATTCATTTGTTTTCACTGAGGTGTAAATGACTGATGCACTGTTCTGCTGTCCTTGTGGTTTACTCAAGAATGATAGACAAATTTGTCTGAGCCAGATTCTCCAGGCAGCCGTTTCAGGGGGAAACAAAAGGAGCTGCACCTCTGTGAGGAGCCCTCCTGTAGCTACAGGAATAACCTCCACCAACCCTTCCAGGAGGAGGAAGCTCTAGTGGGTCAGAAAGGCCAGGGTGTTCCTGGAGCCATAGCTCAGTGACACCTCCTTGGGTCTGTCACCCCATCCCTGGGCCCCATAGGCACCTCTGGCCAAATCACACGGGAATGATAGAGTTGGCTCCTTTCCTTGGCTACCCTTGGGAGGGAGTGGGGCCAGAGGGAACTTCTCCTTCCAGAACAAACCCACAGGCAAATATTTAGTCCTGTAGACAGGTCTCAAGTCCCAGTTTCCAATGCAGTAAGGGTGGGTTCCTGAAGACGGGGTGGTCACGTGCAGATGAAAAGCAATTAGGGAATCAGCCAAATCTTTGCTGAGTTTGTTACACCTGACTCTATGTGGGAAGACAAGACAGTGGTGAACAACTGCGTGGGGAAGTAAACGTCATTGGAATGCACAGGTGGGGGTGAGGTGGGAGCTCAGGGCAGGGGCATGCAGGAGAGGGAGGAAGTTGCAAGAGTTGTCTGACAAGTCCGAATCAGCCACGTGAGGAAGGGGTAGAAGATTTTCCAGGCAGGGGAGCAACTTGTGCAAAAGCACAGAGGTGGGGCCAGGCGGTGGCTCATGCCTATTATCTCCGAACTTTGGCGGACTGAGGTGGATGGATCACCTGAGGTCACGAGTTCAAGACCAGCCTAACCAATATGGTGAGACCCATCTCTACTAAAAATACAAAAATTAGCTGGGCGTGGTGGCACATGCCTGTAATCCCCGCTACTTGGGAGACTGAGGCAGGAGAATCTCTTGAACCTGGGAGGTGGAGGTTGCAGTGAGCTGAGGTTGCACCACTGCACTCCAGCCTGGGTGACAGAATGAGACTGTCTTAAAAACAAAAAACAAAAAAACCCCCACAGGTGGAAGACAGCAAAACAGCTTTGCCTTGCTGGGGAAGGAGCTGTTTGGGAGATGAGGTCAGAGAGTTAAGTAGGCCACTTAGGAGGGTTCAGAAAAGGAAGGAAAACCCAAAGGTACACTACAGAGTCTTAAACTAACAACACTGGCAGAAAACCAAACTCCCTCAGGAGTGTCTGGTCTTGTTCCCGTGACAGCCAGGACTAGGCAGGGCAGAGGGCCCAGAGCAGCGCTGGCCTTGCCTGGAGCAGCAAGGCTGGAGGTCCTTCACACTAGATTAAATACAGATCACGTGGAAGGTCCTTGCATGCCCAGCCCCCTCTGAAGGTCAATGATCCTGAGTGTCTGACACTGATTTGTAGCTGCAGCCAAATGGGAAGTGCCTGGTCAGAGGTTATGTTGGCATGGTGTTTACAGAGTCAGTTCCTGTGTGAGGAGACACAACCCAAAATGGCCAGGGTTGGTGGAGAAAGGCAGGGCCATCAAGAGATTCCAGAGGCCAGAGTGTGGTCAGGATGTTTCTCATTCTGCAAATTCACCTGAGCCCTGGCTCAGGGCCTGGTACTCTGCAGGGGCCTGGGATCAAGAAGCCTCCCGTAACTGCCCAGCAGGGGTAAGGACCCCTAATCCAGGACCACACCCAGTTTGAGGGATGGAAAGATCCCTCCTACCACCCTACTCCCAGCCTGGCCCTGTGGGCCTGGTGGGCCGGGTGTCTTCTGGGCTGGTATGGTCCAGTTTGGGTACTGGAGCTGCAGTTCTATCATTCCATCTTCCCCGAGGTGAGGATCTTGGTGTTGATGGCCAACCACACATAGGGCCATGGAAGGGGCACCGGTGTCAAATACCAAAACTGGAAAAGCCAGTTGCATCCAACGGGTAAATCTCTCAAGTTTTCAGTTTTTCAACTGTGAAAGGGATTGATGTCTCTACCTTGCAGGGTTAATGGTTGAACGAGACAATATGCGTAACGCTGAGGCGCAGGCCCAGCTCAGTCTTCCAGCCATGGCCTGGCATCTTGTGGAGGAGCATTCTCCTGCCACCCTGAGCTGGATGGACAGAAAAAGTCTCACTGATGAACAGAGGCCTGGCTGAGCCAGCTTGCTTTCTGGCCAGCCTGAGGCTTATGGCCTGCAGGGGGCAGCAGCGGGACGCACCGCCTAGGCCTGGCGGCTCCTGGCCTGGCTGCCTGGCTCTCTCTGCAGCGTCTGGGATGGAAAGTTCTCCTTTGCGCAGTGAATGCAGCTTGGGTCGATTTGTTTTTAAATGGGTAATGTTTGCGGTTCTTTTATGCAAGCCCTTCACATCTGGCATTCAAAGAAAATAATCAGTCTAGACTATCAGACCCGATAGCAGCTTGTATGAAATTTGGGGCCGACTTTGCAGTAAAAGTGCCTCCCTGCTCCACGCAGGCGCTCCCTCCCTCTCCCTCCTTCTCTTCTTGTGACCTTTTATCTCAGCGGGAGCCCTGACTAGAAAGAGGGTTCTGGAAATGTGGTGTGTTTCTCATTAAGTTTCTGCAGCATAAAAGTCACGTGATGCAAAGCTTTTTTTTCCTGTCTCCTTTCTTTGCCATACGTATCTACAATAACTCCTGCTGCTTAGGTTCCATTTAATTTGAGATGATTGAAGACTGAAATCTTGTTGATACAAATATTTTTAAAAATCTGTTTCTAGGGTGCTGGTGGTATGTTTGGTTCATGTTGCCTTGGCAGTGAGGTGGTCAAACAATTCCAAATAGAATCGGTCCTTTACTAGGGACCAAACAGGCTCTTTTCTTTTCTCTTTGCACATCTGTAAATTTCTTTCTTTAAAACTTGAGCTTCTGACTTGGGAGATTTTTATGCTGGGTGGGCCCAGACTTCTGAGGGGGCCCAAAGGAACCTTGTGGGGCTGTGAGGAGTCTCAAAGCACTAGGAGGGCCACTGCCGTGAACAGCTGCTCCCTTCCCTGCATCTGCTGAGAGGCTCTCATCTGAGCCCAGTGGTCTGTGGCAACAAATGGAGATAGACAGAGAGCAAGAGAGAGCGAGAGGTAAAGAGAGAGAGAGCGCGCGCGAGAGAGACAGCACCATAGGTCCTGACAACTGCCAAGTCTCCTTTATCTTCTCCTGGGACCAGAGGCTGCAATCCTACACTACCTCTCTCAGTATAAAGCCACAGGTTACAGTTTGTGCAGCTGATATCTCAAAATAGGTACCCAACTTCACACCTAAAGCACAGTTTTGTGAGAGCATGAATTGAGTCACACTTGTGCAAGTGAGCTTTACACTCACAATGTTGGTGTAGACCATAGGTCCCTCCCTACCCACTGCTCTACAATGCTCAGCCACTGGCCTCCTCTTCCCTTGGGCCCCTCACCAAGGGGTCCTGGAGTTCAGGGGTCAGTATCATCACTGCCTCATAGTCATTGAGGGGAGGACTTGCCCATTGGGAGGCAGATCCTCAGGTGGGAATGCTGATGGCTGTCTCAATACCTGGCTTTTGGCTGACTTTTGTCCTTCCCTTCCCCTCCTGCAGCACCATTTCACCCTCTATTACCAACATTCGTAGAAGCCTTTACGATTCAGCGCCACCCGCTTAAGCTTTAGTTCTGAACAACAGAAGAGAAACGAGGAGTAGGGGTATCCATTTCTAGTCTGACTGCCATGAACTCCCTGGGAGACCTTGGGGAGTCCCATCCACCATCTGCACTTGTCCTTGTCTTCACAATCTGGGGTGGATTTGAGGTTTGCTTAACTCCCTTCCAGGTCAAAGAGTTTGTAGTAGGGGTCAGGAAACAAATGCCTAGAGAAGTCTGCTTTTCTTTCCTTCTTTTCCTTTTTTAGCAGCTTAGTCAATAAATTTATTGTCTTTATCTGAAAAATTCTCATAGAAAATTGTTCGGTTTAGCTCTCAGCAGCCTGTTCTTGAGCTCTGACGAAACTTGCCTTCTTTTGAGCTACCCAGTGTTTCTTATCTGGGCAAGCGATGTTTTGGAATGACTCTACCTTTTCTCTTTAGCTTCTTTCTTGGGATTCTTCTCACAGCCTGATTCTCTCATATAGCAACATGGGCTTTGTTACACATCTCCTCCATCATGTATGGAGTTATGCTGTTCTTTATGTATTGAGAAAATTGTTTCTTGTAAGATCTTCAGTTTCTTCCATTAGGTAATGCATGTAATCTGCAACATTCTGACCCATGATGTGCTTCCCATGTACTTCTGCATTAAATGCCTTGCTTTCAGAATCATAACCGGGGAATCTGTTATTGTGTACTATGAGAGATGGAGAGGCCTCCATTCACAGCCCCCTACAGGGCCCCCAAAACTTTATTACCAGTGGTGGTTCTGGCGAGGCCTGCCTTCAAATAGCAGGTAAAAACACCCAGCTGACCATCAATGTTTTCCATGTTGTATTCATCTCTGGTCACCTCAACTTGGCCTTCATAAGTCTTGTCCATGCCAGACTTACTGAGAAGCCTGCGGGCCAGCAGCAAGCCAGTACAATATGCTGTAGTATAATGTGTCAGGCCAACCTTCACACCATATTTTGGCAGTTCATATGCTTAAGCTGTGCAGACTATCATATCCCCTTCTATACAGGCATAAGCAATCTGACAAATGATATCTATGTTTGTCACCAAACTATCATCCTGTATTTGGGTGTGTTGTACTTATTTTGATACAGTATCACCAAGCATTTCCAAGTATAATCATCGGTTTTACCCTCCTATCATTTTCTGAATTTCACTTGGTTTCTCTTAAAGCAGGCCTTGTTCTTTGACAACTTTAGCAAACCCCATCCTGTAGAACAGAGACCCATGTTCACAGCTAAACACACACAGCCTCAGAGGTCTGCTTTTCTAAATAAAGTTTTATTGGAACCCAGCCACACTCATTCATCAGGTCTGTGACTGCTTTTGCACTACAATGCAGAATTGAGTAGTTACCACAGAGACCATGTGCCCTGCAAAGCCTAAGATATTTACCACCTGGCCCTTTACAGGAAAAGTTTGCCAACATCTGGTCTATGGCTTCAAATTTTTTTTTATCTTCCATAGGGTGGGGCAGACTTGTCCTCAGAGCCACAGGAATTTTGTTTCGTTGAACAAGATCTTGGTGACTTGAATAAAACTGAGGAGGCTGTTACAGGATCCAAGCCATAGAGCAGGTGAAGGAATCTGTATTAGCTGGGGCTGCCATATAAAATTCATTGAGTGGATGGCTTAAACAACAGACATTTATTTCTCACAACTATGGAGGCTGAAAGCCCATGATCAAGGTACTGGCAAGGTAGGTTTCATCCTGTGGCCTTTTCTCTTGGCTTGTAGGTGGACACCATCTTGCTGTGTCCTTCCTCACATGGCCTCTTCTTTGTACATGAAGAGAGAGAGAGAGAGAGAGAAAACACAGGCCAGCATGTGAGCTGCTGGTGTCTTTTCTTATAAGGACACTAATCTTATTGGATCGGGGTCCCTTCCTTGTGACCCCACCTGGCCTTAATTACTTCCTTATGGGCTCTGTCTCAAAATATAATCACATTGAGGGATTAGGGCTTTAACATATACATTTTTGGGGAACACAATTTAATTCATAATAGAACTCTAATCTTTTTCTCATGAGACTTTCTGATTATGCTGACCTGACAGATGGGAAACTATGGCAATGGAGGTCAGATGTTTGCTCTGTGTCTTCCTGAGAGGAAGACTTATGAGAAAGTGATGCGTTGAGGAAGTGCTCCCTGGGAGATTGGTCAGGGAGTCGAGGCAGGGCAGGGGGAGAGATAGAGTGAAGTCCTGCAGGGGTAGCTTCCTCCTGATCCTTCAGGGGAGCTCTGAAGTGTGAGTTACATCTCTGAGTCTGACAGGCCTGCATCTGTCAATCACTGACTGCCCCAGGGCTGCCTTGGGGGGATGTTGGCTCCCAGGCATTTCCAATCTCTGCAGGTGTGGGCAGACTAGCTCTAGCCGCCTGAGGGCAGTCCTCTAACGGGAGTTGCAGGTGCGGCGGCAGAAACAAGATCACACAGAGGCCAGGAGAGCAACGCACAGCAACTGTAAAAGGAATTGGAGGGTGACTGGGTAGAGTGTTGACTGTGTTGCCACCTCCCACAAAGAGAAGTCAATGACAAAGGGTATATCGAAGACTGTCTAGCCCTATTCTGGTAAAACAAAATTTGGTACATCTGTGGGAAGGTTCTATGTTCGAAAGTTGTCTGAAGAAGGGACTAGACCTTTTGTATTCTTGCATTCCCAAACCTGGCACACAGTAGGTGCTCAGTTAGGCTTGAAGACTGCTGGTAGAGTGGGTGACTGAACGCCTGCAGGGGGCTGGAGTGATGGATAGCATGCTAGGATCAGGTTTTAGAGAGGTAGCCTCTGTCCTGTGCTTTTCACAGCTTGGGAACCCACTCCGGTCCTGACAGTCCAGGATCGGGGGAAGTTTGGCCATTTGACTCCATCTAAGGACTTTGCTGTATTTGGATCTCAAAGACTTTCCTCCCAACACAGGGGAGTAGCCTTTCAGTGGAGGACAGTGGGGTGGGTGGGAACAGATGGCTTGCATGTAGCATAGGTGGAATTTTATATCTACCTTGATTTTATACACATCTTAGAACAAATTGAATGCTGGTGGCTGATTTCATGTGTTTTTATGAGTTTTGTCACATTACCTAAACCTTTTTTTTTTCCCTTTGGGAGAATTGACCTGAAAAACTATTAGAAATAATGAGAGTTCAGTAAGGCAGCAAGTTACACAATAAATGTACAAAAATCAATAGCTTTCCTATTTCCAACAGTAACCACTTAGAAAAAATAATGGAAAAGAAAGATCTCATTCACAATAGAAACAAAAGATATTTATCACCTTGCGGCAAACTTATAGGAGATGACACATGTACTGCACTTCCTCCCTCTGTCCCAGGCATCCTTCTCTGGTGGGAGAGAGATAATTGTTATGGCTACAGCTTGGATTCCTGATCCCTGCCCCGCAGACTTTTGCCATAGGAGGATAGGGGGCCAATGTTTCCCTGGCTCCCTTGGCGGGAGGTTTCTGCCTCTTCTGCGGCATGTTGAAGATATGAGCTGTGGGCAGCTACCAAGAGCCTTCGGAGCATGCTGGTAGCCCACTGTGGTTACTGTAGGTGGTTACCCTAGCTTAGAGCAGTGACTGGGTCACAGGACATTAAATGGAGCAGGGAGCTATAAAGGTGATGCTGGTTTCCTGGAGTACCCACTGACTCTGGAAAGCTTCAGGGTTGGCTGCTTCTACCAGTCTAGGGGGTCTCACTGATGATCAAGCTGTCTGTGACCAGTGTGGGTGCAGGGCGCAAAAGATATTGGTGGAGGTTTTTCCTGTACCACGATGGTGTCGTGTCTGGGATGGGAGTAGATTTAGGAAGCAATCCAGGGATATTTTATCCCAGAAACATTCTAGGGTTAAATAGGATGACCTCTAATTGAGTGGAAGTTTTACATATATTAATATTAATCAGGATGCTTTTCCTTTGAAAATGGCAGAAAGCCTAGTTTAGCCTTCCATGTCCTACAAAACAACCCCAAACAATACAAAGCAAGCATATCCCATCCATTTCTCCTTGATGCTGTGCACACCAGTTTGGCTGCTGACTGCCAGCCCCTGCAACTCTGCCTGAGGAGTCTGCTTTGTCCATTCTTACAGTGGGCCCAGAAATGAAGGGTACCAATGAGCCCTGGGAAGAGTCTGACATACGGATAGGTAGGAGAGGGGGATGAATACCCCAGCTCCTTTCCCTCTTGGATGGCATGGCTCTGAAATGTGTCCTCCACAAGGTCTCCCAGAATTCCCGAGAGGGCCTGAACCCAAGTTGCCTTTTACTAATTAATTAATTCATATTTATTGATTTAGAGACAGAGTCTCGATCTGTCACCCAGGCTGAAGCACAGTGGTGCTATCTCAGCTCACTGCAACCTCCGCCTGCTGGGTTCAAGCAATTCCCCTGCCTCAGCCTCCCAAGTAGCTGGGATTACAGGTCCCTGCCACCATGACCAGCTAATCTTTGTATTTTTAGAAGAGACAGGGTTTCAACATGTTGGCCAGGCTGGTCTCGAACTCCTGGCCTCAAATAATCATCTGCCTCAGGCTCCCAAAGTGCTGGGGTTACAGGCGTGAGCCACTGCGCCTGCCCCACGTTGCCCTTCAGCAGTTACTTGCTCAATGATGCACCCTTTACTGGCTGCCTTCTCTTGCCCTCACTTTCTCATTACCTCACTGGTGTTTTCCAGTATTATTTCTCAAATAAACTCTTTGCCTATCAATCCTTATTTCAGGATCTTCCTCTGTAGTGGAGCAGGGGCTCAACTGAGAGAGAGAGAGGGAGAAACAGAGAGAGAGAGAGAGACAGGGAGAGAGCGAGCGAGTGAGCGCAAAGTACATATAATTGGAATCCAGGCATAGCTTTGGCTTCAGGTAGGACTGGACACAGAGGACTCAAGCAATATCACTAGGATGATCAGGTCTTCCCATCACTTGGTTGTGCTTTCTTCTCAGGCAGACTCTGTCAACACAGTGGATCTCAGCAGTTCCAGGCTTATAGTCTTCAAACTAAACTACCCTAGCAGAAAGAGAACTTGTTTTTGTCCTAGGATATTTTAAAATCGCAAACCACTGGACTGACTTGCACACCTCTAAGCCCATCACCGAGGCCAGGTAGATGGAATACTCTGTGTACCAGGCAGGGTTTTCTAGAGGGACAGAACTAATAGGATACACACACACACACACACACACACACACATATATATGTATGAGTTTATTGAGTGTTAACTCTCATGATCTCAAGGTCCCACAATAGGCCATCTGCAAGCTGAAGAGCAAGGAGAGCCAGGTCGAATCCTAAAACTGAAGAACTTGCAGTCTGATGTTCAAGGGCAGGAAGCATCCAGCAGGGGAAAACGATGTAGGCTGGGGGACTAGCCCAGTCTTGTCTTTTCATGTTTTTCTGCCTGCTTTATATTCTAGCCAAGCTGGGAGCTGATTAGATGGTGCCCACCCAGATTAAGGTTGGGTCTGCCTCTCCCAGCCCACTTACTCAAATGTTAATCTTCTTTGGCAACACCCTCACAGGCACACCCAGGATCGATACTTTGCATCCTTCAGTCCAATCAAGTTGACACTCAGTATTTACCATTACACTCTGATTGGTCAGTCCTGATTCATGTGACTGTGGATCCCTTTCAGGTCCTCCTCTGTACACTCCCATTCCACTTTTCCCACACACTCTAGTGGCATACAATGGAGAGAAATCAGAAGCAGGGAAGAAGGTCCTGTGTTTTGGAATTAGATAAAGACAGACACATGTCTGTATGCATGTGCTGATGTCTAATTGTGAAGAATCTGATCATTTGCTAACTATCAGACAATATTGGTAAACAAATTCAAAGAATCTGTGTGTAAGCCAGACCACTCTTTTTTTCAATGTTATGAGACAAATAGAAAACAAATATCCCAAGTGAAGTCCTGCATCTTACTTCTATTCATATGAGTGATTTCTGTAGAAGAGGCCAACCTTTGGAAAGAAAAGCAGAAGATGAGAGAAAAACTAGTATCTAGAGAGCTTCTAGTTGTATGCCAGTCATTGTCTTAGCACTGTATGGTTGTGACTTCATTTGACATGAAATCTATAGTGCTCATTTTATAGGTGGCCATACCGCAGCTGGATGATGTTAAGTCAGGTGCCGAGGAAGGCTCTGAGCCTGGACTGTTTGACCCCTCAGCCATGGTATTTTCACTCTTCTAGATGTCTTCCCTCAGAGAATGGTCCTGGGAGAGGGAAGTCTGCTCTGCTGGTTCTGTGAATGAAATAAACCCTCTTCCCACTAGTCTAAGTACTATGATGTTAGAAAGGAGACACTTTAACCAAATGGAGCTTACAGTCATACATGGTGTAAGAATTAGAAGCACTCCATCAGCACTTGTGAAATCACAAAGAGCTTAATTTTAAAAAAAGTAATTTGCTCATATCCCAGCTGGAGAAGCCTGTCTATGTAGTCCACAAAGCAAGCAAAAAGAAAAAAATACAGATTACCTCCCTGAAGGCAGAACTTTGCCTGCAGGTGTTATGATTTTGTCCCCTGAGCCCAGTACAGTGCCTGACACATTATGAGTGCTCAGTATGTATTTGGTGAGTGAATAAAAAAATTGCATACACATTAATAGTTCTTTTTTAAAACAATACTACTTTCTAAATGTCTTTCCATGACAATGAATAAATCATTTCATGATGGTTGTAATAGTTCAACTTATTTAACACTTTATTGAATTAACTATTTATACTTATTTGATACACTTAACTATTTAATTCCCTCTTTTTGGATTGGTGGGCAGTTCATATTTTTGAGGCTATTAAACAATGCTATGAATGAACATCGTTGCACTTAAGCTTTTACAAATTTTTCAAATAATTTATCTAGGGTATATACAGAAAAGAATTGCTTAGTTAAATGGCATGCATGTTGTAAACCTTGTTTTGGAAATACACAGGCAAATACATATCCATGTGTAATAAGGAAAAATGTGACTTATTTTGAAAATTAAAGGGATTTGCCTTTATCGCAGTCTTCAGCTAAACCTAACAGTCATATCTTAGTACACTTAGCAGTCTAAAGTGAGTTAGTTAATTTTTATGGCTTATTGTTTGAGGTAAGTGGGCCACTGGATAAAACTTGAAAGTTTATTGCTTGCTTTTTATTTCCACCATACTGTTCTGTGAGTCTTCGGGAAATCTCTGGAGCGTCTGAGTATCTTGTCTTTGGGTCTGCCATGCCATGTCTCATGTAGCTTATATCCTGTTTTGCCTCCTCTCCACCCCCAGAACCTCATTAGTGTCTCTCACACAGAGGATTCAGATTCCAAAAATATTTGTGGAATTAAGTGTTGGCAAGAGAGTGCAAAATCCAGACTCGCACACACTGCTGGTGGGAGTATTTAATTGGCACAGCCACTTTGAAGGCAAGTTGGCAGTGTCTATTAAAATGTAAAATGTGCGTACCCTGTGATTCAGCAATTACACTTCTCCATGTCTTCTCAAGAGAAACTTTTGCTCATGTGCAGATGTGCACTCAGCACTGATCATAATAGTGAAAACCTGGAAAGAATCTAAATGTCTATCAATAGGGAAATGATTGAAAAAAATTTGAAGAGATTCTGAGCTGTAAAGTAGTAGTTAAGGAGAATGAAGTAGACCAGAGACAAAAAATTCGGGTTCTGAGGGCCAGATCCAGGCCAGCAAAAATATTTTATTCACTTTACATAGTATTCCCCTCTGCCACTCCTCGCCGTATATCTTATAACTATTTTAGCCAAGTCTATTCTTGTTATTTGGGGGTAGTTATGCTTTATAAAGTCACTGCATACACTGAATTAGGGGAAATACAGGATTAGATTCTTGTGAGCCTCTGGTCACATTTTCACTAATCAATCAATACGTTACCTTGCTTTATGTGTGTTTTTGTTTAAAGACACCTTATTTAGTAGATATTGTTGATTCGTCAACAATGAACTCACAGCCAACAGGCCTATAACTCATACCTGAAAAAAGCCTCTCTAATACACAGAAGGCACATCACAGCCTCCTTGCTCTTAGGAACAGGAGACAGCACTTCAACCCTATGCTTGGGGGTTTTTTTTTTTTTATTTTTTTTTTTTTTTTCCTTTAGATGAAGTCTCGCTCTGTTGCCCAGGCTGAAGTGCAATGGTACAATCTCGGCTCACTGCAAACTCTTTCTCCTGGGTTCAAGTAATTCTCCTGCCTCGGCCTTCTGAGTACTGGGATCACAGATGCCTACCACCATACCTAGCTAATTTTTTTTGTATTTTTAGTAGAGACGGGGTTTCGTCAAGTTGGCCAGATTCGTCTTGAACTCCTGACTTCAGGTGATCCTCGGCCTCCCAAAGTGCTGGGATCACAGGCCCTGGCCAGGGGCTGTTTTAAACAGCAAAATTACCAACAAAAAGCACAAAGATGGAAACATATGGCATTAAATACACCACAAAAAGGACACTTGTTTACACTGATGTGAGCTAAAGAAAGAAGGCAGAGCTCTTCCCTTGTTCATTCTGGGCTGGGAACACGCACATTGGGCAACTCAAGTATTTTGCTGTTCTGCGCATGTCCACAAATGACATGAAAAAACTAGGAATATTGATTGTGAGGTGACAAATAAATTTTAGCAAGTAGGTACATTTGCAAATACAGAGTCATAAATAATGAGTATTGACTGTATATATCTCTGAAATATAAGGACTCTTTTAGAAACATCTCAATTACTGTTATTACTCTTAGGTTCCTTAGTCTTCTTTCTTAATCTTTGTGTATAAACTGGAGATTCCTTAATATTATTATCCAAAGTGTACATTTTCCCAATGTCTCACTAAAAATCATTATGACTTCATGGATTTAAGCATACTTGGTAAATTTTAATTCATGATATGATGATGACTATGAATTTTATTTCTTATTATTTTTTAACTTTTATTTTAGATTTGAGGATACATGCACAGGTTTGCTATATAGGTAAATTTTATGTCACAAGGATTTGATGTACGGATTATTCTGTACAATCTGTGCTTCTTAAAAGAATGGGAGGATCACCTGAAAAATAGTCACATGGTCTCCCAAACTCACAGTGAAATTAATGAGGGACTGATGGGCATGACTCCCCAAATTTGGATGGTATGGTTTGGCTCTATGTGTCCACCCAAATCTCATCTCAAATTGTAATTCCCACATGTCAAGGGAGGGAGGTGATTGGATCATGGGGGTGGTATCCCCCATGCTGTTCTCTTGATAGTGAGTGAGTTCTTAGGGGATCTGGTGCTTTTATGAGTGTTTGGAAGTTCCTCCTTCATTCTTTTCTCTCCTGCTGCCTTGTAAAGAAGGTACTTGCTTCCCCTTCACCTTCTGCCACGACTGTAAGTTTTCTGAGGTCTCCCTAGCCATGTGGAACTGTGAGTCAATTAAATCTCTTTCCTTTATAAATTACCCAGTCATGGGTATTTCTTTATAGCTGTGTGAAAACAGACTAATATATTGGGTCTGAATCCCCAGATTCCAACATTAAAAGTCCACTGAGAGAGGTGGTGCAGTGAATGGGTAAAAAAAAGAAAAGAAAGGAAAAAGTGTAATCATTCTTCCAACAGGCCACTGCTCTTCCCTGTGATGAAGGTGAGAGCAACAGTGAATGCACCATGGCATAGTGCAACTAGCACAGTTTTACAGCCAGATATTACCTGGCTTCCAATTGAAGTCTTACTTCTTACCAGCTGCTGACCTAAGGCAAGTTGTCTAATTCCTTGAGCCTTAGTTTTCTTATCTGGACAATGAGAATAATCACTACCTCACAGAGTTGTTGGCGGATAAAAATCGTATATGTGAAGAATATGGTACATAGTAGGTATTTATAAATGCTAATTAATGCTTGCTGTTGTTTTTTTTCAGTGTTCGGTGTCATTTAATGACCCCCATCTCCTTGAAGGGCAGGTGCAGGCAGCTAGGCAATGGCAAGAGATGCTTACTTGATGATCTTGCCCTGACTGAAGGCTTGGCCCACACTCTTGAAGGCCCCCTCCCAGCAAAAATACTCTTGAACCAGTGCCTGGGTCTCCTTGCTGCCAGGATCCAGTTTCCCTCATGTATATGACTTGTAGTCCCACCGCCAATCTGGACTCAGTGAAAAGGGAAGCTTCTGGCCCTGGAAGACCCAGACTCAGAGCTTCTATTGTTGGCTCCAAAGAAGACACTGACAAAAACATTCTTCCTCAGCTTGGCCAGTCACTGGAATATTCCAGTGATGAGATTGCAACTCATGAAGATCTGGGTGAGTTCTTCAAGGAAATGATACTCTGAGAACTACAGGAACCACCCATCCTTATCGAACTGCTCCCAAAAATATGGCAGCACCCCAGAGAGTGTGTCCTTCTTAGAGTACCTGCACTGAAATTTATCCAACACAAAGGTACTCTTGGATGTTGAGCAAAGGGGTCCTTGGCCTTGGGCTCAGCAGCCAGCACCTGCTCACATTCATCCATCTCCTCCTTAGGAGCAGGGGCAGCTGGCCTTTTCTCCTCTTTCTGCTCAGCCTGGGGCTTCTGCTTCCCTTCCTGTGAGCCCTTTCCTTTCCATGTGGTGTCCTGTTTAGGGTGGCTCTCGGCAAACTTTTAAACATCAAACTGGGCCATGTTCTCACACAGATTCACTTCCCTCCAAACAACCTGGAATTGGGGTTGGTTAATGCAGGTGAGGAACCAGCGGTTGGCATTGGGGAAGGCCTGGTGGAAAGAAGCTTCCAGGACCTGCTTATAGAGCTACAACAATATGCCAACAACTGTGATATCAGCCAGTGGCACTTGTTCACCCACCAGAGAAGTCCTCATCTTCAAGTGAGCATGCAGCAGCCCCGGAATTCACCTCACCTCCTTCTTTGCACTCTTGGTGGCCTTTTTGTTATGCTGCATGATGCCCACGGTGAGGAACACCCAGGTACTGGCACTGTATCGCTGTCAGCAAAGTTCACTCACTGCACCACTTGGGCTACTGCCTCTGGAGTACTTCCCCGCAGCTCCTCATGTAGGCAATGGCATTGCTCTCAAACACACAGAATCCATCATCACCCTCAAATGCGGGAAACTTGCTGGCAAGAAATTTGCAGAGAAATTCAAGAGTATTGTTGGTTTGGCCAAAGTGGTGCGGAGAGCACGTGGACCTGAGCCCCGCTGTACTGAGCAGCAATGGACACCTTGAAAGCCCTCACATTTTCAGAACATGAGTACAGGGTCCTAGCTGCCATGGTGATTCTGCAGAGAAAGGGGGTGTTGCTGTTATTTTTGTCATATGCCTGATTGCAGCCCTCTGAGGAAGGCCGATAGGCAGACTTGCTATCTCCTATGAGAGAGGCCGTGGGGAAGGTAGGCAAGAGGAAAAGGCACTGTGGCCAGGTGAGTCACACTGTGGTGGTAGGGTGGGGCTGAGAGTTGAATTCCTGGCCCTGGTCCATAGCTCAGTCTAATTAAAGGGAGTCAGATTCTTGATAAGCCATTGTCTAAATGATTAAAAAACAAAAACAAAAACAAAACAGACTAGCCCTGGGGACAGGTGCATGTTTTGCCCTCTGACCCTAGGCCACCTTGCCCAGAGAGGAGGCCGAGCACAGGGTAGCCTTGTTTATCTGGCCTCTTCTCATCTGGGTTGTGGGTTTATCTGGAGGGAGTCCCAAACTGGTGACTTATGTTTCTCCCCCAGGCACTTCAGGACAGAGAGCTGCATCCATTGGGATGGAGCATCCCTATCTAGAGTGACTTCTCTGGCCTTCTTAGAACACATTGCCCTTAGACTATTCAAGTGTGTGTTTGTGTGTGGGACCAGGACAGGGTGGTACAGAACTCTAATTCAGATTAATAGGAGATCTAAAAGGTGAAAAACTCCATAAGGAATATGAATCAGAAGCAAGAATCGCTTCACAAGGAGACTCCCTTTCCCCTTTCTCTTTCCCTCATTCTCTCCACTGTTTTGATAAACTTGATGCTCACCCCAGCTGTGGCATCATGGTAAAGCTTTGACTTTTTCATATTATCAGTCTTCCCCATAAAGTGGAGTTATTCTGAAGAACTGAACTACGCAATGTGAGCTAGTATGGACTAGTGGCAAAGTCAGTGGATTTGGGTACAGATGGCCTGAGTTTGTGTCCTGGTCCTGTAACTCTGGGGATGTGTGACCTGGAGTAAGCACCTGCTTTGAGCCTAAGCTTTCTTATATATGTAAATGATCTTGGTTTGCTCACATTTTCTATGTGCCTTACTTTTTTTTTGCAATATTTGTGCTCTGATTGAAACTGGAACTGTGACATGTTTTGAGAGTGAATAGATACTGAACATCAATGTTGAAATATTTGGTGATTATAATTATGCCTTGGAATGTTCTGGGTCATGTTGTTACTGAGCAATGGGCTTGCTATCCATGTGCATAGAAGCCAATACTATGGGATCAGCTTTTGAGAAAGGAAAAAGCTTTATTGCAAGTCAACCGGCAAGGAGACAGGAGGCAACATTCAACTCTGTCTCCCTGAGCTGCAGTCTAGGGACAGATTTTAAAAGCAGAAAGTAGCAGTGAGAGAAATAGGAAAATGCAATGAAGCATGATCTAAATTGGTTTATGCAAAGACGTGATGCTGAGTCCTTGGCTTTTAGGTCTGTACTGCGACAAAACAGAGCACCCTGTGATTCTTAATTTGGTCCCTGTTTCTCAATCCAAGCACTTAGATTCCACCTGTGGTTGACTCTGTCATTCTGGCTGGCTCTGGGATCACAAATTGGGCATGCTGGTTCATCTGGGTAAGCTCAGGTTATGTGACCTGCAACCTGGGAGTCCATTGCACTGAGAAACAGCTTATCATTTTGTTACTGACAAAGTTAAAGCAGATTGAAGTGGTTCTGTGGTTACAATGTCAGCGTGTCAGAGAAAAGGCCAAAAATGTTCTGAGGTACTATGTGGGGAAGATCCAGAAGAACTGCCGATTTTATATAAGGAAAGACAAATCAATGTCTCTCATTTAATGTCAAGAATCAGAGCACTGAAATAATAAAAATCTCACACAATATGGACTATGGAGCATGACAATGGGTTATTCTTGGCAATCCTAGAAATAACAATGGGACCCAAACTCTGCTTTTCTATATTTGTCCTGCTTAAAAAGAACAACATTAGGGGCCATTGATGGCCAGGTGGCTAGGATCAGTCTTCTTAGTGCCTAGGATCAGTCTGCTTAGAGCTAGAGTTTCATCCAGCAAAGCCACTGTTCCTGCTAGCGATGTCCTGAGACTGGAGAGTTTGTTGTTTGAGAGGTTCTACACTGGGTGGGGACATGAGGGGAATGAGAGAGTTTCACATCGTTCACTGTTTGACTGTCTTCTCATAATCCACTTCTGGTTTAAGAGCCTGGGAGATGGGCTATTAATAGGGAAGGGAGGGTACTATATATAAACTTTGATGGACTTGGGTTGAATATATGGTAAAATGTGCTTACTGGAAGGTGAGGACTGTAGGAACTCTGAGTTTAGCAAAAGGCAGTGACTGGAAGGAATCCCAGTGTCTTAATAGATTTCGGTATAATGAAGCTAAACGAAGAAAGGGAGAAAGCAGAGGTTTTTGGATTTTAGGTGGCTTGTCAAAAGCCTTCTTCAAAAAAGCTTTTGTTTGAAGCTTTTTTGAAGCTTGTTAGTGCTGGGTCTTCTGACTCCATGCAAGGTGCCCTAGCACTCCTACCCATAGCTCCTAATCCAGGGGTCTTTCGGAACATCTGTCAACAGGAGTGCAAGATAAATATAATAAAAATGCTTTGTAAACAATGATCTTCACGAAACTTTAATCTTGTGTAACCATTGTTAACAATACGTTGATCGTCAATGGAGTGCTTTTATTAATTACAAACGAGGTATAGAAAAATCTCTCCCTAATATTTGGTTGCAAGTCTTTGTTGCTGTTCCAAGAAGAAAATTCTCCTAGGAATGTACCTTCGTGGAATCATTTCCAGATGACGCTATTTTCTTCTAAGTGTTTACTGGTGAATCCCTGGAGCAATATTATCCCCTAGATACATTAGTTTGAATAATATCTGACCTCTTATTCCTTTTTTAAAAAGGTAGTTTGCCTGCCATATGTTGTATGTGACAATTTATCATTTTTAAAGGAGTTAGAAAAAGAGATTTCTGGTAAAATGGGAGATGAAAAAATCAGAAACCCTTCTATTACCACACAACTAAAATGACAGATAAAATATAAGAGACATAATTTTAAATGCATGGATGGCCCTGTAAAAAGACGAAGAAAGTTTTCAGAGACCAGGGATGAAGTGAGAGTGGGAATGAATAAGCGCTGATGTTACTGGCTGTCCAGAGGCATCTGTAGCCACAGACATGGAGGGAGACAAGGCATCAAGCCTGGGGAGAGTTGGAGTGGTATCTTTTCTCCACTCCATATGAAGATATGACACACAAAGGGCTACACTCTTAGTGAAAAGTAAGCCAAGAAAAACCCTCTTGCAGAGGCAAAATGCAAGAACACTTGTCTGTTTCAGCCTAACCTTGATTCTGGGTAAAGGGGAAAATACATCCTCTGTGAATCTGTGGACATGGGTTGGTCCTCAGGTGGGGTTGGTGCCTAAATGCCTTTTGCAAATTTTGAGAGTAAACAAGCTAAAATTTTGAAGAATTGGAAATGAGGCCCCAAAAGAGAAGACACACACACACACACATAATTATGCACACAGGAGAAACGGGATTAATAGCAAGGAAAAAATAAGATGATAGATATAAATCCAAATACATTTGTAATCACAGTAAATGTTAATAGACTAAACTGTTTAAAAGACATAGATTACCAGACTAGAGAAAAAACCCCAATATATACTATTACAAAGAAAAAGAAGAGGACAGCAGAAGTTTGAGAATAAATAATAGTAAAAGATGTAACAGGCAAATAGTTACAAAAGAAAACTGATTTAATAACACTAATATCACACAAAATATACTGTGATCAAGAAAGTATTTCTAGAGATTGAGAGTTCTTATATAATAATAAAGGTTTTAGTTCACTAGGAGGGCATATTTCTAATCCATTTATACTTAATAATACAGCTCTGAGGTATATAAAACAAAAATTAACAGAACTGTAAAATCCCCAGCATAGTAGGATATTTTAACATATTTCTCTGGGCAATAAATAGATCAGAAAAGAAAATATGCAAGAATAAGGAAAACTTGAACAGCATGGTTACTCATTCACTCGTTTAATATTTCATTGAATGCCTATAATGTCAGGCAGTGTGCGAGACACTAAGAAATAACAGTGAAAAATGGGTTCCCTTGGAGAAGTACTTACACCAGGAGATATACTCAACAATGTCCATAGTGCTATTGTTTAATAGCAAAAAGTCTGGAAACAATACAAACAACCATTACAGAATAGTATATTCACATGCTGGAATACTATACAGCAGAGAAAATAATGCTACACATTTTAATGGAGAGTATAATCAGAAATATAATGTTGAATAGAAAAGCAAATTGCTGGAGAATTAATACACCATAATATTGTTTCTACAAAATTCAAAGGAATGCAAAACTAAGTCAAATGACTTAGAAATTTGTACATCTGTTGCAGAACTATACAGAAAAGGAAAGAAATGCTAAACATAAAGTTTAAGAAAGTGGATCCCTCTGTGGAAAGATGATGTCTGCCATCAGGGGCACTAGAGAACTTCAAAGGAAGCTCCCTGTTGTTCATGTTTTATTTTTCAAGTTGGCACCAAGGAGATTTATGGTGTTTATTTCATTATAATGCATATACTTTACATATACATTATATATTTTAGTACATGTAAAATATTCCATAATAAAAATGTGGTAGTGTCCCTACCCCTAAGGAGCTTAAAATTATCCAAGGCAGGTAGAGAAGAGATAAATGAAAAAAATATAAGTGATAAGAGACTAGGACACCCAAAGGTCATTCAACCCAGGGTGATTTTAGGGATAGAATGGGACCAGATGTCTGCACGGGGACTGGGGAATACAAAGGTGAGCTAAAAAGAGACCTGGTCTCTAACATTTGGAAGCTTGTCCAAAGGGGAATCAAGGGATTTCTTTTTTCAAGAAGTTCTTATGTCTTGTGACAGCAGAAGGCATCTAATTTATGCATATGAATATAAACTCTGTGTATGTTTTGGTTATTGCTGTAACAGGTCATGTCAAAACTTAATGGCATAAGGCAACAATCTTTTGATTATGCTTACAATTCTGTGAGTCAGGAATTTGGGCAGGGTATGGCAGAGATGGCTTGTCCCTGCTCTAAGTTGTATAAGGTCTTAGCTGGAGTAGCTCAAATGGATGGAGATGGCTGGGAAAACTTGACTGGGGCCATATATCTAGAACCCTTCATTCTATCAGCTGGGTTCCCTTTTTTCTCCACATGGCGTCAGTTGGGGCAAAAACACCTAAAATGTTTTCACTTATATACTTAACTCCTGGGTTGTAGAACTGAAACAGCCAGGAGTTGGTTAGGCATCTTTCCATGCAGCCGCTCCACATGGTTAAGCTTGGGCTTCCTCACAGCATGGCAGTCTCAGCATAGTTGGATTTCTGACATAGTCCAGGCTTCTCACAGAATGAGTGTTCCCAGAGAACAGGGTTGAAGTTGCAAGGCTTCTTATGCCTAGACTTGGAAGTGGTGCAGTGTCTCTTCCACCACATTTTATTGGTTACAGAGTCAGCCTGGGTTCAGTGTGTGAGTGAGTGTATGTGCATGCACATGAGTCTGTGTGTGTGTGTGTGAGAGACTATATAAAGACGTAAGTACTGAGAGGCATTATTCACTGGGGACTGAGGGAGTATCTTTGGAGACAGTCTTTTAACGTGTATGAGCATATATCCCTGGATATGGAAAGAGAGACTAGAGACAACAGCTGTAAATACCATGAAATTGGTCTGCACACAACGTCTGTATATAGGACCCAGAGCTCTGGGATTTGTTGACTTTTCTCTCTAACCCAAGTGACTTTGGACTGTCACTTCCCTCCTTTGATATTACTTTGTTACTGAATGGGAGCTGAGGAGACCTGAACCCCTCCTATTCTCCGAATTTCATTGAAATATATGATCCAGTCATTAATGATTGATAGAGGGTTGAAAAATAATAATATCTAGTTCTATCATTTATTTTTTCATTTATGAGCTGAAATACTTCTCTGAAGAGGCATTTCCTTTGGTCTACTATTTCACTACCTAGTGGAGCAGTTCCTATAGAAAGATGGGGTTAATGATTGATTCTTTCCTTTATTTCCAGGTTTTCAACAGAGGGAGACAACTAGACACTATGTGCCTCTTGATGGAAGAACACACTTCTAAAATTCTGCCCCGCAAAACCAAACCTGAATCTGATCTTGCCTTTACACACAGCTACCTGTTTATAGGAAGTACAGAGGACAGAGGGACATTTTGCACTATGCCAAGAGGATGCAAAGACAAAAACAAGAACAAACTGTTAATAGCATGTGGGAAACTTGATGAATCAAACAGTTTCCTTTAATCAACAGAAAGGGGTAAGGGCAAGGGGTGACAGAGGGAAAACCTATAAACAAAGAGACAAATGAAACTAAAAGACATATGAAATAAATTAAAGAACAGGCAAAGTTAAATTATATTCTTAAGGGATTTATCCTGGGCGATAAAACTAAAGAATTGCAAGGAAGCAATTATTATAAAGACACATGCATGCGTATGTTCATTGCAGCACTGTTCACAGTAGCAAAGACCTGGACTCAACCTAAATGCCCATCAATGATAGACTGGATAAAGAAAATGTGGTACAAATACACCATGGAATACTATGCAGACTTAAAAAAGAATGAGGTCATTTTCTTTGAAGAGACATGGATGGAGCTGAAGGCTATCCTTAGCAAACTAGCACAGGAACAGAAAACCAAATACTGCATGTCCTCACTTGTAAGTGGTAGCTAAATGATGAGAACACATGGGCACACAGAGGGGAACAACCCACACTGGGACCTACTGGAGAGTGTAGGGTGGGAGAAAAGAGAGGATCAGGAAAAATAACTGATGGGTATGAAGCTTAATACCTGGGTGATAATAATAATCTGTACAACAAACCTGCATGACACAAGTTCATCTATGTAACAAACCTGCACTTGTACCCATTAACTTAAAAGTTAAAAAAATGTCAGAGTAGTGGTCTTGTTTGGAGAGTGTGTTTGTGTAGTGATTGAGATGGGGCACACAGAGGGGCTTCTCACGTAGACTCAAGTTCTAGTTCTGGCCATAGGTGTAATTACAAAAGGGTTTGACTTATAGTAATTCATTAAATTATATTTTCGTTTCATAAGTCTTTGTATATCCTTGTTTTATATTAGAAGAAAGAAAGCTTTTAGAAACCAACAGAAGCATACTTGCAATCTGGAAGCCCCTCAACCTCTCTCCATCCCCCCACATACACAGGTTCACCTCCTCTGTTTAGCATTGAGGCAGTGCTAGTCTCCGGGAAAGAATACGTCTTTGGAATTCAGAGACCAGGCTTTGAATTCCAGTAGACTACTTATTAGTTCTAGGGTGACCAACCCTTTTAGTTTTTCTGGGGCTGAGGGCATTCTCAGGATGCAAGACTTCCAGTGCTAGACCCAGGAAAATCCCAAGCAAACTGGGACAATTGGTCACTCTGAGTTACCCCCTAAGCCTCAAATCCCTTACCTGTAAAGGGGGACATGAATCCCTATGGTGTTGAATTATGAGGATTAAAGAAAATGAGAGATATGAAAACCCTGAATATATTGTTATAAGACTGTAAAAATTTCAGTTCAATTTTGCTCATCAATTACTAAACACATGTAATAAAACTACCACATGTAACATTCACTAAGTGAGGCAGCCTTCTAAGTCCTTGCTACACAAAGTATGGTCCTTGGATCAGCACACCTGGGATAACCCAGAAGCTTGTAAGAAACATAGTTTTTCAGACCCCACCCCAGACCTGCTGAATCAGAATCTGTGCTTTAACAGGATCCTCACATAGTTCGTGCGCATGTTACTGTCTGAGGAGCACTGCTCTCAGCATGTGAAAAAACTCATTTAATCCTTAAGACAATTCTTTCGTTCACATTCTGATTCCAGAACCCTCACCCAGTCTTAGAGTTTCAGTACCCAGCACAAGGCCTAGCTCAAGGTAATGATCCTGAATAAATGTATATTTTATTCCTTTTCCCATCTGGAAGGGTTGGGAGAGGGCTGCCAAGGGCAAGATCATATCTGGGAAGGATTTACATTCCATAGGGTTTAGAGGGACTTGAACCCCTGAGTCCTGGGGCTTTATCTAATTCAAGTTTATGGCGGAACAGAGTTAGAATCTGGGTTCCTTACCCCAAAGCTCTGCAGCCATTGCTAGTCCATTAATTTACTCGATTCTTACAGAGGAAGAATTGAGTGAGAATAAGGAAATCACTGGTTTGATGGCCCAACCTTTCCTTTTGATAAATGGGTGTGTATGTGGCTGCAGAAGAGCCAAGAGGACCCTGAATGGGGGAACAGCCTTGAGAGCCAACAGTCAGGGAAGAGCTGGTGCCATTTGTAGATTGGCAAATGGATTGCTCTGGGTGTTTTAGAAAGCTCTTGCTCCACTTCTGGGTTCCTCAGCACTTGCCCAGAGGGAATCATTAATCAGCCTGATTACCTTAATTAAAACTCCCCAACAATTTCATTGGGGATTTATATCTATTTGCAAAAAGCTCAATTTTCAGCCATTAGGTGCAATGAGCTAAACTCTGAGTCATAGTGAACTCTAGATTCCATCAATACCTCCAGGGCCGAGCAATGCACGGAAGACTTTGAAGGTCTTACGTACGTAGAATAATTATTACTACCAACCACCATTACCACCACTACCACTACTACCCCCATTACTAAATAAGAGCAGCTACTGCTACTATACACCAGGCACTGTGCAAAGTTTTTAAAATGCATTATTTTATTTCATCTTTACAGTCATCCTATGAAGTAAGAATTATTATCTCTGTTTCACAAATGACGCAACTGAAATTTCGAAAGATTAAGTAACATGCCTCCCGGTAGCAGAGCTAGTGAATGTCACAGCTGGGATTTGAATACAGTTTGAGTCCATGTCCTTAACCACTGCATCCCAAGATGCCAAGGCTTTATTATGCTTCTCTCACTTTTGGGACCTCATGGCATTCCCATGAAGACCTTTCTCAACCCTTTCATTGGTAAAGGGATTGTATGTGTTGAAATTTTTTTTGCAACAAATATCTGAGTACGTGTCTCTATCTGGCTTAAACTATCAAGAAATGTATCACCCTACATTATTGAATAACGGTCCAGAGTAAGGTAGGCATCAGAGGGTGTATCATCACAGTGGCGCTGGAGCCGTGCCTCTGGGATCACTCTGGCTGGATTTTTGCCTGTGTGGAGGCTTCATTCTCAGATGGGCTTCTCTCATGGTGCCAGTGTGGCTGTAGCCACCCTGGGCTTTGCTTCCATATGCCAGAGGAAAAGAAAGATGTGATTACTAGGAGTGCTTTTTTTAACAGTGAGAACATTTCCCTGCCTGAAACCTTCTGAAACCCACACTCACGTCTTAAAGGCTTGAATTTGGTCATCTGCACATCCCTGAACTAATTCCTTGGATCGAGGAAATGCCACGAGCTGGAAAAGGCATGACAAAATTAAACATATACTTTTGTTATAGGTAGACATAGGATTAAACTGGTTGGGTTAAAAACAGTAACAGCAAAATCCCCACCCTCAACCCCTAGAGTGGAGTAAATTTTCCCCTAAACTTCTTGGAAACTGCATAGTAGATATAGGATGAAAAAGATGTTGGGAAGACAATCAAAATCTCTCATTACTCCTTCCTCCTCCTCCTGGGTCCTATTTTCTTGGGGGCTACTGAGCAACTAACTAGAGCTATGTAGATGGCCTTGGTGTGCTACATTATAGTGGGTGGGGTAGACCTGTGACTTGCTGTTCTCTCATAACATGGAAATTCTGTGGTCTTAACTTGAACTGGAACCATTGATAGACTCTTGACACTGTAGCAGTGGGCGAGTTATCTTCAGAAAAAAGCCCTTCTGACATTCCTCATTCCACAAATGTTTCCGGGTGGTTAAAACAAACTTAGCAGTCTTGTAGGAAGAACATTAAACTAGGGTTCAGAAGAATAAACAAAATAATTCCTGTAAAGAACCTTGCCAGAGCCTGGCATATAGTAGGTGCTGGCATATAGGAGGTGCTGAGTAGGTTGGCCATGTGCAACATCATCACATCCATATTGATTTGTTTACCAGCTCACGGTCTTGGGCAGGTCACTGAAATTCTTGGAGCTTCAATTTTCATATTACAGGATTTGGTTGCTCTTACCTATATAATGGAAACAGTACCGTCTTGCAGCACCTTGGGTGGGTTATTTTGTGGTTCAGATGAATAAAGGTGGTGGATGTGTTTGTAAACAGTAATGTAATCCTCAAAAGAGAGTAGCAGCAGGTTGCTTTGTCAATGCTTTATTTTGAGGAATGAATTAATATTTTCCATAAATGTTATTGAGTATTTACTATTAACACAAAGGTTATTATTACTCTGTGTTGGAGATGCAATGTTGAATAAGATCCATTCTTGGCCAGCAAGGAGCTCATAGTCTAGCTAAGGACACTAAGAAGTGACCAAGAAGTCATCCCAGGGCTCTCTGGGAGCCTAGAGGAGGACCACAAACTTAGTATGAGCAGGATCAAGAACGGTCTTTCTAGGACATGACACTTGAGTCTGAGGGTGAACTGGAGTTAATGAGGAGGAGGTGGTTGGAGGCAGTGGAAACAGTCAGCGAGAAGATAAGTGTGACACAGTTGGATCACTCCAGCCTGCCTGGAACACAGCAGTGGGGGCATGGAGAGGGCAGGGAGAGGCTGGCAGTGGTAGATCACACAGGGCCTTGTATGCAACGCTAAGAATTTGGAATTCACCCAGAGGGGAAGCCTTTTGTGGGTCATTAACACCCACAATCACTTTAGCTGCTTTGTGGAAAATAGGTTGGAGAGGAAAACACTAGAGCAAAGAGACCAAGCAAGAAGCTATTGCAGGAATTCAGGAAGCACTGAAGAAGGGAAAAAGAAATGGACATATCTGGATGATAGTTAAGAAGTCAAATCACCAAGATTTGGGGATTGATTAGATGGAGGGGTGACAGACAAAGATTTGAGGGTCTCTGACTTGGATGAATTGTTGAGGCCATTCAGAAAGATGGAGAAAGTAGGAGGAATAGCCAACCAAAGGAAGCTGTACACTTTACAGGTGTCTAATGGTTCTGGATGCCACTCTGGAAAACCTCCCAAGGATGGCTGTAATGAACATCTGGATCTGGGGTTGAAGCATCACTGTTGGGCAGAGTCTCTGTGCTCTTCTTCAGGTCCTCAGTGAAGATGCCTTGGCAAGCAGACCACAGCAGTGGCTCACATGTGTGCCAAGTGGATGAGTCTATACATGCTGATAATTGGTATTCTGTCAACCAAGACAGGCAGTAGGAGGACTTTTGTCTGTGTTTTTGTGGCATTTGCTTGGTTTGTCTCAGACAGATTTAAATGTCATTTTGTTGCTTGCAGATGTAGCTGCATGAGAATACATTCCTTTTTCTTGTCCAAATATTAATAAAAATATTTTGCATAGAGCTGTGGGTGCCTTTCTGGAATGTCTAAGGGCTTTGAACGGCTCTGGCTGAGAAAGAATTGATCCCTGCAGGGAAGGAAGCTTGTGTCTCTGTGTTGCACACCTGAGTTCCTCAGCTGAGGATTCAGAGCTGCTGGTGGTAAAGGGAATAGGACTCTCACTATTTTTCAGAGGTGTTAGCATCTTCTGAGATGGCTCAGTTGCTGTTTCAGTACTGGGAGCCAATATGTCTGACTCTCTCCTGAGCTAAGCCTGGAAAGAAGACCAAATTTGATCCACCCGAGTGGAGCTGAGCTTAATCACAGGAAGCATGGTTTTCTCCTACATTCCAGGCCACTCCCTACTTCTCATTTTGGACTAAGGAGCCCTGGGTGGAGAAGTGGAAAGAAATGAAGGTGTGGTACAGGTGCCAGGCTAACCACATATTTCTGTTTGTCCTTTAATTTCCAAGATAGCCCTGTGAAGGAGACCATCTCATTCAACTTAGAGATGAGAAACAAAGCCAAGAGAAGCTCACTTTACCCAAGACCACACAGTGGCACTTTTTAATATCATTGTGAATATATTATTTCATCTAAAAATAAACTCATTCTAAGTGGGGAAAAAAAAAAAAAAAAGGGATGGCCTGGGGTGAAGTCACGGCTCTAGTCCTAGAGCCATACATCTCTCTCAAGACGCACCTTTCTCAACAGGATACAAAGGAGACAGAAGAGAAGATCCACAGGGAATCTGGGTGACAATCATGGTTCCTTGTGTAAAATGAATATGACAACCCAAATGCCTAATGAATCAGCAAGGTTTTGCTGAACTAATGGAAACCGTGAAAACTGAGGACAGAGCCAAGGTCCAAAATGGCCTCAAGTGGTTGATAAAAGGCCAATTCTAACAAGATGATATGGAATGAGTGTCATATGTTAGATTCTTGAAAGTAGCACTAATTAGACCTGCCCAAGCATTGTTACAGGTGCTTTATACAGAGAATCTCATTTAATGAGCACGATTATGCTCAGAGGTAGGCAGTGTCATCCCATTTTACAGAAAGGGAGCTACTGTGTAGAGAGGCTAAGTAATTGGTCAAGGTCATGATGCTAAGTAAATGGTGGATCCAGATCTGGCTCAGGACAAGGCAGTCTCATCTGGAGGCCCTTCCTCTGGACTGCTATGCATTTTCAGCTTCTGATAGCAGCTATCTCAAACCCTACTGAGTGAGACATTAGCTGTGTTTCCATTAAAGTCATGGGAAGAAATAAGGATGCTCTCCATTGCTGCTATTTAATAACTTAAAAAAATTGAGTAAATAGAGCAAAGGAATGAGCAGAATTAGGGCTGGGCTAATCATTACTCACGGATGATATTATCATCAACTTAATAAAAACAAAATAAGAGATTAAACTAAAAAGCTGTTTATAACAATATAAGATTGCAGTATGAGGGTGATATTTAAATGTAGCAAAATCAATGATTTTTCCATGTCAGCAGTAGTCACTTGTAAATCTTACTTTAAAAATCCCACTGAAAATAGGAATATAAATATAAAGGCCTTTGGGATAAACTCAGCAAGAAATATACAGAAAAAATATATAAGCTTTAGATAACAAAAATTCTACTGAGAGACATAAAAGAAAACATACATAATTTAAGGACCATACGAATTTGAGAGTGGGAAGACCCAGTTCTTATGTGTATCAGTAGTTTCATATTAATTGTTGAGTTACAATTCTGTTAACTGTATGTCAACATATTTTTAAAATCAAGAGAATACATATTCATAGGATGACAATAATCCTCAAATTAATTATTTGGTGCATTTCTTTTAACTATTGTATATTTTTAATATGGGTTTTAAAAATTGAGGTAATACATGTGTTTGGTTAAAAAAATCAAATTATACCAAAAGACTTATAAAGAGAAAGAATTTTTTCTTGCTTCATCCTTCCCATGACGAGCCCCATTCTTCTGAGACAGACTGTTTTTTTCTTTTGAGATAGAGTGTCTGTCTCCCAGGCTGGAGTGCTGTGGCGCAATCACAGCCACCGCAGCCTTGACTTTCTGGAGGCTGTGTTGTACGCTGCCTCAGCACCCCCTCCACTGAGTAGCTGGGACCACAGGCACATGCCATCATGCCCAGCTAATTTTTGTATTTTTTATAGAGACAGGGTTTTGCTGTGTTGGCCAGGCTGGTCTCGAACTCCTGGGCTCAAGCAATCTGCTTGCCTAGGCCTCCCTAAGCACTGGGATCACAGGCATGAGCCACCATGCCTGGCCCAGAGACAGTCTTTATTAACACTTTTAGCTATGTCTTCTGAGCATAACCTCCATATCTTTAAAATACATTTTGCCACAATTCATAGATTGATCGATTTTAGACATTAATTACTGACTTCTTCCTATGACAGATGAAGATTTAATTCTCTTCCACCACCTCTGCATCTCTCCTTAATAGCTCAATATAATAATATCATTCTTCCCTTTTTGTATGGGTTACATTTGTTACTTTTAGTGATTTATGGTTTTTTTCTTATGAGGTCAATAAGAGCATCTTCTGACTCCTCATCTTGTAAGATCAAGGTGCTATCAGCCCTACAATCTCCTACCCCTTTCCGCTCTCATTATCCGCACTGAGATGTCTACGTTAAGGTGGAGGATGTTTTTATTGTGTTATTTGACCCTAAAGTCTTTTTGTTTGTTCTTATTCAACTTTAAAAATTGACAATCAGTAAATAGGGATTACACGGCTGTGACTACGGAATCATAATTCACTTCAGAGCCAAGTAGTGCACTGTGAGGACAGTGCTTTTGCTGAACAGTTTTTTTTTTGTTGTTGTTTGTTTGTTTTTTGTTTTCTTCCTGGAGTTAAAAAAAGACTTTTTCTTCTGTGTTTTTTTTTCATTGTTTGCCTTTATTGTGTTTTTAAGTCTAAATTGTCACGAAAATGACACAAATCTCTCTGACTCCAGCTCCCAGTCTGCCTCCTGTCTCCTGTCTGGGCTGATTGCTCATCTTCCCAAGATTTCCCTCCACACTTGCTGATGCCTGCCTCTCCTGGACCCCATAGGCTGCCTCTATGCCCTTATTTTGTTGGGCCTTATATCCTCATGACTTTCTAAGAAAAGACAGATGGGAAATAATTTTTCTCACTTTCACATAACTAAAATTGACCTTATTCCACTCTAATACCGAAAGGCTTTAACTTTCGTTGATGATCCTTGCCTGAATCCTTTACTTCATTTAGGGCTGCAAATGGGTGATTTTCTAATTCCTTGGTCCCTTCATATTTATTAACTGGCATTCTTCTGTAAAGATGATTTTTTCATCATCAGTGAGGTGTAAACTATTACTCTTAAAAAGTGGGGAATTGCTTAATCCTTTTTTTTTTTTCTTCCAGTTTTCTGGGTAAGGAGCTCATGAAAGTGTCACAGGCCATTTTTTCTTTTTCTTTTAATGTCTAGTGAAGGTATGTGTGAAACAGAAAGCAAAAGTTGGGTTGCCCGCCTGTCGGGCTGACACATAAGCAATCCTCTGTGATTGATAGATTTCTTCCTATTTGGGAATCAAAAGGACAGGGAAGGTTGGAGGGTGCTGCACCAAACAAATTCAAATCCTAAACCCTTGCTCAGCACAGGTGGAGGAAGAGGACAGACCTTACCTACTGGGAAGGCTTCCTGGCCAGACTCTCTCGGCAGGAGAGGCAATGCACAGGAAATATCCTGGGCACAAACTCTACCCATTGTAATTCTGGTGTTTTAAATTTTCATGCCCCAGATGTTTTTAGAATAATTGCTGTGCCTAGTGAAGCTGTGCCTGCCTCCACAAAGGCGGTCCCTTCCCTGAGCTTCCCACAAGCCCCATCCTCTCATGGGGCTTAAGTAAAGGAAAAATATCTCAAATGACTTCCCAGTCCTATTTGGTTAATCTGTTGTGCTACGATGAATACCCCTGGGTTTGGAGTTCATTGAAGCTTTGCAGTAAAACGAGAAAGGGAGGACATTTAAAAGGCTTCATAATCCTCTTGTCTCTTGAAGCAAAGATTGTAATTTCTGGTTCAAAGGAAACATAGCACAAACAGTCTGCTTTGTTTTGTTTGTCCCAGGGGAAAACATATAACCAATACAGCAATACAACCTCTGGTTCTGTTCTGGACCCTGTGCTAGGCAAGGCAGCCATGGAGATGGAGCGCAGATGTGGATGTGTAACCATACTGAGCGGGGTAGAGAGTCATTTCCCTGCAGTCCCTCAAGAGAGCCTTTCTGCAGGCAAAGAATTTCCCTATCAGGAAAGTGATGAGGTGGAACTGGGCAGAAGTCCTGTTCACAAAATGTCCTGTACAGTGTGGGCACAAAATAGTTAGTCTATAAATATCACCCCCACGCCCACTCTGCCCCTGAGAAAGGCAGTCTCTACAATATCCTCTAGATCTGCAGTTCTGTGCCTCCATCTGCAAAATGGACTGATAGGGAGCATCAGGTGGAATGCTTTGAGTGGAAGTAGCTGGGAAAGTTCTGTGCTCACAGGCAGCGAGCTTAGTAGTGCCACTTATAAATGAGAAAAGCTTTGGAGAAGACTCTTGGCCCAGAACCTCCCATCCCTGCACATGTAAAGGGAAGCGTTTCTTTCTTTTCTTGGGGAAGGAGGGAACTGGAAAGGCAGAGCTGGGGGTGGTGGTTTGGAGTGACCACAGGGACTGCAGGCCTTTCAGATACTCTCCTGGAAGAGAAAGCAGAATCTAGAAGGCCTTATCTCCTTGCCCTCCATGGCTTCTGCTTCTGGAATTGAGTCTTCCCATGACTCCCACTTACTTTGCTATACACACACACACACATATGGCTCCCATGCCAGTCTTCCCATGGTTCCCACTTACTTTGCTATATATATATGTTTTGTTTTGTTTTTGGAGACAGAGTCTTACTCTGTTGCCTAGGCTGGAGTGCAGTGGCAAAATCTCAGCTCACGGCAACCTCTGCCTCCCAGGTTCAAGCGATTCTCCTGCCTCAGCCTCTCAAGTATCTAGGACTACAGGGATGCACCACCACACCCAGCTAATTTTTTGTATTTTGGGGAGAAACGGGTTTCGCTATGTTGGCCAGACTAGTCTCGAACTCCTGAGCTCAGGCAATCCACCTCCTTCAGCCTCCCAAAGTGCTGGGATTAGAGGCATGAGCCACCATGCCTGGCCCCATTTTGCTACTTTTTTTTCCTTTCAAAGTAGAACTATTTTTTCCTAAGACTTGAATATTATTTTAAAAACTCAAACCCTGCAGAGAAAGTTCAGGTCCTTCTATCTCATGGAGGAAACTACTGCTAACAGGCAGATATACTGTCATTCAGACTTAAAATATAAGTATGTAGATATCTGAATAACTTACATTTTATTACATAAATGGAATGTCTTTGATTCTGCACCCCCTACAACGTACATATACATTTCTCCCCATTGTTGGGGTAACCTGGTGTCCTTAACATCCCTCCAGGTCTGCCCACATTTAAACAGAATTTGATCCTCTGGAGTTTCAGAGCCCCTTTCCTCTTCCTGGCTGCTCCAAAGACTTGACATTCTGCTCCGTCCGGGACTCCTTGTGGAGTTATTGCTGACTTCTCACTCCAACACACTTCCCAGGAAGGAGAGTTGTGGATGGATATACCTATGTTTTGGCAAATATTTTCCTCCCCGGGGCACAAACTATGGTGACATTCTGAGAGAGAGAGAGAGAGAGAGAGAGAGAGAGAGAGAAAGAGAGAGAGAACATGCACAGCACCAAGACCCTGATTGTTTTGGGACGCTCACTACTCATGAAATGTGCTTCATGGTTCTCTCCCCAAGAAGGTAAGTCTGAGAAGCTCCTAACCGGCCCTCTGCTCTGGCCTTTTTTTCCCCTTCCGCTTTTCATTTTTGATTAAAGCACAACTGAGATACAGTAATGTGCACACATCTTCTATTTACAACATCATGTAAATAATATTGTAGCTGTCTGGTGTCAATTTTAGACTTAAGGGATTTTGATCTTTCAAGATTTCTACGTTTGGGATTATGGCCCAAACCTTCGGCCATCTGTGTAATCCTGTGTAACCTTCATCACCCAGATGAAAGACTGGACATTCCAGCAGAGTGCTTCCACTTCCTGGCCTCCCTTTCCCCTGGCCCAAGTTGTAGAAGCGCCCGGGGTGCTTGTTAGGCCACCACTATAGGCTGGGCCACTCCATTTCCTACCCCCAGATATCACTTCCTCACTTTCCCCAGCATCTTTTTCGAAGAAGTCACTACCCTGACAAAAACCAGCCCCTTTCCTTCAGCTTCTTGGTTCTTCCCAACTTCATTTTCCCTGCAGCCTCACTTAGTCCTGGACCTAGACGCAGACCAAAGCTCCCAGTAGCACCCCCGCCTGCAGCCCTGACACAGTCTAGAAAGGGTTAAACCCGGGCAAGCACCAGCTCCACGCAGTTAATCCGGGATTCTCGGCACTGATCTCTGTGTCTGTCATTTGCATTTCTCTCCTTTGTGCAGGCTTTTCTTCCTCCCTTTTCCCGGGCCCAGGCGCCGGCATTAGCATACTGCGCCCCGCGCGCCGGCTGCAGGGGGCCCCCCGCTGTGTGCCAGCCTGCGCAATCTGCAGGCGCCATCAATTTTTCAGCACTTTTCTCATTTCTCATTACCATCAGGCCCATGCGGCTCCCCGCTCAACACCCTCCTCTGCCGGCCGGCCGCACTGCCGGCGAGCAGGCAGGCCAGGGGCTGTCACGTCCCTGCCCACCCTCCCGAGCATGCACTTGCTTGTTGAAACTCCCACCGTAATTAATCACAGTATTAATCCTGGCCAAGCCTGTCTTCCTGAATAATTATGTCAACACGCTTGGGTGCCTGTGCCCGACAGAAATTTTACCAACCTTGAGAACTAGACTATATCCCTGAAGCCAGGACTGCCATGGGCGCCTGGGCTCCTTGCCTGCCCCATGAGGCACACTCGCAGCATGCACACACATACATGCACCTGGCCTGCTCGCGCACATGGACAGGCACACACACTGCACAGAACCACAGGCGTGAGAGAGGAGCAGAACGCTGGAACTCACGGTAGACAGCATTTCTTTTCAAACAAGCAAGCATGGCCACACAATGAAGTTATCTTTAGGTAGCCAAGTGGGTGGTTGTCATAGCGATGTGTGCATTATTAAGAGAGTGTTGTTCATCCTGGCAGCTAATCTCATAATGAGGTTGGCTCATTATCAGGTTGAGCGAAAGTTGGCTTTTGCTCTCCTTTTTTGCTGGAGCCTGGGGTCCAGCGAGGTCTCGATTCCAGCTCCAAGCTGGATCACGGATTCCCAGCATCTTTTATTTGGTAACCCCAGCTTCCTTCTGTGCTCTTCTAGCGGGGTAGATAAAGGAGGACAGGGCTGGGCGGGGCTTCTAGTGCCTTCACCTAGCGTTTGTCCTGTAGCAGGGTGCCTGCTATAGTTTGTGAAACACTTAACAGCACTTGAGAACTATGTTGTCCCAGGCAACTAGGACATGTGAGGTTAAACCGCAGATTGGCCTGCAGACAATCAGCTCCTCTGCTTTCCTTCTGCACCTGTTTCTTTTGCCTGCTCAGTTCCAGGAAACCAGCCGTTAGGACCAAATAGTACCTTTTGCATCATGATCACCATTTAATGGGGCTTCTTAATTCCCAGTGTTCACTGCAATTTTGTGAATTCCAAGATTCGTGAAAAGTCTACCTGTCACCTCAAGTTCAGGTGCCTGGTGGCCGTTTCACCTTATGACCAGATGTCCAGTTAATTTTAAATCAATTTGGAGATTGTTTGCCATTGCTTTCTTTGTCTGTCTCTATTTTTTTTTTAATAGGATGCTACAATGGTCTACTTGACTCAAATTTAGATTTCATGCTGCCTGTGATATTCATTCTTGCCTCATGTTTTAAAAAATCAAGTTGCTTCTAATTTTCTCACTGTTCGGGCCAGCGGAGCATCCTCTACAGAAGGAAAGGAGAAAGCAAACAAAATAATCTGGTTCAAAGCTTCACCAGGGAGATGGTGGCCATTGCCTGAGAGGTGAGTCAGGAAAAGGAAATGGTTTGTACTTTTATCACTAAGTGTCCTGTTGCGGTGAGCAAAGATGTGCTCTCTCAGGGACAGCCCTTGGTGATGCTCCCAGCACTGCCTATCTCCAGTTCACCAGTTCCTCCAGAGCCTTCGGCAGTGTTCTGCAGCCCAATGAAGGGATGGCATTTTATGGTAGGTTTTCTTAAAGCACAGTCCACTAACATCAGAGTCACTTGAGGGCTAATTAGAAATGCAGATTTTGGGGTCTCCTGACCAACTGTTCCTCTGCTAAGCATGATGTGCTTAGATTTTTTTTTAATGAGCCTTTTTGGTTTGTTTCACTTAGTAGTGTTTTTCCTTGTCCCTTTTCCTTTTTAAAAAGTAATATTAGGATACTGTAAAGCTGGTTTAAACAATGAAAAGAGAAAATGGTTTCTAGTCTCCAGTCTGTCTCCTCAGGGACTCCTATACTTTTTTGTTTTTATTTTGTGTGTATCTTTCAGAGATATTCTTCACATACATATGCATATAAATTCTTTTAAAATCCACAATGGCAGCTTCCTAAATATACTGTTCTGTCACTTGCTTTTTTTTTTTTTTTCACTAGCAATGTATCTTGGCTATGGTTTCATATCAGCATATTAAGATCTTCCTCATTTTTAAAAATGACTGCACAGTACACTTTGTATGGGATGTAGCGTGTTTTATGGGTTTTGAATAAAGCTGGTGTCTGCTCCTAATCAGGTACCTTTCTCTCCTCGGGCTTTAAGAATGTGGTCTCATAAATCTGCAACAACCCTTGGGAAAAGAGAGCCTTTTTTTTTGCCCTATTTTAACCATAGGATAGCCCATCTTGGTTTGAGTTCACCAGAGGTAGAAGCCGAGACCAGGATTCCAAGTCGGGTAAACTGGAAGGTGATCACAGGAAAGAGCTGCAAGTGAGACAGGTGGGAAGGAGGTCGTTAAACGGGGTGTAATCAAACAGGTTGCCACTGTGGACAACTGGGGCTTAGTTTTTCAAGGGCCACTCCAAGGCAGTGCAGAGCATGCCTTGGGGTTATTGCACCTGAAGTGTGGGGGAGCTGGCCACTGGTGACTGACAGGTTGCTCGTGGGAGTGGGGGTGCTAAATTCCCCTACCATTTCTGACCTGCCTCACAGGGCATGGGGAAGAAAACCCTTAGCCCAAGAGATGCAGGTGCCAGTAGCTGGAAGTTGGGCAGTTGTGCACTGAAATGGTAAGGGCAAGGGATATGCCTGTCATACCAACAGCAGTCACCACACAGCTGGAGGCTAGAGCTTCTAGATTCATCTATATACTTAAGAAGAGCCAGGGACGTGGATGTGGTGCCAGAAACACAGACTGTTTTCTGTGTTTGAGTTGAGTTGAGTCATTCAAGCTTTTGGAGCTTAACTTTCCTCATCTGGAATATGGGGCTAGTGGCACTTACCTCTCAGGATAACTTTGTGGACTAAATGAGGATTTCCAGTTTTGGAGAAAAGATTTCAGAGTCCTGAGTGCTAGTGATTACTGCTGCCATTTAGCAGCCAACCCCCAGGAAAGAAGGCCATTAACATCCTCCAGAACCTGCCCAAGATCACCACATTTGGTGAGATCAGAGCCCCCATTCCCTGCACTCATGCAAATTATTTTCCAAAAATGCCAGAAGTCAAATTCAAACCAATCTAAATGGCACGAGTATGCCAAGAAGAAGAGTAGGACAATGCTTCCCAGGGACATTCCTTCCATCAAGAAAACAGCAGACAGACCCTTTAATTCTGCAGTAGCAGGAACACCATGTTGCTTTTCAGAAACAGCCTAGATTTTCGAGTCAGAAAGATTCTTCAGAGTCTCACTGTATCGCTCATCCAGGCTGTAGTGCAGTGGCACAATCACAGCTCACTGCAACCTCCGCCTCCCAGGTTCAAGCGATTCTCCTGCCTCAGCCTCCTTTGTAGCTAAGACTACAGCTGTGTGCCACCACTCTCAGTTAATATTTGTATTTTTAGTAGAGATGAGGTTTCACCATGTTGGCCAAGCTGGTCTCAAACTCCTGACCTCAAGCAATCCACTTGCCTCTGCCTCCCAAAGTGCTGGGATTACAGGCGTGAGCCATCACACTCGGCCAGAAAGATTCTTAAAGCTTGGTTAGTTCATTTGTTTCAAGCATTTTTAGCCTTCAAATTCATTGTTTTTTCTGTGTGTGTGTTTGTGTGTATTTTTTTTAGACGGAATCTTGCTCTGTCTCCAGGCTGGAGTGCGATGGTGCGATCTTGGCTCACTGCAACCTCTGCCTCCTGGGTTCAAGGGATTCTCCTGCCTCAGCCTCCCAAGTACCTGCGACTACAGGCGCGTGCCACCATGCCCAGCTAATTTGTGTACTTTTAGTAGAGACAGGGTTTCACCATGTTGGCCAGGATGGTCTCAATCTCCTGACCATGTGATCTGCCCGCCTCAGCCTCCCAAAATGCTGGGATTACAGACATGAGATTTAGTGGGGATCCAGGCCCTCTCTCAGATCCTGCCACACCCACCTCCTCCTTTGTCCATACCAGCAGGCCTTAGGCTCCCCCAGGCTCTGCAGGTGCTGTTTAAAAAACAACTCGTCCGGTACATCCCTTTTCAATGAACAGAAGAGATAGGGCCCCATGCTGGGGCCTCTTCAAATGGGTGCAGGGAACCCAGGCCAAGGCACTTTGGGAGGGTAAAAAACCCTTGTCAGAGCTGTAAGACCCCATCTTGGAGAGGATGAAAATGGTGGTGACCTCCACCCCATTGCTCTGATTTTGTGCTTTAAGGATAGGTTTTTGTGTCCTTTTGCCTCTGATCCCCTTTAACTCCTCTCCTAAGCTTCCAATCTGGCCCCAGAAGCTTGTCAACTCATTTGCTGTCTAGCTGAGCATACTTCTTCCCCCATTACCCTTTGCTCTCTGGCACATAGACCAACAGAGATTCCTGCTTCCTACCTGGCCCGGAGGCATTGTCCTGCTGGGCTCATCTCCCTCCTGCTAAGCCTTCTGCTTAGGAGAGGGGGCAAGATGCCCAGAGAGATGAGGTGACTTGCCTAGTGTAGACAAGCTGGTGCAGAGCTCTTTGGACCACATGTGGTTCTCAGAAATTTTTAAGCCACTGTTTTCAGGTATCTTCTGTTTTGCCTTTCTTCTTACCCAGATTAGCCTCTTCTAAGGAGGCCCCGTCTCCACTCTAGCAGTCAGCCAAATGGCACTGGAGAAGGTCAGATTCCTGATTACTAATGAGCATATTGTTTCTCCAGGAAGGAACAGGTGGAAATGGGGTTGGATGTTGTCATGTGGGTTGGCAAGAACAACACTGATCTTTCTGTTGTAACTGTCATTTCCTGGCAGGTGGACCTCTGGAGCCTCAGTTTTCTCGTCTGTGAAATTGGCACTGTGACACCTTCCCTCTTGAGTTGCTTTGAATATTACGTAGAATGACATATGTGAAAGGACTTTGGAAATAGGAAAGGCTGCAGAACTGGAAGAGATTGTTTTATTATTGTACTTTGTTGATGGCTGTGGAGGTATGACTTCGCTAAGGCTGAACACCAGCCTCATAGGGAGCCTGGTATGGCGGGCTGAATGCACCTGCTTCTTCAGGGAACCTCACTCTGCCTGGACAGATCTGTTCCTTCGCATGCCCACCAGCAATGCGGCTGGGAGTCGGTGGATGGGGAATGGGAGTCCAATGACCCACCGAAAAACAAGCTTCCCATGCTGCAATGGAAAGGTTCTGAGTATGTCCTACTTGGTATCTTAGAGGTTCCCTGGCAGCATCAGGTCCCAGTAACCTGCTTATTAATGTGTGCTTTACTGGCTTTTTTCCCTTCCCTGCCTCACTTTCCCCCTTTCCCTCGTCCCTATTTCCTGGGGGTCTCCTCCCAAATAAACTACCTGTATCCAAGTCCTTGTTTCACAGACTGGTTTCAGTGGAACCCAAACTAAGATGCACAGTCACTTGGGCAGCAGTGGGAAGAGGATGTAGAAAGATCACAGAAGGTTAAGGCCCCCCATAACTGAGAGGGAAGCAGGGCAGCAGAGACTAGAGATCCTGGTTAAAAGGCCCAGGAAGGCTATAGGACCCCTAGAACTACCTAACCCCTGCTGACTCAACCCCATCTGGACCTAAGGCTTCCAGCCCTGGCAGCTTGTCTTCAGAGTGTTCTCTGCCTAAGTCCACTGCTGGGCTCACCCATGTTCGGCTGTGGTGGGGACAGAGCACACAGGTGTTTAGTGCCACAGCAGAGGTTCAACATCTCAATTCAGTGCATGCCCGCTGAGCACTGTGCCACGTGGAGCCTTTGAGGCTGTGCCTCTCAGGCATTGGGGAATTCAGGCAGTGGCATAGGCATGGACACACATGGCACATTTAGGGACAGCAAGCATTCCCTGACTCAGGTGTGGCTGGCCACAGGGAGGGATGGTTGAGTAAGACAGCTTCGGGAAGATGAGGCTGGTCAAGAAAATTGGGGGCAGGTTGTAAAGCGTCAAGTGTGGGGCTGAGGAGTTTAGACTTTATCCTGAGGGTAGTTGATGAAAGTTTTAATCAGGGAAGGACAAGTTTAGGGTGTCACACTCATTTTTTGAGGTTTCTTCTTGTGTCAGCTACCCCATAAACCACTGATTCCTGGCTGTCCTGAGAACCTCTGGACTTTCACTCTGGCTTCCTAAACTCTTTTATGACCGGATCTTCCCAGGGCTACTTATGCTAGTCTCTTTTGGTCATATCCTACCTTGTCAAATAGAGAACCTAGACCCGTTTCTTTTCCCACGGAGTTTTTGGGAGTCAGGAAGACCTGAATTCTAATTCCAAGGCTACCAATTTCTGGCTGTGTAACTTCAATATATATATATATATATATATACACACACTTTTATTTTAGGTTCAGAGGTACATGTGCAGGTTTGTTAAATTGATAAACCGTGTCATGGGGGTTTGTTGTACAGATTATTTTGTCACCCATGTACTAAGCCCTGCACCCAGTAGTTATTTTTTCTGATCCTCTCTCTCCTTCCACCATCCACTCTCAAATAGGTCCCAGTGTCTGATGTCCCCCTCTTTGTGTCCACGAATTCTCATCATTTAGCTCTCACTAAATGTGTGAATATGTAGTATTTGATTTTCTGTTCCAGTGTTAGTTTGCTAAGGATAATGGCCCCCAGCTCCATTCATGTTCCTGCAAAAGACATGATTTCATTCTTTTTAACGGCTGCATAGTATTCCATGATGTACACATACCACATTTTTTTATCCAGTCTGTCATTGATGGACATTTAGATTGATTCCATCTCTTTGCTATTGTGAATAATGCTGTAATGAATATTCACATGCATTTGTCTTTATGGTAGAATGATTTCTATTCCTCTGCACATATACCCAGTAATGGGATTGCTGGGTTGAATGGTAGTTCTATTTTTAGCTCTTTGAGGAATTACCACACTACTTTCCACCAATGGTTGAACTAATTTACACTCCCACCAACAGTGTATAAATGTGTCCTTTTCTCCATCACCTCACCAGCATCTGTTATTTTTTGACTTTTTACTAATAGCCATTCTGATTCTACAGTGATGGTATCTCACTGTAGTTCTGATTTGCATTTCTTTAATGAACAGTGATATTGAGAAAAATATGCTTGTTGGCTGCATGTATGTCTTCTCTTGAAAAGTGTCTGTTCATGTCCTTTGCCCACTTTTTAATGGGGTTGTTTGTTTTTTGTTTGTAAATCTGTTTAAGTTTCTCATAAATGCTGGATATTAGACCTTTGTCAGATGCATAGTTTACAAATATTTTCTCCCATTCTGTAGTTAATGAATATTTTTAATCCCTCTGAGTCTTTTTTTCTCATCTATAAAAAAATCATGTCTGTGATGATTAAGTAAAATAATTCCTAGGCGTAGATCAAAGATTTTATCCTCCTTAACAGATATTAAATTTCACTAATACTTTAAAAATACTCACAGTGTGGGAGATACCAGGATCATTAACACACATTTTCTGTTTTCTGGTGGCCCAACACCTCATGGGAAGGTCTGGCTTGTAGTTTAACTGATGGTGTATAGTAGGTGCTCAGTTGTCTGTTTGTTCCTTTGTCTCTTCTTGATCACCCCATTCCTCTCTGGCTCCCACATGTGGTTCAAAACCTGAACGCACACGTGGGCCTGCTCCTCTTCTGACTCACAAGAGAAACGAATTGGCTGGCAGGAGGCCAGTGTCCACCTGATGAAGCAATAAACCATGTGGCATGTAGGTGTTGGCTGTAAACAGTTTCCCTTCATTATCTCCTTACTCCAAGCCCTTGTCTTTGAGTACCACGTCATCCTTTGGTGCTGACACACACAAACCAAAACCGGTCTCCCTAGCAACTGAACCACAGCCAGTGGTGGTCTGATCACACCTTCTCGTGGTTGGCAACCAAGCACAATTCCTCATTTTATTTCTGCTGCAGGACGGGTTGGATACTGGCTGCTTTTTGTAACTAGAAACATGATTTTGCTCCTTAAAGGATGAAAAAAGGCACACATTGGGCTTCTTTGTGTTAGTTCTTTTGTATCTCCATTCCCTGTCCTTGCATGGATTATTTTGGTGCATGCTGCAGACATGCTTTTGGAACTTGAATCCTGAGCAAGTAAGAGGACTGATTGGATGCTGCCCAAGGCTCTGCATGACAAACTTTGCACAAACACAACATGTGGTTACCACTGACAGGGAGGATCATGAGCTAGCTGGGATGTAGGGAAAGATCAGGTGGCAAAGGTGTTTCAGATGCAGGTGTATCTTGCTCAGGGTGCTCACCTCAGCAAGTGATAACAAAGGCTAGAGTTACAGTGCTAGGCCCTGGGCTTAGATTGGGGAGACAAGGACAGGATGATCACAACAGACATTCCTGTTTGAAAAGGGGAGGAAAAACAGGGACATAATAGTCATTGGTCCATAATAATTCTGAAATCTCACAATAAAGAAAAAGAGATGGGGAGAGAGAAAGCCTCATTTCTTTAAATAGGAGGGTGATGAATATGTATAGAAAAGGGGAAAAATAACTACATTTTCTCTTCCTGAATCTTCTGGGCAGACCCAACTTGCCAACTAAGGTGATGTTGTCAGTTGTGGCATCACAACACTTCTAACAGTGTCCCAATCTGGCAGGAGCTGTCATTAAAAACAATCACTGGGGTTTGGCAAAGTGAGGTAGGTGGGGGCTCTACCCTCAGCAGTGACCAGCAGAGTTAAAAATGGTTTGTTTGACCCAGGGATTACTAGGAAAACTGGTAAACTAAAATCAAATGTGCATTGTTGCTTCTCCACCAACTCCGACGTGGGTTCTGTGTGGTACATGGATGTCAGTAAAGTGATTATTTTATACCATATTTATCTAACATTGCCTGGTGCTTGTGGGTTGGTATAAGTGACTATTCCCAGGGAGAGCAGTAAAAAGGCATAAACAGCATTATGGAAAAGGGAGAAAGGACAAGAAGGCACACAGGGAAGGGGCTCACTGGGATATGGGGGATGGGGATAGGAATCTCTGATTCTCCATAAGAGCTCAAGGGGTGTGTGTGTGTTTGTCCATGTGTGTTTTGTGCGTGTCTGTATGTGTACGTGTCTCTGCAGGTATTTATGCCTGCGTGTGTGTGTGTGTGTGTGTGTGAAAGCATCAAGAAATAGCAAAAGGATAAGTTCTGTTGTTGAAGAAGACATTCCAGAGTGAAGTCATGGATGAGGCCCGTGTGGGGAAGGTGGGAGGCAGGACATAGGGTCTAGGCAGGCTAAGGGAGCAATGCAAAGAGAAGGAAGTGAGGTGGACCTGTGAGATAGAATAGGGTTGTTTTTTTTTTTTTTTCAAGATAAAAAATAAGCCAGGGACAACTATAGTCTAATTCAGCCTTTCTGGGCTGGGGCACTTGTGTGGGAACCAGTAGGCAAGGATCTGTGTGCTCCCCCAGGCTAGGCTGGGTGGACCCAAAGGAGTGCCTCACTTCTATGTTCTTCCTGCCTTGAATGGAGAGGTGATGCTTGCAGCTGCTGCAACCATATCTTGATCAAGAGACAATAAATCACCAGTCTAAGTGGGGCATAGGGAAAATAAAGTAGAAAGATATCCAAAAAATGCAACTTGGGGGCATCAATGAGCCCCGAACTGCTACCTTAGATTACCACGCCTCCCGCTTTTTTTGCATTTCTCTTCTGACGTCAAGAAATGATAACACCAGTCCAGAACAGGAGACATCTGGAGGATGTCCAATTGGTTAAGAAAACCTGGGATCTCACAGTAGGATCACAATGCACTATGGATTATTTTTATATGTTGCATAAATATGGAAGGATAATTTTTTAAAAATGTAAACTGATGTTTATATTGTTTATATTTTTAGTTCCCTCATTTTTACTGTAGTGTCTCTCCTGCCCCCCTACTTTTCAAGAAACTAGGAGGCCATCCTGAGATAATTGTTTCAGGAGAAAAAGTGACAGAGAGCAAAATGTAGTCTGCAAGTTTCTTCCTGACTTTGGGCCCTGAAACTGGAGCTCTCAGAAGAGGAAAAGGACTGTGGGCATAGACAGAATGCTTAGGAGACATACCACGAAGGGGAGTAGAGGGTTTGAGGAGAAGAGGTTTCTCCCAGGGTTGGGGAGGAGGAGAGCCAGACAGAAAGTCTGAAAGCACAGGTTCCTGTGGCCCTAGAGAGAGATCCCAGTTGTAGTTGCTCAATTAATGGAGCATCAGGGAGGCAGCTGAAGCCTACACAGGCTGGTGAGATCTGAGAGTGGAGTTCCTTGCTGTTTCCTCTGTGGAGTCCTGGGGAGGTGGGGATGGCCCTGTGGCATGTGGAGACAGCTTGATAGAGAGATTCTGTTGTCCTCCCCACTCCATGTAGCACGGCATAGAAATAGGGAATAGAAACAGGTTTGGGGGCCTGAGGGAATTATAGGACAGGAACAAGGAACAACTCAAAAAACAACTTACACAGACTGGTGAATGGGGACAATGGGATAAGGACTTCTTATCTGATACCTAAGGGGACAGGTGACTTGCTGATCAGTTGTTCAGTCCCATCCTGCCCTTGCTATGCCTTGGCCCTCTGGATGGTCTTAGGAATTTAAACTGTGCTAGTTACAGTTTCCCTGAAAACAGAGCCTGAGATAAGCATTCATGTGCAAGTAGTTTATTTGGGAGGAATTCCCAGGGGGAGTTCCAAGCAGGAGTCAGGGAGTGGGATGAGGGATTGAGGGAAGGAGGAAAAGTCAATAAAGGAGGCATTCATGAGGAAATTATCACTGTGGGCAACTGGGGCTCAGTTTCTCTGGGAACCCTCTGAGGAATGAGCCTCAAAATTGTCCTCCCAGAGAATAAGGAGACTAGGATACATTGTCACCGAGGCAGCAAAGCATGGATGCATGGCAGCATGTGCTTAACTTAGGTGCAAGCAGCATGCCTATCTTCCATAACTGAGCTGAAACCAGATGCTTGAGGGGCCTTGGTGTGGAGCATCCCAAGGGCCTATTGTACAACCCTGGGAAGGGCAGAGTCAAGCAATTGCCTGAGTTTAAGTTATCATCACCCTGGCGGAATGAGCTTGGACGAGAAATTAAGTGGGGTAATAGAAAACTAAAGAAAGTTATATTTGTGACACATCTGTGTTTCTAAGTTGAGATTTTATGTTTGTTTTATATAAAATATTAAGACTAATGTCAGTTCCATATAATGGGATGACTATAAATTTTAGAGTCAGATAGTGTTGGATTTGAATTCAGATTCTGTCACTTACTAGCTGGGTGACTGTGGGTTTATCATGTCACCTGTCTGATTTCTGATCCTGCATGTGTCAAACCAAGAATGGTGACACTTACCTCAAAAGGTTGCTGAGGGATTAACAGTGACTCACGTGAAAGCCCCATTGATGAGTTCTTCATATGCATCATTTTACTAAACCTCAGTTAGTTTCCTTTATATGGTGTTGGTCCACTTATTATTAAGAGAATACTGTCATTCAAAAAGTTCTTAGTAAAGCTATTCCTTCTGTTGTGAACAGATTTAAGTGGGTTGAACCCAGGTGTCATTGTCCTTAGGGCCCTGGAACCTAGGACAGCTGTACCTGGAAAGTAGGCCACTCAGAGACTAGCATTTTGTTCTTTTTCTCTCCAAGCACGACACATATTGCACATGGACTCATTTTCCTAAATGACCTTTGCAAATTAAGCATCTTACTTTGCTGCTTGTTTTTGGATTGGAAGCAGTATAGTAGAGAAACTCTCTTCCTTTCTCCTTTCCAATATCTCCTACTACAAGTCACTAAAGTCTGAATGTTTTTCAGTTCATTGCCACAAGTTGTGACAAATGCACCTGTATTTGCAAAAGCCAAATTGACTACAGCTTGATACAGCTTCAGTGGAGGATATGCAAAGCAGCGAGGTAACAGCGCTGCCTGGTGTGCAGTCATTCTTGACAACCAACGGACTCAGTGGAGACTCCTGCAGACAAAATGTCTGCCCTCCTCACCGGGCTGCACTGGAGCACATTGCAGTACTCTGAGCTTGAAGGAAGGTATGAACTGTGGAGCATGTGACACTGCTCTAGACTCCCTTGTTCCCTGAGGTTCCCGGCAGAATGGTCTTTGCTGCAGTGGGCAGCAGCCACTTTGGGAACCCCAGATTGACATTTCAGTGTCTGAGCACACTTGGAATCCTCAGTGGCCCCCCTTCACTCACATTGCAAGCCTCAGGCACGCTATAGAAAGTCCTGAAGGCTCATCTCCTGAACCTGGCTAGGCATCTGATATGGTTTGGCTCTGTGTCCCCACCCAAATCTCATCTGGAATTGTAATCCCTACGTGCCAAGGGAGTTGATTGGATCATGGGCACAGTTTTCCCCGTGCTGTTCTCCTGACAGAGTTCTCATGAGATCTGGTTGTTCGATAAGTGTATGGCTCTTCCCTAACCTCCCCCTCTTTCTGCCTTATGAAATAGGTGCTTGCTTCTCCTTCACCTTCCACCATGATTATAAGTTTCCTGAGGCCTCCTCAGTCATACAAAACTGTGAATCAATTGAACCTCTTTTATTTCTAAATTACCAAGTATCTTTATAGCGCTGTGAAAATGGACTAATACAGAGAATTGGTACCTGGGGCACTGCTATAAAGATACCTACAAATGTGGAAGCAACTTTGGAACTGAGTAATAGGCAGAGGTTAGAATGGTTGGAAGGGCTCAGAAGAAGATAGGAAGATGTGGGAAAGTTTAGAACTTCCTAGAGACTTGTTGAATGGTTTTGACCAAAATACTGATAGTGATATGGATAATGAAGTCCAGGCTGAGGTGGTCTCAGATGGAGATGAGGAACTTTTTGGGAACTGAAGCAAAGGTGACTCATGCTATGCTTTAGCAAAGAGACTGGTGGCATTTTGCCCCTGCCATAGAGATCTGTAGAACTTTGAACTTGAGAGAGATGACTTAGGGGATCTGGCATATGAAATTCCTAAGGAACAAAGCATTCAAGACATGACCTGGCTTTTCCTGAAAGTATACAGTTATATGTGCTCACAAAGAGATGGTTTGAAACGGTAACTTATGTTTAAAAGGGAAGCAGAGCATAAAAGTTTGGAAAATTTGTAGCCTGACCTTGTGGTGGAAAAGAAAAACCATTTTCTTGGGAGAAATTCAAGTCTGCTGCAGAAATTTGCATAAGTAACGAGAAGACAAATGTAATAGCTGAGACAATGGGGGGAAATGTCTTCAGGGCATTTCAGAGATCTTCACAGTAGCCTCTCCTATCACAGGCCCAGAGGCCTAGGAGGGAAAAATGGTTTCTTGAACTGGGCCCAGGGCATTGCTGTTCTGTGCAGCCTTGGGACATGGTGCCCTGCATCCTAGCTGCTCCAGCTCTAGTCATGGCTAATGGGGCCAAGGTACAGCTTGGGCTGTGGCTTCAGAGGGTGCAAGCCTCAAGTCTTGGTGGCTTCCACGTGGTGTTGGTCCTGCAGGTGCACAGAAGACAAGAGTTGAGCTTTGGGAGCCTCCGCCTAGATTTCAGAGGATGTATGGAAATGCCTGGATATCCAGGAAGAAGTCTGCTGCAGGGGAAAAGTCTTCATGGAGATCTTCTACTAGGACAATGCAAAGGGGAAATGTGGGGTTGGACCCTCCACACAGATTCCCCACTGGGGTGCTACCTAGTGGAGCTGTAAGAAGAGTGTCACTATCCTCTAAACCCCAGAATGGCAGACTCACTGACAGCTTGTACTGTGTGCCTAGAAAAGTGGCAGGAACTCAACATCAGCCCATGAAAGCAACTGTGGGTGCTGTACCCTGCAGAGCTACAGGGGTGGAGCTGCCCAAGGCCTTGGGAGCCCACCTCTTGTATCAGTGTGCCCTGAATGTGAGACATGAAGTCAAAAGAGATTATTTTAGAGCTTTAAGATTTAATGATTGCCTGGCTAGGTTTTGGACTTGCATGGAACCTGTGGTTTCTTTGTTTTGGCCAATTTCTCCCATTTGGAATGGAAACATTTATCCAATACCTGTACCCCCATTGTATCTTGGAAGTAACGAACTTGTTTTTGATTTTACAGGTTCATAGGCGAAAGGCACTTGCCTTGTCTCAGATGAGACTTTGGACTTGGACTTTTGAGTTAATGCTGGAATGAGTTAAAACTTTGGGGGACTATTGGGAAGGCATGACTGGTTTTGAAATGTGAAAAGGACATGAATTTTTGGAGCGGCAAATGGTGGAATGATATGGTTTGGCTCTGGGTCCCAACCCAAATCTCATCTCCAATTGTAATTTCCACATGTCAAGGAAGGAACCTGGGGATAGGTGATTGGATCGTGGGGGCGATTTCTACTACACTGTTCTTGTGACAGAGTTCTCACGAGATTTCACTGTTTGATAAGTGTGTGGCTCTTCCCCGTGCCCTCCCTCCTGCCACCTTGTGAAGAAGGTCCTTGCTTCTTCTTTGCATTCCACTGTGATTGTAAGTTTCCTGAGGTCTCCTCAGCCATGCAGAACTGTGGATCAATTAAATCTCTTTTCTTTATAACCCAGTCTCAGGTAGTGTCTTTATAGCAGTGTAAAAACATCTAATTTCTTACTCATCTTCTTAACCCAATTACCCTGGTCTGTTGTCCTCAGTTTTCATTCCACCTTGAGCTTGACTCTCTGCTCAGTTCTCTGGTGAAATATCTATTTGGCTTTTATATTTTCTTTTCACCTCTAGATGCTTTTTCTTAGCTGGACTACCTAGGCTTTTTGCTTTGAGGGAAGAGTTTATCACACTCTGTCAATCACAATGTATACCAGCAAGTTTTAATTACAATGATACAGCATAAGAAACAGCACACATTGATTGTTTTTGGTTATTGCTCTGTCGGGCAGTGAATGTGTCCCTGCTTCTGACTGTGGGTTGCTGGGGGCTTCTCCTTCTGATACCAGAGGCTCCTGGAAACATGTCTTTCTCATGTCAGATGGCAGAGGCTCAAGAAGCCAAGGCAGGCAAAGCAAGCACATTTAAAGTCCCTGCTTGCTTCATATTCATACAAAGAAAATGACAGATAGGAGGCAGGACTAACCTGCAGCTTCCACTTGGACTGACAGAGCAGCGTGTGGAGACTAACATCATGAACTTTTGCTCCAAGAACTACTGCAGCAACATACAGGAAAGCCAGAGAATCCATAGACCCTTTGAAGAAAGCAGATTGCTGCTGTAGGCCCCAGGAAACAGCTGAAAAACTATGAGTACTCAAAGTGTGAAGGTGTGAAAGGGCGATCATCTGTCCCTGAACACACACCCTCAGTGGGGTACCTGAAAGTCCAGATCATGGGACAAGGATTTGTTTGACCTTACCTGGAGCTGAGACAAATTTAGAAAGCTGAGTGAAATGTAGGGGTAGAAGAAACAACAAGAAGAGCCCTGTGGGCACTCTTGGTCCCCAGGAAAGCCATTTCTGACTTTGTCTCACAGGGATCCTCGAGGAGAGCTGCCAGAGGAACTGGGAAAAGACCAAAAGGAGAAGGAAACTTCCAGCCGAACTTTGTAACAATTTCAACGCAACGCCAAGTTTCCTGGACAGAATCTCAGGGACATGGTGAACCAGGAGTGTAGACACAGCACAGAAGCTGCAGCAGGAGTGGAAGTGTAAAACCTGAAAGCCCTGTTTGCTTTCTCAGCTGGGAGGCTGGTAGCCTAAGGCAGGTTCTCAGCCCTGCTCATCTGCTGCTGGGAAATAAACTCAGTGCTGCTGGGGGGACATGGTGGGAGTAAGACCAGCCTTTTGGGCTGTGTGGGAGCTGGGTGAGGCCTGTAACTGCTGTTTCCCCCCACTTCCCTGGCAACCTGCATGACACAGCAGAGACCACCATAATCCTCTGGGAATATGACTCCATTGGCTTGTGAACCACACCCCCATCTCCCACAGCAGCTGCAGCAAACCCCACCCAAGGAGAGTCTGAGCTCAGACATGCCTAACCCTGCTCCCACCTGATGGTCTTTTTCTACCTGTCGTGGTAGCCAAAGACAAGGGACATAATCTCTTGGGAGCCCTATGGCCCTGCCCACTGCCTGATCCTTCTTATATGACTGCAGCTCATGCTCTCTTGAAAGCACCACTTCCTAAATGGAGGCCAACCAGCACAAAACTAGTGCAATAAACAAAACTACAATGAAAGACCCTCACAGAGTCCACTTCACTCCCCTGCTACCTCCAATGGACCAGGTGCTGGTATCCACAGCTGAGAGACCTGAAAATGGTTCACATCACAGGACTCTGCACAGACACTCCCCAGCACCAGCCCAGAACCCTGTAGCTCCACTGAATGTCTAGATCTAGAAGAGAAATAACAATCACTGCAGTTCAGCTCTGAGGAAGCCACATCCCTAGGGAAAGAGGGAGAGCACCATATCAAGAGAACACCCTGTGGGACAAAAGAATCTTAACAGCAGCCCTTGTGTGCCAGATCTTCCCTCTGACCTAGTCTACCTAAAGGAGAGAGTACCAGAAAAATTCTGGTAATATGACAAAAACAAGGTTCTTTAACACCCCAAAAGATTATACTAGCTCACCAGCAATAGATCCAAACCAAGAAGAATTCTCTGACTTATCAGAAAAAGAATTCAGGAAGGTTAATTATACAGCTAATCAAGGAGGCACCAGAGAAAGGTGAAGTCCAACTTAATGAAATAAAAAAATGATACAAAATATGAAGGGAAAAATCTTTGACGAAATAGATAGCATAAATTAAAAACAATCACAGCTTCTGGAAACGAAAGACACACTTAGAGAAATGCAAAATACACTGAAAGTCTCAACAATAGAATAAAACAAGTAGAAGAAGGAAGTACAGAGCTTAACGACAAAGCTTTCAAATTAATTCAGTCCAACAAAGACAAAGAAAAAAGGAATAAAAATAAAAGGACAAAGCCTCCAAGAAGTTTGGGATTATATTAAATGACCAAACCTAAGAATAACGATGTTCTTGAGGAAGAAGAAAAATCTAAAAGTTTGGAAAACATGTTTGAGAGAATAATTGAGGAAGACTTCCCTGGCTTTGCTAGAGATCTAGACATCCAAATACAAGAAGCTCAAAGAACACCTGGGAAACTTATTGCAAAAAGATTATCACCTAGGCATATAGTCATCAGGCTTCTAAAGTTAAGACAGAGGAAAGAATCTTAAGAGCTGTGAGGCACAAGCACCAGGTAACCTATAAAGGAAAACCAATCAGATTAACAGAAGATTTCTCAGCAGAAACCCTACAAGCTAGAAGGTATTGGGGCCATATCTTTAGCCTCCATAAACAAAATAATTATCAGCCAAGAATTTAGTTTCCAGTGAAACTAAGCTTCATAAATAAAGGGAAGATACAGTCTTTTTCAGACAAACAAATACTGAGAGAGTTTGCCACTACCAAGCCAGCACTACAAGAACTACTAAAAGGGCTCTAAATCTTGAAACTAATTCTCTAAATACCCAAAATAGAACCTCCTTAAAACATAAATCTCACAGGACTTGTGAAATGAAAACATAATTAAAAAAAAAAACGGTATTCAGGCAACAAATATCATGATAAATAGGATAGTACACATATCTCAATACTAACATTGAATGTAAGTGGCCTAAATACTCCACTTAAAAGGTACAGAATGTCAGAATGGATAAGAATTCACCAACCAAGTATCTGCTGTCTTCAAGAGACTCACTTAACACACAGTGACTCACATAAACTTAAGGTAAAGGGTTGGAAAAAGATATTCCATGCAAATAGACACCATAAGTGAGCAGGTGTAGCTATTTTTATATCGGACAAAACAAACTTTAAAGCAAGAGCAGTAATAGAAGACAAAGAGGGACATTATATAATGATAAAAAGACTTGCCCAACAGGAAAATATCACAATCCTAATATATATATATTTAACACTGGAGCTCCCAAATTTATAAAACAATTACTACTAGGCTTAAGAAATGAGATAGATGGCAACACAATAATAGCAGGAGACTTCAATACTCTACTGACAGCACTCAACATGTCATCAAGAAAGAAAGTCAACAAAGAAACAATGAATTTAAACTCTACTCTTTAACAAATGGACTTAACAGATATTTATGGAACATTCTACCCAACAACTACAGAATATACATTCTGTTCATCAGCACATGAACATTCTCCAAGATAGACCATATAACAGGCCACAAAACAGGTTTCAATAAATTTAAGAAAATTGAAATTATATCAAGTACTCTCCCAGACCACAGTGAGATAAAATTGGAAATCAACCTCACTTAAAGGAACCCTGAAAACCATGCAAATACATGGAAATTAAATAACCTGCTTCTGAATGATCATTGGGTCAACAATGAAATCAAGATGGAAATTAAAAAATGTCTTTGAACTGAACGATGATAGTGACACAATCTATCAAAACCTCTGGGATACAACAAACGTGGTGCTAAGAGGAAAGTTCATAGCCTTACATGCCTATATCAAAAAGTATGAAAGAGCCCAAGTGGACAATCTAAGGTCACACCTCAAGGAACTAGAGAAATGAGAACAAACCAAACCCAAGCCCAGCAGAAGAAAAGAAATAATGAAGATCAGAGCAGAACTAAGTGAAATTAAAACAAAAAATACAAAAGATAAATAAATCACAAAGCTGGTTCTTTGAAAAGATAAACAAAATTGGTAGACCATTAGCAAGACTAAGCAAGAAAGGAAGAGAGAACATCCAAATAAGCTCAATTAGAAAAGAAACGGGAGATATTACAACTAATACCACAGAAATGCAAAAGATTATTCAAGGCTACTATGAACACCTTTATATGCATAAACTAGAAAACATGGAAGAGATGGATAAATTCCTGGAAATATACAACCTTCCTAGTTTAAACCAGGAAGAAGTAAAAACTTGAAATAGTAATTAAAAAAAATTGCCAACAAAAAAAGTCCAGGACCACACGGATTCACAGCTGAATTTTATCTGACATTCAAAGAATTGGTACCAATCCTATTGACACTATTCCACTAGATAGAGAAAGAGGGAATCCTCCCTAAATCATTCTATGAAGCCAGTATCATCCTAATTCCAAAACCAGGAAAGGACATAACAAAAAAAGAAAACTACAGACCAATGTTCCTAATAAACATAGATGTAAAAATCCTTAACAAAATACTAGCTAAATGAATCAAACAGCATATCAAAAAGATAATCCACCATGATCAAATGGGTTTCATACCAGCGATGCAGGGATGGTTTAACATATGCAAGTCAGGCCGGGCACGGCGGCTCACGCCTGTAATCCCAGCCCTTTGGGAGGCTGAGGCGGGTGGATTACCTGAGGTCAGGAGTTCGAGACCAGCCTGGCCAACATATCGAAACCCCATCTCTACTAACAATACACAAAATTAGCTGGGCATGGGGTGGGCACCTGTAATCCCAGCTACTCAGGAGGCTGAGGCAGGAGAATTGCTTGAACCCGGGAGGCAGAGGTTGCAGTGAGCTGAGATTGCACCATTGCATTCCAGCCTGGGCAACAGAGTGAGATTCTGTCAAAAACAAACAAACAAACAAACCACATATGCAAGTCAATAAATGTGATATACCACATAAACAGAATTAAAAACAAAAATCAAATGATCATCTCAATAGACACAGAAAATACATTTGACAAAATCCAGCATCCTTTTATGATTAAAACCCTCAGCAAAATTGGCATAGAAGGGACATACCTCAAGATGATAAAAGCCATCTATGACAAACCCACAGCCAACACTATACTAAACAGGGAAAAGTTAAAAGCATTCCCCCTGAGAACTGGAACAAGAAAAGGATGCCCACTTTCACCACTTCTATTCAACATAGTACTGGAAGTCCTAGCCAGAGCAATCAGACAAGAGAAAGAAATAAAGGGCATCCAAATCTGTAAAGAGGAAATCAAGTTATTGCTGTTGGCTGATGATATGATCATATACCTGAAAAACCCTGAAGACTCTTCCTAAAAGCTCCTAGAACTAATTAATCATTTCAGCAAAGTTTCAGGATACAAAATTAATGTACACAAATCAGTAGCTCTGCTATACACCAACAGTGATCAAACTGAGAATCAAATCAAGAACTCAACCCCTTTACAATACCTGTTAAAAAATAAATAAATAAAAGAAAGACTTAGGAATATACCTAACCAAGTAGGTAAAAGAACTCTAGGAAAACTGCAAAACATTGTTGAAGGAAATCACAGATGACACAAACAAATGGAAACACATCCCATGTGCATGGATGGGTAGAATCAATATTGTGAAAATGACCAGACTGCCAAAAGCAATCTACAAATTCAATGCAATTCCCATCTAAATACCACCATAATTCTTTGCAGGATTAGAAAAAACAATTATAAAATTCATATGGAACCAAAAAAGAGCCCACATGGCCAAAGCAAGACTAAGCAAAAAGTACAAATCTGGAAACATCACATTACCAGATTTCAAACTATACTATAAGGCCATAGTCACCAAAACAGCATGGTACTGGTACAGAAATAGGCACATAGACCAATGGAACAGAATAGAGAACCCAGAAATAAAGTCAAATACTTACAGCCAACTGATCTTTGACAAAGCAAACAAAAACATAAAGTGGGGAAAGGACACCCTATTCAACAAATGGTGCTGGGATAATTGGCAAGCCACATGTAGAAGAGTGAAACTGGATCCTCCTCTCTCACCATATACAAAAATCAACTCAAGATGGATCAAAACCTTAAATCTAAGACTGGAAACCATACAAATTCTAGAAGATAACATTGGAAAAATGCTTCTAGACATTGGCTTAGGCAAAGACTTCATGACCGAGAACCCAAAAGCAAATGCAACAGAAATGAAGATAAATAAATGGAACTTAATTAAACTAGAAAGCTATCTACCCAGAGCAAAAGAGACAATTAGCTGAGTCAACAGACAACCCACAGAGTGGGAGAAAATCTTTGCAGTATGTGTATCACAAAGGACTAATATGCAGAATCTACAAGGAACTCAAACAAATCAACAAGAGTAAATCTTGACATGAATAGACAGTTCTTAAAAGAAGATATACAAATGGCCAATAAACATATGAAAAAATGCTCAACATCACTAATGATCAGGGAAATGGGAATCAAAACCACAATGTGATACCACCTCACTTCTGCAAGAATGGCCATAATAAAAAAATAGATGTTGGCATGGATGTGGTGAATAAGGGAACACTTTTACACTGTTGGTGGGAATGTAAACTAGTACAACCACTATGAAAAACAGTGTGGAGATTCCTTAAAGAACTAAAAGTAGAACTACCATTTGATCTGGCAATCCCACTCCTGGGTATCTACCCAGAGGAAAAGAAATCATTATACAAAAAAGATACTTGCACATGCATGTTTATAGCAGCACAATTCACAACTGCAAAAATATGGAACCAGCCCAAATGTCCATCAGTCAGTGGATAAAGAAATTGTGGTATATATATACACCATGTAATACGACTTGGCCATAAAAAGGAATGAAATAATGGCATTTGCAGCAACCTGGATGGAATTGGAGACCATTATTCTAAGTGAAGTAACTCAGGAATGGAAAACCACACATCATATATTCTCACTCATAAGTGGGAGCTAAACTATGAGGATGCAAAGGCATAAGTATGATACAGTGGATTTTGGGGACTTGGAGAAAAAGGTGTGAGGGATGTGAGGGATAAAAGACTACACAGTGGGTACGGTGTACACTGCTTGGGTGATGGGTGCACCAAAATCTCAGAAATCACCACTAAAGAACTTATTAATGTAACCAAACATCACCTGTTCCCCAAAAACCTACTTAAATAAAAAAAATAAAGCTCCTGCTCATTTCATATCCACTGACATTCCACTGGGCAAAGCAAGTCACACAGCTAATGCATTATCAGTGGTGTGAAGTAGTATACTCTGCTTCTTTCAGACACTGCAGAGTCACATGGGGCATTGCAGTGTCGTGTGGCAAAGGACGTGATGGGGTCAGGGAAGAGTTGGAAAGGGAATTCAACTTATCACACCATGCCAGGCTTCATGGTCTGGGCAGCCTCTGGGCAGCCTGGGACAGCCATACATCTGACTGTTAAGGAGATAAATTACCCTTGGTGGTGAATCATCTTTCTGTGAATTACCAAAAGATGCCCCTTGTGGCAGGTTAATTATCAAAGGTGCCACTTCCTTTAGAATAACACAGTCCCTAGTCTGGGTGTTTGGCATGGCAAGCAGAGTACAGCCTGAAACTCAGCCTCCACTTGCTCCTCGGGTGGGTCACGTAGCGCAGGGGACACTGCAGTCTGTGTGCTGTAACCCTGTGCACACCCAGTCAGTGGTTTATAGGGCCTAGGAAAGTACCTTTGTCATGACTGACTCTAAGCTATGCAGGTTGGAGCAGTCTTGGATAGCTTTTTTTTTTTTTTTTTGTCGACCCAAGTCAAAAAGCTTATTTTTATATATTTTTTTAATTTATTTTTTTTTACTTCATTTTTAGAAAAGCAATGGAAATTTTTCCCTTTTCAAAAGTCACCTTGCCAGTCAACCACACAGGCCAAAGCTAACGTAGAAGAAACTGATGGCTATGGAACATCCCTAATTGTAGAGTAGCACACATGCCTTTGAAGAATAGGCCCTGTTCTTCTTTCCCTGGGAATGATCACATAACCTGCAATTACCCTCTCCTTCCAACGTCAGAGGAAATGCCACACCTTTTCACATAACAATAATAACTGAGTCTGACCATGCAGGAGGCTCCTGAGTGCCATGGTCTGCGTTGACTGGTTCTGCAGTGTAGAGGAAGTGGGCAGTGTGCTCCATCACTGTCCTACAGTTTTTGTGGTGGCCAGATGAGGTCACAAGGTGTCATTTTCACCTTTGTCCTGCCACTTATCAGAAATCTAACAAATAGATTGGAACTCCAGAGTCTCTATCAGCGTGGCTTCCGTTTGGTTTGGGAGGAGAGACTCAGGCTTTGGTCCACGGGATTATTGCCCCAAATCTTTTACCCTGTTCTACCTCCTCACCCTTGACATGACCTCTTTGTGGGTAGTTCCCCACCCCTTGACTTTGACAAATGATACATGGGCAGAAGGGAGGATGTGAGAGGCCTCGGATGTTCCTGCTTTCTCTCTGTGCCTCGGAGAGGCACCCCTGGGTAACAGCATCCCCCTTAGTCTGGTCCTGGGAGTGGATACATGTGGAGCAGATATGAGCCAAACCTCAATGAGAGCCAAGACCAGCTACACGCACAGTTTGAGGCAGAGCCACTCAGCCAAACCCAGCCTCATCAGCCAACCCCCTGCTGACCTGTAAACACATAGGCCCACATATCTGTGGATGCATAAATGAAAATTGTGATTATTGCTAAGGTTTGGGGTGGTTTGTTATATAGCATTATTGCAGCAACAATTAACTGATACGCTTGTTTTTTAGTAGATTGCCACAGTATGTTGACCTTGGATGCCAGTCATGGCTGGGGCACAGGAAGCACCCCAGCAGAGAAGCCACTCTCTTTTTGACTTCAGGGCCAGGATCTGCATGAAGGAGAAAGCGTGTGACTCAATTAAGATACAATTAAGATCCTCCTCCATGGTCTCCCTTTTATCTACTGTCCTCATTATGCTGGTTTCTTTTCTTCTTGCTGTGGGAATGGCACTGCCGTTGCATGCTGATGAGCATGTCTGTGGCCCAACTTCTGAACTAGAGATTTCTGAGTAATTAATTTGGATTTAAGCTTCTTTAGCCAGCCCTTGACAGACCCATGATTGAGTGCATTGGAAGGCCTTGATTTCTCCTGAGCATGTTTTTGGTGCTTAGAGGTCAAGAGTCATTTGGTACCTGCCTATGCAAAGTGAGTCTCAAAGTGAGTTTTAAAAAAATATGCCATTGTTTCAAGCAACTTGGCATACTCTTGGGATCCCAAACCCCTCCCCAGTGCTATGAACTTTTTTGCATTTAATCTCTACCATTTTGCCACAGAGAAATCTGACCTCATGAAAGTACAGAATACTTGCTGGGCATAAGGCTTGGCTGGAGCTCAGGCAGAGTATGGGCATCTTGACACAAGGCCCTTACTAGACTGAATAAAGTGATGAGCAGGTAGAAATAAAAATTTAATTCCAAAAGACAAGTGGAGAATTCTCTCAAGAACTAATAGCCTCAGTTTTGAACATTGTTATTTGTGGGTATACAATGTACTTTAAGGCCTAGTCTTCCTAGATGTCATCAGGTTAAGTAAAACCACTCTTGCTCCGAAATTCTGCAGTGTTTACTGCAATGGCTTTCAAATTTTTGCTGTGTTCCAAGATAAGAAATGAATTTTGTGTATTAGTTCCACACTTTTTTATAAAAGTCTGGTTTAAAGTTTTACTCTGTGTTCTCCTGGAGGTAGACTTTGAGATGAGGGTTCATATGCAACTGGTTTATTTGGAAGACGATGCCAGGAAAGACTAGGGAAGAAGAGAAGTGAACCTGGAAAGGAAAAGCAGACATTAAAAAGCACATTATCAACAGTTGCTTAATTTCCCTGGGGAACACTGGAAAACACTTTTGTGGGAACCAGCCTTCAAGTTGGCCCCAGCAATCCTCGCCTACTGTATTCATGCCCTTGTTTAATCCCCTCCCACAACGAACCATGTGTGTGGCCTGTGTGGCCAATAGAACATGCCGTCTGTGGTTAGCAGCCCCTGAGATGGCCCCAGTTATCCCTGTGTCCTGGTAGTCATACCCATGTATAATCACTTCCCCAAGAGTGTGGGCCATTTATAACCAATAATAAGCGAGTCACTTCTAGCTGATAGAATGTGGTCAAGGTAATAAATGTCAGTTGTGAGGTTAGGTTACAGAAAGACCCTGGCTTTCTTCTTGTTTATGCTCTCTTGGTCTTTTCCTCATTGGCTTGGAGGAAAAACTAGCCACCATTTTGTGAATTGCCATATGGAGAGGCCCATGTGGTGGAGGAAGTGAGGCTGCCAACAGCCCGGAGAGTGAGCCTGGAAGTAGATCCTCCCTTAGTTGAGCCTTGAGACGCCTGCAGCCTCAGCCAACACACTGAGAGAGAGCCTGCAGCCTCAAAAGAAACCTTGAGTCAGAGGCACCCAGGTAAGCTGTGCCCAGATTTCCTGACCCCTAGAAATTGTGTTAATCATTTTTTCAAACTGCTAAGTCTTGGGGTAATTTGTTTTGTAGCAATAGATAATCAATGCAGTATCTGACTTTTGAGGCTAGGTCATAAAAGATGTTGCTCTTCCCACTTTGATCTCTCTTTCTCTTGGATTACCAGCCCTGGGGGAAGCCAGTCACAGTTCATGAGGAGACTCAAAAAGTCCTATGGAGAGGTCCATGTGGTCATAAGCTGAGGTCTCCTGCCAATAGCCAGCACCAACTTGCCAGATCTGTGAATGAGCCATCTTGGAAGCAGATCATTCAGTGTGGTCAAGCCTTTGGTTGGCTGCAGCCCCAGAAGACATCTTGACTGCAATCTCATGAGCAATCTGGAGCCAGAACCACCAAGTTAAGTTGCTCCTTAATTTCTGACCCACAGAAACTGTAAAATAGTGAAGTTATTGTTATATTAAGCTACCATGTTTTGGGGGTAAATTGTTTTGCACCTATAAATAATGAATGTAGTGTAGAACAAGAGACTCAGAGTTATCCTACCTAAGTAAAGGAGCTGGGGTATTTATACACCAATATCCATCTATCAATGGATGAGGGCTGTTTCTAGGATCTCTTAATTCTCCAACAGTTCCCTGTGGGCACAGAGGGCTTCAGTGGTCAGAAGAAGCCTGCAGGCAAAGAGATGCAGATGTCAGCATTTGGAAGTCAGGCCTGGGTGTAATGAAAAGTAAAGGTGAGGGGATATGGGATGGGGTGCTCACGGGACTTGCTAACTTGCAAACTCAATTGCAATTTCATCTACATTACTTCCCTCCTCCCAGGCAAGCTTGGAGTACCTACTCCTTCTTTAGGGTTTGATCCCTCCAGGGTGGTTTTCTGGTAGAAGGAAGAGGAAGAGGATGAGCATCTCTTTACATAACTGTTCCTATCTCTGATGTTCCCTTTTTTGGGTGGTGGTGGTTTTGGGCCAGCACTGGCCGGTTGCTGATGCCCTCTGTGGCAGGAGTTCAAAGGCTAGACCTCCTTCCAGTGTGCATGTCTAGATTTTTTTGAATGGCCCTGTGTCAGTTCCCTGATGAATATTCACCTCTTCAACTTCAACTCAGCTTTCACTACTGCCTCCCTTTGACTGGTGGGCAGCCCAGTTGGGTGAAGGAGAGGCAAGATAAGTCAAGTGTAGCCACTTTAGGTGATGTTGCTTGACCGTTGGAGGATTCACATCATCAGCCTCACCAAACTGCCAAGGTGCAGGTTGTTCTGGGATTTCCTCTGCCATGTATCTCCTCTTTAGGAGTATGCCCTGCTAGGGTGGACACAGGACACAGGGCATCCCCATCTTGCAGTAATCTCAGATCATTACCACTGGTTCAGAGTCCTTTCGGTTGTCTTCTAAATGGGAACAGCAGTCACACCCGTTGGGAGGAATCATTTCTCATCCAACACTACTTTCCAGTTGGTGACTCAGCTGTGCATCCCAGCTTCTGTTTTTGGAGCAACAGAAAGTCTTGCCAAGCACCCTGTAATACAAATAAAATGCTTTCACGGTGCTGGGCAGTGGGTACTCCACGAATGTTCATTTCCCCCCTCTTCTCAGTGATGACAGTGTAGGATGCAGAGGTGTGGCTGGCTTGAAGACATGAGGTTTAATACAATAGGCTCAGAGAGAGAGGGAAAGAAAAGAGCTCTTGCATCACTGGCTCTAGTGCAGAGCCTAGCATGGAGTGGGTGCTGTAGGTATTCACTGAAAGAAAGAAAAACAAAGCTGATGTAGGAGTCTTTTCAACAGAAAGCAAATGCATAGAGGCACAGAGGTCCATTGCACCATCCTGTGCCTTCCCACAGGCCTTACGCTGTTCATCAGTCGCCAGCTCCTTCAGGTCAGGGGCCTTTCCTTCCCAGCCAGGCTTCCGTTATTGGGCACCAAGCCACTGCCATCTCACTTGCTTTTTTTTCTCTTTAAAATGTGGCCAGACCCAAGTCCCTCACCATACACCCTCCCTTCCAGAGGGAGGCTGCTCAGGCTCCCTCCCCCTTCCCTTTCTTCCTTTTTTTCTTGTTGCATCCATATATTTCTGTATCTACTACAAAGGTCAGAAAAACAAATCAATGAAGAGAAGGACCCAATAATTCTAAGACCTGACTCAGAGATGGGGGGTAGGGAGGGAAGCTGCTCAATAAAAATGAAAGAGAATTTAAAAATTCCCTGAACAAGGCACAGCATGGGGTACCGATCAAAGGACCAGGCAACTTTGGTCCTGTGTGCACGAGCTGGATGCTCTGAGGCTGGGGGAGAGATGGACTCCCAGGCCTCGGTCTCCCTCCCTGTCTCCTTTGCTTCACACACACACAAAAACATACACATTCTCTCTCTCTCTGTCTCTCTCTTCTTCTTCTTCTTGGACCACCATTTGACTGTTAAGGAAAGATCTGACTACGGATTTCAGGAGTCTAGGAGGCAGAGGGAAGAAGGCATTGACAGCTTGCTTATTTTTCTGTAGTGGTCCCATTTGCCAACGCTGTGCCCAAGATCCCATCCACTACGAGAGAGGTACCAGGCAAGGGTATTGATAGTGGCTGAGGAACGGGATGTTACAAATCCCACCTGGCATTCTCTGAACCTACCTTGGAGGAAGGTATGAAAATAAAAGCTGGTGAATCTGAAAAGAGCTAAATCAGCTTCTAAAGTCCCTTCTTTGTGAACAGCAGCTCTTCCATGCAGTCCTTCCTGACACCTATCACTCCCTAACTCCCAAGGAGCACTCTTTCCTCAGAGCATCCACTATACTCCAGTCTCTTCTACCAGAGCACCGGGGCTGCATTTTCAGTCTTCATTAGTTGTCTGTCCCATTCTATTCTAGGAGGGCTGAGGGTAAAACAGATCAAGGGCAGACTGCCTGAGCTCAAATTGAGCCACCATCCCTTACTGGCTGTGTCATCTTGGACAAGTGACTCAACCTTAGTTTCCCTATCTGTAAGCCTTTGTGGCTTTTCTCTTCCAGATTCTATAGCCTCTGTTCTCAGTTTTTCATGTAACATGGCTTCCAAAAACCCCAAAAGATGTTTCTTTTCTTTTCTTTTCTTTTCTTTCTTTCTTTCTTTTTTTTTTTTAAGCAGGAACAGCATCATCAGAATAAGACTAGAAGCTCCTCACTTTGGGAAAGCTCCCTTGGATGTATATGTTCTAACATGTTTGCTATCAAGTGACACATCACTTTGTGCTTATTGTGCAGAGCTATAGAAAATATGTAGACTTCCATATATTCCTAGGTAGAGAAGACAACATATGTGCGTGTCTATGTTTCTGTGTATGTTTGTGTGTGTGTGTGTGTTGTGTGTGTGTGTGTATGGGTATATGTGATTATTTTCTTGCTTGTTTCCAGAGTTTTGAGGTGGCTAGCTGATTGAAACAGAATAAAGATTATGGGAAGGATGCAGAAATAGACACTTTAAAATTTCTGAGTTGAGCAGATTAAACATGTATGGGAAGTTTGGGTTTTTTTTTTTTTTTTGAGTCTCACTGTGTTGCCCAGGTTGGAGTGCAGTGGCGCAATCTCAGCTCACTGCAAGTTCCGCCTCCCAGGTTCAAGTGATTCTCCTGTCTCAGCCTCTTCAGTAGCTGGGATTAGAGGTGGCCCACTAATTTTTGTATTTTTAGTAAAGACAGGTTTCATCATGATGGCCAAGCTGGTTTCAAACTCCCGACCTCAAGTAATCTGCCCGCCTTGGCCTCCCAAAGTGCTAGGATTACAGGTATGAGCCACCGCACCTGCCATTTGGCTGTTTTTTTGTTTTTATTTTAAGTTAAAATTCTAAAGGAAACCTTCTTGGTTACCATGTTTTATTGGGAGGAGGAAAAATGGTTTTACTTGCTGTCCCTAACTATTTCTTACCTCCAATAGGTCAGAGAAATGGCAGCTGGATCCAGGAAGATGAGAAATTTGAGCAGGCTTAGAAGTTGGCAGCCTACAACACATTGGTTTGTGTCTTTCTTTTTTTTTTAAGCCTACCTTTTCTTTGTCTTTTTCTGATTTATATAGCTACAAACCAAAGATAAATCTTGTATTTGTAAGTCACTTTCCCCATTGTTCATCTAATAACCCTCTGTGTGGCACACACATTATTTTTTTCCACAAACTGAGGCACCATAGCGGGTATGAATGACTTGTCCATTATTTGGATATACAATTTATCTATCAATTCTTTTGTTGATAGACATTTCAGCCATTTGCATTTGGGGACTTTTATGAATAAAGTTACTATGAACATTCTCTTTCAGGTCTCTTTGTGCATTTGTGTTTTCATTTTTTGCCAGGTCATATAATAGGTGAATGCTTATTAGAAATTGCTCACCAGTTTTCCATAATGGTTTTTATCAGTTTACATGCCCACAAATGGCACCCAAAGGTTACGGTTCACTACATCCTCATCAATGCTTGGTATTGCACCTTTGGTTTCAGCTATTCTTGTGGGTATGCAGGTGTAACTCATTGTGGTTTTAATTTGTATTTCTCTGATGGCTAACAACTTTGAGCATTTTATTACATGTGACCTGGCCATTTGAATATCTTCCTCAGCACCAAAAGGAATGAACTCTTGCTATTCACAATAACATGGATTAATTTCAAGCACACTGTGTTGAGTTAAATAATCTAGACACAAAAGAGAACCTACTGTATGATTCAATTTTTATGCAATGAAAGAAAAGACAAAGCTGATATATAGTGACAGAGGTCAGAATAGTGACTGCCAAGGAAGCTGGAGGTGTGGAGGGTGTGTTGATGGATGGGTCATTAGAGAAGTCTCTGGGGGTAATGGGAGTGCTGTTGATCTTCACCTGGGTAAAGAGTACACACGATTTGTTTCTTCTGGCTTTATGAGCTTAACCTGGGCCTGTGCCAGAACACCGCTGTGTGTGGTCACTGAAGGCCAGTGGCTGACATGCCCTACTCCACCAGCCCAGAAGGAGGCCAGAGAAGGGGGCCTGGCAAGCCAGAGAGCCACATTCTGCCTTCTCCCATAGTATTAGTGTTTGCTTCATCATATAACTAAGCAAAACCACTTCACCCAGTTGTTCACTTTGTACATTTTACAAAGTTACCTGGCAGAAGAAGTGAGTAGTACTGGAATCCAAACTGTAGGCCCTGGCAGTTTCAGATCAGAGCAGGTGCCCTCTCCTAATCATCCTCTGAGAGGGAAGCCTTTTAAAAATTTTGTAGAAAGTCATGCTTTAAGCTAGCATGGCATTGTGGCTAATGTTGGTTCATAAGCAAAGTTTTCCTTGGTACTTGTTGAAATGGCAGTTTCTAATCACTTTGGTGGGGAGACATCTCTTCGTAAAATAGAGGCACATTTGGGGAGTTTTTTTTTCCTCCCTAAATAGAAGCTCATTGTGTTGCCCAGGTTGGAGTGCAGTGGTATAATCTCAGCTCACTGCAGCCTCCACTGCCAGGGCTCAAGCAATTCGTGCGCCTCAGTTGCCCAAATAGCTGGAATTATAGGTATGCACCACCATGCCTGGCTAATTTTTTTTTTTTTCAGAGACAGGGTTTTTTCATGTCGGCCAGACTGGTCTTGAACTCCAGGCCTTAGGCTATCTGCCTGCCTTGGCTTCCCAAAGTGTTGGGATTGTAGGTGTGAGTCACAGTGCCCAGCCTTTGGGGTATCTTTATGCTTGTTCTTTCATTCTCCTCCCATCCATCCATCCATCCATCCACCCACCCACCCAATGTTTTCTGTATACCTAGGATGGTGCATGCTATTTGCTGAGTGCTGTGTTAGCTGCCAGGGATGCAATGGCATTTTTCTTTTTATGCTCATGTCTTTAACTCCCCAGTACTTTGAAACATCTCTGGCCAGGGTATGCAACATATTTTTGATTTTCTGGCTGAAGAGTACAGCTTTGCCCTTGGATATCACATACAAGTTGGAGAAATCTTCATGAGGCAGTGTTTTCTCAGCTTCACACCATCAGCTCCTCTTTGTCTGTGATTAAGAAAATGTCCTGCCTGGTTGGGCTCACCTGTGGTGCTGCCTGCTCTGGTTTTTGGCCACCAGAAGACTACTTGGAGGGACTGGTGTAAAATGTTACTGCTTCTTCTAATTTAGACTCAACTAGAGAGTATTCTTGCATTCTGAAATAGGGGAAAAAATGAGATGGGGTGTCATAATAATCAAAGTGATAATTCCTTACGTTTGTATAGCATTTTAAGTATTTCCAAACCATTCTCACGTTAAATATCTTAACATCCAGTGATAAGGGGGTAGATGTTATTAATGTACACAGAAACCCCATTGGATTGACTGGCTAGATACTCTGCCCCACTGCCTGCTAATTAGAACTGGATCCTGACTTCTGGCCTTTAAGGAGCCCCAACAGATAAGAAGTGTCAGTTGGTTACCTTAGAATTATCCAAGCAGTCCCGACATTCTCTCAGGATGAAGAGATTGCTATTAATGCTTAGCGTTCTTGTTCAACAGCACTTCTACCTAGCCAGCCTGGGAGTTTGAAGTCTAGAGAGGTGGTTGGCAGCTGGTAGTCCACTCCCATTGGGAACAGAACGAGGAGAGAAGGAATAAAAGGCTCAGGGAGACAAAGTGTCTCAATAAATACTTCTGGTTGGGTTGATAGCAGAACCAAGAATAGAATTTTAGATGATTCGACGGTACAAATTTGTCTCGTAGCCACTGACCTCATGTTGCATTGTGAGATTTTTGTTTCAAAATAAAGATTTAAGTCATTTCCTATTAACCTTTTTATAATTTCTCATCTAGCAATGGACTTTTCAGAAAAAAGATGATGTCATGTAAGTCAAAGAGGACCAGACTTGAAGAGAAATAGCCCTGATTTCTGACTGGAGTGTATGTTGTTAATATCAAGTTGGCCTGGAGAAGTTGTTAGCCAAGAAAGGCTATGGCTGTACTTGGAAAGTGGGAACATTGGGAACTTACTGGAGAACTCCTGGTACTCAGATTTGGAGGGGTCTTGGAGACCTAGGTGGGCTAGAGCTGACTGAGACAGTGTAAAACTGGATGGTGCTTGGCTTTGTAAGGCATGCTGATGTTCACTATAGCAGGAAAGGACCTTGAATGTGGTTATGATGGAGATGTGGAACCTGAGCATTGGCAAGTAGGTGTCCAGGATAAAGGCAGACATGGAGAAGAAATCTGAAAGGCCCTTAAGCCATGTGGCAGAGAGAATCAGGCTCTATACTGAGAGACCTAACACAATGCTTGGTGTTTAGTGGGCACTCAACAGATATTGGCTCCCCTAAAGATATTGGGTGTTCAAATTTGAATAAATCCAAATAACCACAGTGCAGTTCTAGGAAAACATTTGTATAAGGAGTAGCAGGATCTTTGCAATAAGAAGTCAGTGGCTTCTTTGTTATAAAAATTGTGGATGCTGTGGTTGAGGTAGTGTGGGGAGGCCCAGAGTTCTTCTGCACTGCTATTTGGTGTTTGCCTTTCCCCTCAGTGAATCTGTGAATCACCTTCTGGGAGTTCTCATAGTTCCACGGAGCACTAGTCTAAAAACCAGTAGATTAAAGGATCTCTAAGGACAATTCTAACTCTAAGCATCAATAATTTTTATCATTAGCAAATTTCTCCCTAAGTCATCTTTTCTTTTGTCATTCATGCAGTGTCCTTGGTTTACTTTGGCACCCATGACTTAGCTGTGTAGATACTGGGTTTGGATATCAGGGACTGTAGAGGTGGCCACGTATGGCCTTTTGTAGCAGAAGGCTGTCTTTTTCATCAATTTCACTAAGAAGTTTTCCAAAGAAGTCCTAGACATGGATGTGAATCAATTTTGCCCCAAAAAACCTTTGAATAGAACTATGGTGGATGGCAAACGTGGCCACGATCATTTCCTTCTGTGTATTTACATCCCTGTACAACGTGACTTTGTAGGTCCTCTCATCAAGCTATGGAGTCTATTTCCTCCCCCTTTTAGTTAGAGAAGAATGTAATAGAAGTGACACTGTGCCTGTTCTGAGCACAGGCCTTGGGACACCTTGCAGTCTCTGCTCTAATCTGCTGTCAATAATCAAAGTGATAATTCTTTATATTTGTAGAGCATTTTAACTATTTCCAAACCATTCTCACATTAAATATCTTAACAGTCAGTGATAAGGGAGTAGATGTTATTAATGTTCACAGAAACCCCATTGGATTGACTGGCTAGATACTCTGCACCACACCCTTTTGGAACCCTGATCAGTCATTACATGACTGACCAGCCCAGGTTAGCAAGCTGGATGATGGAGATCATGTTGCCTAGAGATGAGCTGTTTTGGCGGAGGCTATGCTGTATCAGTCAGTTTCCAGCTGGTCTTGCAGTTGATTGTAGAGGCACGGGTGAGTCAAGACCAGAAGAACCACTCATCTGAGCACAGCTCAAATTGTCAACCCACAGAATTGTGAGCTAAATAAATCATCATTATTTCAAGCCATTGGGTTTTGGATAACTTTTTATGTGGCAAAAGTTAATAGATGTAAGGAGTCAATTAAGGAATTGACCAACAGACTCTCTAGAATCTTAGTGCAGTCATCATGAAGGCCTAGGATGATCCTTAGTGACAGAGATCATGTTATGTGTTTCACAAATCATTTCCTTTTCTTGTTGGGCATACAAGAATACCACATTTCCCAGTCTTCCTGTATCTAGATAAGGCCATATCACTAATTCTGGCCAGGTGTAATGTGAACAGAAATGGTGAGAGTCATATCTGTGCTAGGATGGTAAGCCTTCAGTATGCTTTCTCAAATTCTCTCTTTACTTCATCTGCCAGCTGGGTGAAATCATGACTTCAAAGACCATGATGGCAGAGCAACCAGATAGAATTGAACTGCTTAGAAGGGAGTGCCTAACCTGTATCCACCTCTGATGTGAGCTATTTATATTATATTAAGCTACTGACATTCAGAATTTTTTGTTATAACAACTAGCATTTATTACTCTAATACCTAGTTAGAGACAAGGTATAGTTAACATCCTAGAGCTCAAAGGGAATTTATTTTTAAGATACTAAATATATTTATTTCCTACTTCAAAAATCAAAAGATAAAGAAGAATTTAGAACACACACAATAAAACTCTTTCTTATACCTATCCACTAGCCATCCAGATCTTTCTTTGAAGGCAATGTCAGAGATTTCTTGTGTATCCTTCAAAAATATTTTTGCATATGCAAGCAAGTGAATGTATGTATGTTTGTGTGTAGGGTAGCATGATGTTTTACACATTGTTGTGTACCTTAAAATTTTAACACTAAATTTTAGAGATCTTTCCTTATAGTACATAAATAGCTTCCTTATTTTTTTCAGCTGTATACTAGTGCATTGGATGGATATATTATAATTAACTGAACCATTCCTAAGTTGATTATCATTTGGCTTGTTTCTACCCTTTTGCTAATACAAACAATGGTGCAGTGACTCCATCTTTATACATATGTCATTTTGCACAAGTGTGAGTTGACCTTAAAGAAAAATTACTAGAATTGGAATCAAATGGCAATATACATTTACATTGTTAAAAGAGGTTTCCAAATTTTATTTGTAGAGATTTTACAATTTAAACTTCTTACAGTAATATATGAAAGTGCCTGTTTTTCAACACCCTCCTCAACACAGTGTGATAATCACCATTTCAATATTTGATGAGCTGATAACATTTCTGTTATATGTACTTTGTGAATCTTTTCATATGGTTAAAAGTCATTGGTTTTCTCGTGAACTGTCATTTGCTAATTTTTCTATGATACTGAATGACTCGTCTTTTTTCATTACCTGGAGCCATAGGAATAGATAATGTTCATGTTGAGAGGAAGACAGGGTCTACCTTCACTACCCAAAACTGAGTACAGCTCAGGGAATCCAGACAGTGAAGTAATCACTGCCAATCCATCTGGAGAGGAGGAGAAGGGAAACTCTAGCTTTGTTCAAGATCATATCCATAAGGCCTCCCAAGATGCCTGGCACACAAGAAACACTCAATAAATTTTACTAAAGTTTTAATTAGTAGATGAATGAATGTCAAATGATGGAGCTTGGCAATTCTTTTTTTTTTGACACTGAATTCCTACCGGAACTTGATTTCTGCCCTTACGAATGGATCCACAGGAAGGTCTCAAGTGTTGGTAATATAGAAACTAAGGATTCTTCTGCTACATCAGCTAAAAGAACATGCCAGAGGCTGCTTAAGGCAGGACCTTGTGCTCCAGAGACTCGCCCCACAATCTCAAGGCTCCAGGCAGTGTCAAGGAGCCAAATGAGGACATGTGTGGTGGCTGGAATGGGTTCTCCCAGTTGCCACTTGGTCCTTCAAGTTACTATAGCAGAACAGAATGAAACAGGAGATATTGGTGAGTTTTATCCCCTGGGAACTCCAGAGCCTTCCTTCTCCTGTGGAGCCCAGTGCCTTCCCTCTCCTCCTCAACGTCAAAACCACTTTTAGAAAATGTTTCTCTGTTAGTCATCTTCCTGGTTTGGGTTCCTATAACAATCCACCCTGGGAAAAGAATTTGTGTGCAAGTAGTTTTTTTGGGAAGTGAAGACATTCCAGTGGACAAGTGATGACCATCAGGCAAAGAGATACCAGCACTGGTGACTGGAAGAGAGACCAGTGGGCACTTCAGTGGTCTGGGTGAGGGACCATGAGTGGGGCACTGGGCACTGATATCTTCTACTCCAGCCACTTATACTCTAGGCTTGTCTCCAGTGTGGCCCCACCCTTTTCTTCCACCCATTTTTTCCTAGCACCCAGAGTGATCTAAAATGAAAATCAATCCCTTCACTTTTCTGCACTTAAAGCACAAACTCCTTAGCAAAGCCTCATAGCTTACAATTGCCCCTTGCCCTTCAGGTTTCAAACCAGAGACACCTGTGGTTCCCAAACATCACTCCCCCCAACCCCACCACCGCCTGATGCAATCACTTCATTGCCCTGTGATTGACTGACTGCCTTGTCTGTTCTTCTCCGATGCTCCAGCTGATGGGAGCACCTCCAAGGCCAAGACTAGGTCCCTGGGCTTCTGTATCCACAGCCCCAGGCACCTGGCATGCAGCAGGCCTTTGCTGCCTGTTGAATGGATACGTGAATTTAAATGATAGAAAGAAAGCATCAGAAAGGGCATCAGGAGCAGGTAAGAGAACGGTTTTTTGTTTGTTTGTTTGTTTTCTGAAATGGAGTCTCACTGTCGCTCAGGCTGGAGTTCAGTGGCGCGATCTCAGCTCACTGCAACTTCCGCCTCCTGGGTTCAAGCGATTCTCCTGCCTCAGCCTCCCGAGTAGCTGGGACTACAGGCACCTGCCACCACGCCCGGCTAATTGTTTGTATTTTTAGTAGAGATGGGGTTTCACCATGTTAGCCAGGATGGTCTCTATCTCCTGAGGTCGTGATCCACCTGCCGCAGGCTCCCAAAAGAGGCCTGGGATTATAGGCATATTTTGAGGGAAAGAGAACAAATAGGTATTTTGCTAAGCACCCGCTAGGAACAAGGAGCTTTATAGACATTATCTTATTTAATACTCATAACAATCCTGTTACTATTCCCATCTAAAAAACCAAGAAAACTTAGGCAAAGAGAGGTTAAATGACTCTCCCCAAGTCACATGGATCGTGGATGGTGAGTGTCATAGCCAGTATGCAAATGCTGCTCACACAAAGAAATGACCAGAAAGCTCACACACTTTTTAATCACACCACTGCTTGCAATTATACTTCTGTGTACACTGCAAAGTCTGCTTTATGGATGTGAGTCTTTAAACCTCTCAGCTCAGAATGCCTACCCCTTCTTTCAGGCAGTGAGGCCACACTGGGCTGAGGGTAGTGGGGGCAAGGAGACCATGCTCCACCCCTCTTCCTCTCCTAGCCATCACTCATGGAGTTGCTTGCGATGCTTGGCTCCTCAGAGCTTCTCTTGGTTCTGAGCATCAGCATTTCTGTTATCACATGTTATCAGTGCCAGGTCTCCCTGGGACAAAGTGCTTATTGGAATCCTCCAGAAGCCCACTTATCACACGTCCCACACCAGAGAGGCCCTGGCTCTCTGGAAACAAGCCCCTTTCCATCAGTCTGAGATGGAATTAACCTCCCAAAGGACCCTGTGCAGCCTTTATGAACCAATCAAAATTGGTTCCACATTGAGTTTCCATGGGTTTTATTTTATTTTCCCTCCAAATCTCACTGCTGTTGCATTAGGCACCAGCCTCTGCAAGTTGCTTAGAAACTGCTTTGCATCAGCCGGCTCATCCAGGTCCCCATGTGCAGGCAGAATGATAAGCACCACTACTTATTTTTTTTTAAAATACAGACATATAATTAAGGAAAATATTCTTATGTCTGCAAAGTTCAGCTGGCAACAAACAGCCAGTGAGAAAGGGCTCAAGGTGGAACAGAGCTGAGGATTTCAATGTGAAAATGAATAAATAAGACCCCCATTCACTCCTCACTTTGCAAACCTAGGGTCAACACCAGTTTTAGGTGACTCACTGTTTTTTTCCAAAATCGGTTCTACTCCGGGTTTGCCTAATCCTTCAGAACTAAAGATGTTTCTCAAGGGGGAGACACTTCTAATTCTATGTGTTAGTATTCTGAATGAGAACAAAAAATAGAAGAGAAGATACTGCCCGACAGTGGACATGCGTTGTGTTTGTTAGCTCAGCCGCCATGCCACCCCCTTCTGCAAATGGCACTTGGATTCTGCTTTGGGGTGCCACCTCCTTCCTGTTCCAAGTCATGGGATTTGTGGGGGTTACTCAACTCATAAGGCTCCAGGGAGTAGATACATGACACAGGCCTGGCCAGTGGAATTGCTAAGGGCTTGGACATGTGACCTGCACTTGTTCCAGGAGAGTCAGCCCTGGGAAACTCTGGGAAAGATGGTATTTTCTCCGTGTTGTGTTTGCAGCCCTGGTACAGTAGATACCTGATTCTGCTGGTCATCATCTTTGCTACCATGTAGGAGGGCCTGCTGAGGATGAAGCCGAAACAGAGTAAAATTAAGAGAGAGAGAGATCATATTGCCGTAGCCACCGAAGCCAGACTTTCCAGTTAAATGAGTGCATAAATTTCCCTTCTGTTTTGCTTAAGTCTGTTTGACTTGTGCTTTTTGTCATTTGCAGCTAAATAGTCTTGGAAAGCAACTGTGCCAATCCCTCACTTTCACCAAAAATCTGCTTCCTACCTTTTAGATAGGGCCAGGACAGAAAGACTCTGCTTTATGGGTTCTTATGAAGGTCTTGATACTCACTGGTAAAGTACTCCTTCCCTATAGGGAGAGTGGGGGAAAGGGGAGTGAGTATGTGCTCAACAACATGGGGAAGGGGAATGATGTCTTGAAATTCTCTCTTTTTTTCCTTCAATTTTTATTTTAAGTTCCAGGGTACATTTGCAGGATGTGCAGGTTTGTTACATAGGTGAATGTGTGCCATGGTGGTTTGCTGCACAGATCATCCCATCACCGAGGTATTAAGCCCAGTGTCTATTAGCTATTCTTCTCCCCCCAACCCCCCAACCCCCCAGACAGGCCGCAGTGTGTGTTGTCCCCGCTCCAATGTGTCCATGTGTTCTCATAGTTCAGCTCCCAGTTATGAGAACACGCGGTGTTTGGTTTTCTGTTCCTGCGTTAGTTTGCTGAAGATAATGGCTTCCAGCTCTACCCATGTCCCTGCAAAGGACATGATCTCTCTTTTTTTATGGCTGTGTAGTGTTGCATGGTGTATATGTACCACATTGAAATTCTCTTTGAAGTCAGCAGAGATGTGTGCACGGATACAGTGCATGGATGTGGTGGCTGAAAAGAAACATCAGTCATGGGCTCTTAACTCCAGGAACTTAGATGTTGAGAAACGGTGACAGGACACATGTGTAGTAAAGCTAAAGACAAGCCACAATATAGGCCCTGACAGAAGACCTAGACAGCCAGAGTTGTAGGACTTCTTGGAAGGTGGAGAGGAAGGCTTCCTAAAGCTGCTGGGTCAGGGAGTTAGAGCGGTAGGTAGAGGGGAAGGTGGAGGGATCGTACGATTGGAACCACTACAAATTTGCAAGACTAGAGACTGCCCAGGCCTTTAAACCCATGTATCCATTTCTGAGTGAGAGGTCCTCCTCTTGTCCTCTGTTCCCTTCATTCACTCTACATCCTCTTGTCTTTTCCTACCTTCTCTCCACCCCTGAAAGTTTCCATGGAGCTGGGGACTAGCGAGAGGCTGTGGTTGCAGGGATTCTCTTCTGTCTGCTCTCCCACCCCTGGGAATCCAGCACACGAGCTTTGATTTATATTGGGGCGGAAATAGGTTAGACTGAAGGAAGAACCAAGCAGGACTCCTAAAAAAGCCCACATCAGTTGCCATGACAACATGCTGACTCTTTCCCTGAAGGAATTTTAAAATAGGTCACACTTTCCTTTTTATGGGAGGTTGAGAGTCCTGCCAGGAACGATGATGGGGCCGGCAAAGGACTCAGTACTGAAAGGTCAAATTCTGTCAAATCACAGATTTCATTTATAGAAATCTGTACAAAAAGACAGCTCCCTCTCCTCTGCTGGGATGCTCCCATGTGCTACCTGTTTGCGCAGGCTGGGAAGCACATGTGGTGGTCCAAGTGATGGAGAGGCCGGTGTGGTTATGGTTTCTTGACATGCCCCCTCCATGGGTTTAAGCATTACCCAGGTGCACCCACCTTTCCTTCACAGCAAGTGCTGGTGCTTCTTTGTGGCTTTCCTTTCAGTGCCAGAGTGAGGTCACCTTAAGCATCCCTGTTTTCTGTTACTAGCTCCTTTGGATCCAGATTTGACTCCCTTATTTACCACTTACTTAACATGAGATGCAATCAGGCTACTGCAACTTTTGGAGCCTTGGTTCCTAATCTGCAATAACTGGGGGCATATCACCTACCTGGAAGCACTGGAGAGGAGAAGCCAAGATAGTCAAAGAAATGGCCCGTCCCTGTCTCTGGCACAGAGCAGACATATAGTCATTAACTGTATCTTTTCCTCTCTTTTGGAGGAAATTACTGAACTTAGGGCAGTCATACCTTTTTAGGAGCTGGTCCCAGCTCAGCTCGGGTGACCCTTAGGCCAAGATGCCTTTCCTGAAGCCCCACCTTATGCAAATCTCACCTCATACTCTCTCCTGGCCTCCTTCATTCTCCTTTCAAATCTGTACTTACATGTTTATGATCATTTGATTAACATCTGCTTCTGCGGTAAGAATGAGCATGCAGGCACCGTGTCTGCCATGCTCTCTGCTGTATCCCAAGTGCCTGGCACACAGTAAGGGTTCAGTAAATGTTTGTTGAATGAACAAATGAGTGATCAGAAACCCTGCTTGGTAGTTGCATATGTCTTTGCTTAATAAGACACAGGGGAAATGAGGACATTGCTATCTAATAAATGTAATTTCTTTGGGAGGAAAAAATTGTTGCCAGCATGAGCCCATGTGATGTTTATAAACAATAAAATGGGCCCTTGATGGTGAAAAAGTGAGTAACTCCTAGAGTTACATTTTCTGGCTGAGTTTTGTTTTTGTTTGCTCTAGTTTAATGCAGCAATCTTCAAAATTTGCATCTGTTTCTTCCACCTGCTGAATTCCATGGACTAGATTACATCTGTGTTGCTTTAGGTTCTTAGAAGAGGTATTCAAGTCAGAATCTATGCCTAATTGTTACCTCTCAGATAACTATTGATGTATTTCTTCCTTCCTACGTGGAAGCTTGGTCATGAGTATATTTGTGCCTTGCACCTTCCTACTTGTGTTCCCTTGGGCTTACACACAGTGATAGCTATTTCACAGGCACAAGGCATGCATGCCTATGCATGTATGTGCACATGTGTGTAAGCACATGTGAAGGCACTGGACAGACAGGGCCAGGAGGATGATTTGCATTTGTCTTCTGGGGCATGAAGAAGCTATTCCGGTGGGAATGAGTGCTGGAATTGGAGTTGAGAGAGTAAAGAAAAGAACATACCCTTGGTCATTGAAGAGCTGGCCCTCTTACTATTAAATAGAAGAGAAACTAAACAAAACGTCTGAGGAGATCTCTCTGTGATGAGAGAATCAGAGATGGGTGATGAGAAAAAGCAGTGATGCTGATTTTTGAACTGGGCCACATGGAAGCTCAGGGTAAGTAAGATCTCCCGCTAACTCCTGTAGCTCCCTAGACTCTGTGTCCATCATTCCAGTTGGAGATGCACTTCCTCATCATCAAAGTCTCCTTTTTACCGTCAGGGACTACATTAGGGTTTCTTGGACAGTCTTGCAGGGTGAATGATGTCTGGTAACCCTTCCATAATTCCTTTAGTAACAGAGAAAGAGATGGTGGCAGAGATGGGTAACTGTCTCTTCTCCCCTTCCATGGTAAATGTTGAGATGGGAAGAGGTTGCTGAGCCAGGGATTGAATTTCCCATCGCCTCCCCTACTCTGCTACTCTTGCACTGGTCATGTGACTTATTCTTACCAATAGAATACGACAGGAAGTGATGTGTGCCACTTCTGCAGCAAGGCTTTTAGGAAGCCTGTGAGCATATGTATCTTCTCTGCACCTATTCCTTTTCTGCCAGTTGGATACAGATGACATCTAGGCCTCAGGGAACTGGGGGTAGGGGGGAATGACATCAGATGAAAGGACCCTGGTCCCTGAATGACTATGTGGAAGGAAGCCACCTACAGACTTAAACACCTTTCTAGGTATGTGAGAAACAAACTTCTATCATGTCAGACCATTACATGTTTGGGTCTGTTTGTCACAGCAGCTTGGTCCACACTGAATAATACAGATGGTGTATTAGTCTGGTCTGGCAGATGTAACAAAATATTATAGAGCAGATGACTTAAATAACAAATTTGCTTCTCATAGTTCTGGAGGCTGGGAAGTTCAAGATCAAGGTATGGGTAAGGCAGATTTCATTTTGAAGCCTCTTCTTTTGGCTTGCAGGTGGATACTATTTTGCTATGTGCTCACATGATCTCTGTGCGTGTGTGTGAGGAGAGAGAGGGGGGAGAGAGAAAGAGAGAGAGAACATACTAAAATGTTCTGCGTTTTACATTCTTTAACAATAAATCTTAGACACCTGTATTAGTTCATTCTCACTCTGCTAATAAAGACATACCTGAGACTGGGTAATTTATAAAGGAAAGGTTTAATGAACTCACAGTTCTACGTGGCTGAGAAGCCTCATAATCATGGTGGAAGGCAAATGAGAAGCTCAGGTAAAGAAGAAGCAAAGACATATCTTACATGGTGGCAGGCAGAGAGAGTGTGTGCAGGGGAGCTGCCCTTTATAAAACCATCAGATCTCATGAGACTTACTCATTATCATGAGAACAGCATGGGAAATACCTGCCCCCACAATTCAGTTACCTTCCACAGGGTCCCTCTATGACACACGGGAATTATGGATGCTACAATTCAAGATGAGATTTGGGTAGGGATGCAGTCAAACCATATCAACACCAGTCCATGTCAGTACATAGAGAGCTTCTTCTTTTTCACAGCTATGTAGTATTTCATTAAATAGCTACCATAATTAATTTAAGCAGTCCCTCCTTGATGAATGTCTGAATTGTCTCTACTCTTGTTGTCACAGACAGTGCAGTAAAGAATAATCTTTTCATGAGTGTAGAAATATCAATAGGACACAATTCTAGAAGTGGGATTATTGGGTCAAAGGGTAAATGCATTTACAATTTTCATGAATATTTGCTTCTCCCTTTTGAATCTAGTTTCTGGGAGGGTCCAAGGCTCAGCACTTGGTATTTCATTCCTTTAGAGGCTCCTACGACCAGTGGAAGTACTCAGCAGAGCTCAGAGTGTGTGGGCAAATCCTGGTCGTCGTGCAGTATCTTGCAACACTCCAGGGTAGATGCTGCAGTCCTTTCAGATTCTTTGTGTCTCTGCCCACCAGAGGTTGTGTGCCTGTGCTCTGTTCTCTTGTAACTTGGTGCCCACTAGAGCTGTGAGATCTGAGCTGTAGTTTCCATCTGTCATATGGGGAATAGAAGCTCTCTGGCCCCCATGGGTTGGTGGCAACACTGAAGTGAAGCAATGCATATGGCAGAGCTGCAGAAGCTGTGTGTGTCAAAGGCAGGGCTCTGTACTCAGAATGCTTGGGTTTCATCCCCACTCCATCTTTTCTTAACTCTGAGCCTGGGCAGGTGTTTAACCTCTTGAGAAGATCTTGATTTCTTTAGCTGTAAAATGGGAATGACAATAACAGAGTTCTTTTGAGAATTGTAGAAAATAATGTAAGTAAAGCACTTAGCACAATGAATGACACAAAGTAAGAGCTCAAAATATATGTCAGTATTAAATGTTCTTTGATGAGTCAGCAAGCATGATATGCTTCTCTGATTGGCATTGTATCTGCCTATATAACTCTTTTCATGCTCTTCATGCTTCAAACTGTGGTTGATTGATGTTTATAGGACACCAGCAAGTTTCTAGCTTCTGTCACATTTAGTCTACTGATCAACTCTCCTCGATGACAAACTGACCTAGCATAGTAATGGCATATCTCGAGTGGAGGCTTTTGGCCCGAGAGTCATCAGCTCAAATATTAAATAAAGTCATAGCCTAAAAGGATGATAAACTCATGAAAAAAACGTCCCCTACCTCTTTTAAGCTGTTTTTCAATTTGGCCAAACCAAGTGACATTTATGCTGTGTCAGTGGAGCACAGAAAGAAATTGAGAGCAAAACAGTTTCTAGCAGATCTGGGTGATTTAGACAGATAAGCCTCATAGATTGGTGTCCACAATGGATGACCTGGCTGTAGTTATGGTTCTGAGGGCCATGCCATTTTCGCAGGGTAGATACAACGTTGATTGAGGATCCTCTTTTTATCCTTAGAATTTACTGGTGTTCTTGATGTATATTAGGCATTCAGAAAATATTTATGGCATGAATAAATGAATGAGCCAATGAAGACAAACTTCATTACTGAATAAGACATAGAAAAAAGGAGTAAATTAGTTTTGCAGAGGACTAGTTTTTGTTCTACTGTGGGCTTTACTTCTCTTTGTGGGCCATCATTTCCTCCGACCCAATGTTGGTTTTATTCAATAACCATGATTTATTGGGTGGTGCTTCCTGTGTGAAGGCCTTGTGCTAGAAGCCTGGTGGGCATATAAGGGTCACCAATAATTTATGTGGTCTATTTCATTTTAAATTAGTAAATGTGTTCTCCTGAGGGATTGAGATATCATAATAAGATGTTTGACCCTGTAACAATTGTGCTCCAGAATCACTGACTTTAAAAAACGCAGCTTTGAATGTTCTCTGACTGTGAAGGTCCAGGTATGAAAATCATGACCAAATAGGAATTAGGGCGAAACACAAGGAGTCTGACCCATAATCCAGGCATAAATCTAAAGTCAAACATTCCCCTACTGCCAGACATCCTGCATTGTTTGTGAGGAGCGAGAGAAGAAGGCCAATGAACAAGCCATTTCTGGTGCTTCAAGGATTTCACAAGTTCCAGTGGCCTCTGCCTGTCCCTTAGCCCTAGCCCCACTTCCTGCCAATTCTCTGGCCAATAGTTAAATGCAGCCTAGGTCCATCCTTTTAAAGGCAGAGACCCACTCACCTTTTGAGGGAAGACATGAGTGTATTCTCAGCTGCCAACTGACTTCTGACCTTGGCCATTTAGGAGGGCTTGATAAACTGTATCTGAGCACACATCTTATAACACAACCTTGTTATATAAATGTGGCCTGATGTGAGCATCCTGCCTTTGTATTCATAACTATTATGTTTTCTGTTTAAATGATGCCTGTAAGGATATGTTCCTTTTTATTTTTATTGTTTATTTGTTTATTCTTACTGTCCTATGCCAAAGACCACGCCAAACCAAATTTTCTGATTTGTACAAACTCTGATTCAGGTTATGGATGACTGCTTAAAGACAACCCCACCCCACTGCCTTCAGCAGTGGCCATGTTTCCCTAATATAGAACAATTGTAGGGCTACAGAGAATGTCTCCCACCAGCATCTACGTGCATATGTCCTAGACGCAAAGGGAAGTGTGTAGTTATGTTTCATTGAGAATGGGCTGTGCTAGCCATTGTGCGATGTGCTGGATATGTATTAGCTTAATTCTATCTAAGCTTAGTTCTAACAAAATCTTTCAAAAAGGGGCCATTTTCTCATTTTATAAATAAATAAATCAAAGCTCAGAAACACTGACTCATAATAGACCATGCAACTGGTAAGCTAAGAGGAAATGTTGATTCCTTCAAGGGGTCTATATCATCCAAGGCAGAAACTGCAAACTGTGGGCCATATCTGGCTTTACTTGGCACACATAGTGTTTAAAAACCACCAACGTTAATTTACTACATTTAAGAGTGAGGAAATTTTTCATGAAAATCTAGGCTTTGGACTTCTCTTGAAGAATATCCAGCCACAGCAGACCTGCACACATGTAGGGTAAAAATAGGCTGAAAAGTGGCTGCTCTCTCAGGTGGAAGGAGCCCTTCCTAGATCACCAAGGCACCCATTTGGCTGGATTTGTTCATTTTTATCCCTTGACTGGTCCCTTGGCCATTGGAACTTGATAGCTCTCATCTAGATTTCTCTATGAATAATGATAAGGTATGTGGTATGGAGTAGGGGTGGTGCTGTAAAGGATGAAGAAGTAGGTAGGGCTGTAAAGGATGAAGAGTGATGAAGCAGGAGACATTTCTAGAATATTCTAGAGCCAGCTTAGCCATTTCACGCTGAGTTAGCCATTCAGAGTTTGGATTGCTTGGGGTCAAATGAATGGGCTGCATTAGTTGATTTCTGATTTTCCATCTAGTTCTGAGTTTCTCTTTAGATCTTGTCTCCCCTGGAAAATGATATGCATTTCTTACTGTGAGTGGGTTTGTCATAATTGCTACTGGAAAGTGACTTCATTATCCAGGTTACTATTGAACAGCAATTTTGTGTTGGTCAGCACTGCTAAGTTTACAACTCCAGGGTTCCATTTCCATGGTATTCCACACGAAAGGTGCCTCCAGGGGTTTTGCAACATGGCAGCCATGTGGTGGTATGTCCCATGGTTCTAGATGGATACTGCAGTAAGATAATCTTTCCTTGGGGGCTTCGTGTCTAAGACAATGATGTACACTGTAAAGGACCTATGGACAACTAAAGCAATGTGTCAGCCCTGTCCATAGAGTGCTATACTAGAATACACGAAAAAGTATTGAAAGCAGGGAACGGTGTTTCAAATTTGGGCAGGATGAGATTGAAAGCTGTCATGCTGCTCCTCGCTCTCAAAAGGTGTCACCAAAAAGGCATATGTTTATGAGCTAACTCATGGTGGGGAAGCTGGCCAATTGGGCCGGGGTCAGGAATAGGAATGAAAGGAAAGAGGAATAGCAATATTTTTAGGGAAAACAAATTTGCCTAAGAATTTTTCCTTCCATTAAAAAAAAATTCAGATGAAGCATTTCTTTGGGCATGAAGACAATTATTCAACAACAACAACAACAAAGGATTGCTGCTTCATTTTTATTGCCCTCAAATGATTTAAAAAATCTACATACTAGGAAAAATTTCATGTACAATTTATATGTATTTTCTGCTAACCACACATTCCTTTTTCACTCGCTCAGGTAAAAATCAAGTTTTTTTTTTTTTTTTTTTTTTTTTCTGAGACAGAGTCTGGCTCTGTTGCCCAGGCTTGAGTGCAGTGGTGCAGTCTATGAAGAAACTGTACATAAGAATTTGCTCTCAGCTAATCCATTCAGTGTCTCAGAGCCTTGTGACTCATTGGATCACACTGGAAAATGGGCAGTCTACTTAGGATTTGCTGTGAAATTTCTAGGGACTTAGACCCAGGGCCATTTGCACTTCTAGTAAACTGATGGACCTTAGAATTCTGCCAGACATGTTTTTCCTGCAACACAGCAGCAATAACTTTATACAACACACTGTCTAACTTCTTCCTTTCTCACAGACTCCTAATTCTATCATCTTCTGCATGTTATAAAAGAATCAGCTCATCTTTTGATCCACATACATAAGGGTACAAATGTGGAGAAATAGAATGAATCCTGAAGAAAACATGAGTTTTGTTGTTATCAGTTCCCCATCCCATTCCCTCAGAATTTATTAATATTTTTAAAGACAGAGGCTGCTACTGTGGCATTTGTGAATTGCCTTGAGAGCTTTTTATCTGTCTCAGCGCACACAGCCTGCATACAAGGTAAGCCAGAAAACAGATGTTCTGGAAGCAACTCTCAACCAATCATTGAAAGGAGGGCCTTGAATTTCTCATTCCTTAATAAGTCTGCAGTATGTTGTCCTACACCGGCTCCCAGAATTCCCCACTAATCATGCCCCGGCTGCCCCAGGAGCACCTTGACAACATTTGACAGGCTGCCTGTCCTTCCCTGTCTCACTTCCCCACTCTACTGGTATTTCCCAGATCACCTCCCAAATCAACTACTTGCACTCAGTCCTTGTCTTAGGATGTGCCTTTAGGAGAGTCCAAACTAAGACGTCTATCAAAAGGATAAAAAGGAAGCTCCACAAGAAGCAGGAATTGATGATTCTGATAGCTATGAAAATGACTGATTAGACAAAGTTAAAAGGGGCAAAGACTGAATCTGGTGAGTCTGGGACTCTTTGTAACTCCTTCTCCACCCCCCACCCCAAAACCACTTTGTTGAAAAAGAGGCCTTCTATGTTTATTAGATATTTAGAAAGAAGGTTATAATAATATTTTTGACATGTGGATATATGACATCTAACAGAGTTCCCAGCACATAGTAGGTACACAGAGTACTTGCTGAATTCAAGAGTATGGAGCCCCAAGTCAGATTTGTTTTTTCTATTACACCTCCTCAGTCATTTAAACACATGAATTATTATCACATCCATTCTCCACTTCCACCCTTCATCTTGAACTGTCTGGCTGATTTTTTCCCCCTCTCTAAATGTGAGTCTTTGTATTCACTCATATTGACCCTTTTCTTGTTAAATTTACCCAAATTTCTAGTTACTGAGGTTCTTTTGGCTACTGTTATTGTCATCCCATTTTTGCATTCTGCTCACTTCACATTCCCCATATTTTCCCTCAGGACACCATCTCAGTCCTCACCTAAGGCACTGGTATTGCTCTTAACTAGGCAGGAGCAATGTTAAGAATCAGGACAGAAAATCATGTGAACTATGCCACTACTTCCTTTTATCTTAGGGGTGTTAGGTAGCCAAGGAACAGAAAACTGCTCAAATTATCTTAAGCACAGGAGGGCTGATTTTAAGCATTCTGGGAAGCTTCTTGCACTTTGATTTCTCTCTACCATCTGGGTCCTTGTTGTTTCTTTGCTTTGGCAATGGCTGCGTTTTCCTCCCTCTGCAGACTTGTAAATCTGCTCATTCACTGAGGCTCACAATGAGCCATTGTGGGTGCCCTCATGGAGTTCCCTCACACTCCAGGACCACCTGGCCTTCCAGCTCAGCCCTCCACATTCACATACTCTTGGAATTGGCCCAGTCTGATACAAGTGTCCACATCTATTCCAACTATCTGTGGCTAAAGGCAATATCATATTGTATATTGAGCTGCCCCTTCAAGAATGTGAGTGGGATGATTTCTCCATGTTGGCGTATAGAAGAGAAGAAAACAATTGTGCACATCTAGAGTCCTCCAAAGGCCAAAAATACCTCTGCGGTTAAGAGACTATTCATAGGTTAGGTTTTGGAGACAGCATCATTTCAAGGCCTCATGACTTCTGGGTCGGCCTGCTATGTGGTTCCTACAGAAAACATAGCCTTGTCCATCCAGATGTCTCTTGGAAGCTTATTTTCATTGGGAAGGCTTTTATTTATTCATTACTAGGAAAACCCAACAATGTCCCATGGTCCCATTCTGATTTTGATTAGAATATTAATCAGCTGTACTCAACACAACTTTGGCTAAAAATCCACAATGCAATATACTAAAATTCCTAGGAACAGAGCCAATTTAATTTGTATTAGATATTTTGCCCTAGGATAGCATTAGGGACTTATTGTTGCATGTCTTGTGCAGCTATTATTATTATAAATGTGCATATTGTGCAAATTAAAATCACATTTCATTCAGGGCAAAACCTCTCTGTTTGTTTGAGTCCTAGTGACTGCTTCCCTGTTTTTAAAGGAATTAAGGGCTTGCAATACCTCTCATGGTAGATCTTGCAGGAAACTACTCTTCAGACACTGTGCCACTTATCACTTCTGGAAGGATGTAGTTTAACCACTGATGCAGTAGCTGTACTGAGGGCATAGAAGAGTAGTATATAATGACCCTCACTGTATCTTTGTTCAAAAAGCTTTCAGCACCCACAATAATATACGATAAATATTATGATGGGGAGGTGCAGAATGTTAAGATACATTTGGTGGGGTCCCTAGCCTTGTCTAGATGTCAGAAAGGGCCTCCTGAAAGACAGGATATGCGAGCCAAGATCTGATGACTGAGTAGGAGTTACACAAGGGAAGAGAGTGTGGTGTATGGGAGGAATGAATAAAAGTTCAGTATGGCTACACTATAGAGGGTGGGGTGGGGATGGGCAAAATCAGGACTGGAGATCTGGGGTAGTGTCTGTAATGGAGAAGTTGAAGGCATGGTAAGGAATTTGAACTCTACCATGAGGAAAGGAAACCAGTGAAGTTTTTAGTAGAGGAGTGAGATATGAGATTCGCATTTTAGTAGGATCTTCCTGGCTAAGATGTGGACCATGAGTTGAAAGAAATTAACAGTAGAAGTAGAGATGGTAGTTAGGAAATCATTTTCATGATGCAAGCAGGAGCAGATTATGGCCTGGACTATGAGAGTGGCCACAGAAATGGAGAGAAGTGGATGGATAGAGAGATGTTTAGGAGGTGGAACTAATAGGTGATGATGATTGGTTAGCTGTGAGGTGGAGAGATAGAAGGGAGAATTCCATGTTTTTTTGAAACATTTTGGTGGGTGATGGTGCCTTTCACTGAGATGAGAAATGGTGAAAGAGAGAAGCATTGTGGCAGGAGGAAAGGTGGTAAGTTCAAAATTGGACATGTTGAGTTTGAAGGTCTGGAACACAGGCAGATGATGCTGTCTTGGAGGTGGTTACATATATGGGTTTGCCCTTCAGAAGAGACCTGGCTGGGAATAAAGAATGAGAAGTCTCAACACAAGGAATGTCTCTGAAGTCATGAATTTCACTGGAGTATCCCAGAACATGTCACATGAAAAGAGAAGTCCCAAGATAGAGCTCTGAGCAAGAAACATCCTAAGGGTGGAGGAAAAGGAGCATGCAAAGGAGACTGAGAAGGAGTGGCCAGAGTGGCCCTGGAGGGAAAGCAGGAAGCACTGGTGCCACCTAAGCTCAGGAAAATGTGTAATGGAACTCAGCAGGCATAGTCAACGGTCTCAAATGCTACCGAGGACTCAAACAAGATGGTTCCCAGAGGAGCTGAACTCAATTCCCTATGTCTATCTATGACCCCAGTGTCCACAGTAGCCAACAGTTTGCTGTTGTATGTTTACATCCTGCTTATCTTTTTTTTAAGCTTAAATATATCTTCATAATTTAAAGAATTTTATGCAGCATCAATAGGTCTTCAGTGTAGTGGGTAGGTTTCCTCTTGAACTCTTTCTGTCATTTTGATTAGAAATCTTCATCCAGAAATATATAATCATTTATTTTCTGAACTCACTGTTATCATCATCACATGAATGTGTAGTTATTTATATCTTCCTTTAAAATCGTGGTTTTAAAATGTGGTTTCTGGACTAAAATCATCAGTGTCACTTGATGTAGTTGGCGGAATTTTAAGATGGCCCCAAGACTGCTGACTCCCTGGTGTACATCCTCTGTTTAATCCCTTCTCTAATCTATTCTCTTTGAATGTGACTGTGACTTGTGAATATGATGGCATATTACTCCCTTGATTGTATTATAAGAAGAAGGTATTTTGCAAATGTACTTAAGGTTCCTAGTCAGTTCACTTTGAGTTGATCAGAAGGGAGATTATTTAGGCTGGGCCCTTCTTGAAAGAATAGATTTAAAGCATAAAAGAAATTTCTTCTGCAGGTCTCAAGATAAAGAAAATTGCCTTATTGTGAAAGGCCTTTGGAGGGCTATATAGCAAAGACATGAAGGTGACTTCTAGTCCCTGGCTAACAGACAACAAGAAAACAGGGCCCTAAATCCTATACCCCTAAGGAATCGAATTCTGTCAACAGCCACTACAAGAGCTTGGAAGAGGACCCTAACTTCCAGAATGGAATGTAGCTCAGAGCCATCTTGACTTCAGCTCAGTGAGAACTTGAACAAAGAACCTAGATTGGACTTCTGACTCATACAACTGTGAGAAAACAAAAGTGCTAAATTTGTGGTAATCTGTTACTCAGCAATAGCAAACTCATATACCTGGGAAGTTGTTAGAAATGCAAATTCTGTGCCCCTTCCCAGACCTGCTGAACTCTGGGGGAGGGGGAGTATCTAGAAACTGGGTTTCAACAAGCCTTCCAGATGATTCTGATTCTTATTAAAGCTCGAGAGTTGCTGTTTCACACGGTCTTCTAAGTGCTAGGTTTAGTTTCCAGGCTACAAATCTTACCTGGATGTCATGGCAATGATTAATAGTATAGTACAATGATCATTTATGGATTACCTTACATATGAAGCACTTTCAAAGACATTATCTTATAGAATCCTGCATCCTTAAACTCTTACAAGATTGTCACAGTTTCATTTTACGAAAAGAAAGCTGAGGCAGAGCTGGGATTGAATTCAAATTTTGGATTTGTTGAAGTGGTATTAGAATAAAATCTTGCATTGGACAACACAGCCCTTATTAGTCATCTGTTGGATTCGGGAACATTTTATAATGTATCAGTCAAAAAATGAATTTGTGGAGTACAAAAAACTTGTGCTAGACTCATGTGACCCTTGGAGATCACCCAGTATTTTCTTCCAAGGGTTTATCAGACAGCAGAAGTAAGCTTCCCTCCAAGATAGACCAGGAACTGCATTCACTTTCCACTCATGGACACTCATTAATTATTTCCCTCCATTCTTATGATGGGCGCCTGCCTAGTGGTAAAACCACACTCGTGGCACCTGGGCCAGAGGTGGTGGCTGGGAGCAAGATGGCAGTGATGAAAACCTGAGGAGATCACTTGCTTAGAGACCAGAGTCCAGGCTGCTTTTGCCTTCAGTAACCCATCTTTAGAATGCATGCAGTTTGTGTTCTCACTCATAAGTGGGAATTGAACAATGAGAACGTATGGACACAGGGAGGGGAATATCACATACCAGGGCCTTTTGGGGGGTGGGGAGCAAGGGGGAGGGAGAACATTAGGAAAAATACCTAATGCATGCGGGACTTAAAACCTAGATAACAGGTTGTTAGGTGCAGCAAACCACCATGACACACGTATACCTATGTAACAAAACTGCATGCTCTGCATATGTATTCCAGAACTTAAAGTTAAAAAAAAGAAAAAAGAATGCATGCAGTGTGATATTTTCAGAGGTAGACACTGTGATGGAAGTCAGGCTATTTTTTGATTAATGTAAATAAAAATAATCCCCTCTATGCGCTCTAGTAGTTTCTGGGAGCCTCAGCCTGACTGCACTTGTGATATAGTAACACTGACATTCATACTCATGCAGACCCACACCAGCCACCACAAAGGCTGTATGTTTAGCAGTCTGGCCATTGATTAGAGATCGCTGGACTGAGGGTTCTGCCTGGTAATGTCAGTTCATTTGTGGCAACCCCCTATTATCCCAAACATCAAAACCACTGAACGCAATGATTCTTATGAAGTACAATTATTTTGGTAAACTAATTAAAAAGTCACCAGAAAGGAGAGAGAGAAAGGGTGAGAGAAGCTGGGAGGGGGCATAGGATACAGAGATAGTGAGAAAAAAACAACTGAGCTGAGGGCCACTAAGTGACTGCCTTTGGCAGGGAGATGGTCACACGGTTTCACAGTGTGAGTTAGAACCCCTAGTTTTCACAGGACGGGAGTTTAGCAGAAATACAGAATTTGATTCAAAACATATCAAGGAGGAGTATGGACTCTTGTCTCAGGCATCAGGACACGCCAGTGCTCTGAAGGACAGTTCTGAGTAAACACCTACCGTGTGTGATAAATGTTGGAGAATACCTGTTTATGTGCATTGTCGAGCTGGCATGGAAAGTGGGGCTCCTCAAGGGCCAAAGCAGCATGAAAAAAGGAACTGAAAGGGGTTGAGCAAACCTTAAATCTGGCCTTCACTCAGGCTTTCTCAGCCGAAACACACAGACCTTGTTGGTTATAGGAGCACGGGAACCGGCTGACAAGGCCTGAGTCCAAGCCACGTGGGCGGTCTTGTACAAAGCCTCACCATAACACTGGGACGTCAAACGTCTACACCTTCAAAGTCAGGGTGCATAAGAAGTGAATCTGCTATGTCCAACAGCTCTCTAGACCTGTTCTGTCCCATGTAAGAGCTACTAGCCACGGGTGGCTATTGAATACTTGAAATGTGCCTGCGATTGAGGAACTGAATATGTAATTTTACTTAGTTTGATTTAACTTGAATAGTCACACGTGGCTCCTGGGTATCCTGTTGGATAGCACAGAGCCACAGGGCATACCAACAGCCCCCAGAGAACTTTAGGAAATTCTTTAGGTCACACAGGTGGTGTTAGGGTCTTGGTCATGTCTGCTGACATGGTTACATAACACCCCACACTTGTCTGAGAGTGTGGATCAGCGGGCAGGGAGTTCACCTGTCATTCCTGCTCCTTGGGTCTCAGGGAAGAGAGTTCCAGAAGGGCATGGCAATCTTAGGGGGGATGGGGGTAGCTGCATGGAGAGACCATCTTAGTAAAGGGCTGTGGGGCCATGCGGGGCCACGCTGGGGGAATGTTTTCTGCTGCTAGCAAGGAACACCAGCAAATCCTACCTTGGGTGGCTCTGCTCCCTACATTCACACTTGTCACCCCCAGGTTGTAAACCCACTCCTCCTGGGGCAGGTTCACCACGTGCTCCCTGCTGGGTTCATTGCAAGTGATCAGAGGGGAAGTGCTGTGGCCATGGTCACATAGCACTAAGTGGTGAGCACTAAGACAGGACCCATGGCCAGGTCTGTGAGTGCACCCAGACTTAAATGTAAAACACAAAACTATGAAACTCCTAGAAGTTAACATTGGAGAAAATCTAGATGACCTTGGGTTTGGTGATGACATTTTAGATACAATACCAAAGTCATGATCCATGAAAGGAGGAATTGATAAGCTGCACATCATTTAAAAAAATTCTTTTCTGCCCAAGACACTGTCATCATAATAAAAAAACAAGCCACAGGCTGGGAGAATATATTTGCAAAAGACATATATGATAAAAGTCTGTTTTCCAAAATATACAAATAACTCTTAAAGTTCAGTAATAAGAAAACGACTTGATTAAAAAATAGACCAAGGATCTGAACAGGCACCTCACCAAAGAAGATTTACATATGGCAAATAAACATGTGAAACGATGACCCACACCATATGTCTTCAGGAAAATGAAAATTAAAACAAAAATGAGATATCACTATACATGTATTAGAATGGCCAAAATCCAAAACATTGACAACATCCAATACTGGTGAGGATGTGGAGCAACAGACAGGAACTCCCACTACTTGCTGGTGGGAATGCAAAATGAGACAGCTTCTTTGGAAGACAGTTTGGCAGTCTCTTATAAAACTAAACATACTTTTACCATAGGATCCAGCAACTGTGCTCCTTGGTATTTATCCAAAAGAGTTGAAAACTTATGCCTGCACAAAAACCTGCACATGACCATTTTTTGAAGCTTTTTTTTTTTTGGTTTTTGAGACGGAGTCTCGCTCTGTCGCCCAGGCTGGAGTGCAGTGGCCGGATCTCAGCTCACTGCAAGCTCCGCCTCCCGGGTTTACGCCATTCTCCGGCCTCAGCCTCCCCAGTAGCTGGGACTACAGGCGCCCGCCACCTCGCCCGGCTAGTTTTTTGTATTTTTTAGTAGAGATGGGGTTTCACCGTGTTAGCCAGGATGGTCTCGATCTCCTGACCTCGTAATCCGCCCATCTCGGCCTCCCAAAGTGCTGGGATTACAGGCTTGAGCCACCGCGCCCAGCCCATTTTTTGAAGCCTTATTCATACTTGCCAAAAATAAGATATTCTTCAGTAGGGAAGTGGATAAATTATGATACATCCAGACAGTGGAATATTATTCAACACTAAAAAGAAATGAGCTATCAAGTCATGAAAGGACATGGAGGAAACAAATGCATGTCACTAAGTGAAAGAAACTGGTTTGAAAATGCTCTAAACTCTATGATTCCAACTATATGACATTTTGGAAAAAGAAAAACTATGGAGATGGTAAAAAGGTCTGTGGTTGCCAGGAGTTAGCAGGAAAAAAGGGATGAATAGGTGGGGCACAGAGGATTTTTAAAGCAGTGAAATTATTCTATGTGATACTACAATGGTGGATTCATGTCATATATTTGTTCAAACCCATGTATGCCACCAAGAATGAACCCTAATGTAACCTATGGACTTAGGGTGATACTAATGTGTCAGTGCAGGATCAACAATGGTAACTAATGTACTACTCTGCTGAGGGATGTTGATAATAGAGAAGGCTTTGCATTTATAGGGTCAGGGGATATATGGGAAATCTCTGTACTTTTCATTTAATTTTGTTGTGAACCTAAAACTACTCTTTAAAAATGTTCATTAAAACGTGCCAGTTTTAATTGTTTTCAACAGTGTGTTATTAATATTTACAAATTGAACCTTCCATGCTATTCAGGGACAAATCAGAGTATAAGGAAAGAATGAAAGCATCTCATTCTTTTAAAGACACTGACATAGAACCAATACCAGAACTTACATCTGAACTTGTATATGCACGTATAGGAGCAGAGAGTATATGGAAAATCTCTGTATCTTCCACTGTAAAGCTAAAACTGCTCTAAAATAAAATTGATTAAAATTAACTCAAAATGGGTCATAGATTTAAATGCAAGAAGTAAAACTATAAAACTTTTAGAAGAGAACACAGGAGAAAATATTTGGCACCTGTAATTTGGTAACTAATTCTTAGACACAATACCTAAAATATGATCTATAAAAGAAATAAATAAATTAGATGTCATCAAAATTTTAACTTCTGCTCTGTGAAAGATCCTGTCAGCAGATGAAAAGGGAGCAACATGAAGAAAATACTTGTAAGCCACATATATGACAAAGGACTCCTATAAAATATGTTTAAAATCTCTCAAAATTCAGCAGTTAAATCACAAACAATCCCATTAAAAAATGGGCAAAAGGTATGAAGAGACATTTCACTGAGAAGAATATACAGATGGCAAATAAGTACATGAAAAGATGTTCAATATCACTATCCATTAGGGAAATGCAAATTAAAATCATGATGAGATATCATTATACAACTATTAGAACAGCTAAAATAAAAAAAATCAGTGACTATCCCAAAGATTGGCAAGGATGCAGAGAAACTCATAAATTGCTGGTGGAAGTGTAAAATTGTACAGCCAATCTGGAAAATATTTGGCAGTTTCTTAAGAACTAAACATACACTTACAGAACAACCCAGCAATCACACTCCTGGTCATTTACCCCAGAAAAATGAGACTTAGTCCATATAAAAACCAGAACATGAATGTTCATTGCAGTTTTATTTGTAATAGCTGAAACCTGGAAACAACCAAAATATCATTCAATGTGTGAATGGCTAAACACACTGCAGTACATCCATACCATGAAATACTAACCATCTAAAAAAGAAACAAACTACTGATACACACAACTTGGATGGATCTCAAGGGTATTATGTTGAGTGAAAAAAGCCAATCCCAAAAGGTCACATACTGTATGATTCCATTTATATAACATTCTTGAAATGACAAAATTATAGAGATGGAGAATAAATCAGTGGTTGTCAGGGGTTAGAAATGATGAGTGGGAGGAGGTGGGTATGATTATGAAGGGTTAGCATGAGGGATATCTCTGTGGTAATGGAATCATTCTGTACCTTGATTGTGATGGTGGTTACACAAATTTATACATGTAATAAAATGATATGGAATTATATATACACACCATACCAATGTCAGTTTCCTGGTTGTGATAATGTGCTATAGTTATACAGCAACTAACCATTAAGGGAAATTGAGTGAAGTGTTTATAGAACCTCTCTGTATTACTTTTGCAACTTCCTGTGAATCTATAATTATATCAAAATAGTTTTAAAAATGAAAAAAGTAAAACACTGTATTGTATGAGCTTATATCGATACTGTCAATTCAAATTTACGATTACAGAGTACATTTCACTGATCTGATATCTGTGTCTCCTTTCCTCCATACTGAATATCCTAATTCTCAATGACAGTGTCATAATTACCCAGTTTCTTTCCTTTTATCCTGCAATATGTATGTATCCAACAGACTCAGAATAATAATGCCAATACCTCCATCAACAGGTGATTATTGAAAACAACTGAAGAATTATCTTGCAGTTATTTCTGTCTTTAGGGAATATCCTACTAGAGATGTACAGGTAATTTGAATCACTTAGAATATTTTCTCTTTGGAGGCTATGCTACCAATGGCTATACATCTTTGTTCATCTGTTTCATTTTGCTTTTGATTTTAAGAATTGCATTTTAAAGATTCAATTTTATTCTGCATCTGTGTAAATTTTCACATGGTTTCAAGTGAAATCATCAAGACTAGATATATTCAAAGAGGCCAACATTTTATCCCTTTTATCCACATCTATCTATAGGCAATCATGTAAAAATCGTATGGGTTTTTCTTCTATTTTAAAATATTCATCTTCAAGGATGGCTTAACATATGCAAATCAATAAATGTGATTCACCACATAAGCAGAATTAAAAACAAAAATGATGTGATCATCTCAACAGACGTAGAGAAAGAATCTGACAAAATCCAACATGCCTTCATGATAAAAACCCTCAACAAACTAGGCATTGAAGTAGCATACCTCAAAATAATAAGAGCCATTTATGACAAATCCACAATCAACATCATACCGAATGGGCAAAAGCTGAAAGCATTCCCTGTAAGAACTGGAACAAGACAAGGATGTCCACTCTTACCACTTCTATTCCACATGGTACTGGAAGTCATAGCCAAAGCAATCAGGCAAGAGAAATAAATAAAAGCATCCAAACAGGAAAAGAGGAAGTCAAATTATGCATTTTCACTGATATATGATTGTATATTTAGAAAACTCTAAAGATTCCACCAAAAGATTCGTAGGCCCTATAAATGACTTCGGCAAAGTCTGAAGATACAAAATCAATGTACAAAAATCAGTTGCGTTTCTATACACCAATAATGTTCAAGCTGAGAACCAAATCAAGAATGCAATCCCATTTACAATAGCCACGCACAAAAATACCTTGGAATAGATCTAACCAAGGAGGTGAAAAATCTCTATAAGGAGAATTACAAATCACTGCTGAAAGATGTCATAGACAAAACAAACAAATGGAAAAGCATTTCATGCTCATGGATAGGAAGAATCAATATTGTTAAAATGTTCATACTGCCCAATGCAATCTACAGATTCAATGCTATTCCTATCAAATTACCAATGTTATTTTTTACAGAATTAGAAAAAATTATTCTAAAATTTACATGGGACCAAAAAGGAGCCCAAATAGACAAGGCAATCCTAAACAAAGAGAATAAAGCCAGAGGCATCACGACTTCATTACATTATCCAACTTCAAACTATACTACAAGGCTATAGTAGCCAAAACAGCATGGTACTGGTACAAAAATAGACACATAGACCAATAGAACAGAATACAGACCATCGAAAACAAGTTGCACACTACAACCAACTGATCTTTGACAAGTTGACAAAAATAAACAATGGGGTAAGTATACTGTATTTAATAAATGATATGGGGGAAACTGGCTAATGATATGCTGAAGAATGAAACTGGGCCCCTACCATTCACCATATACAAAAATTAACTCAAGACAGATTAAAGACTTAAATGTAAGACCCTGAAACAATAAAAATCCTAGAAGAAAACCTAGGAAATATCCTTTTAGACATTGATCTAGACAAATAATTTATGACTAAGTCCTCAAAAGCAATTGCAACAAAAACAAACATTGACAAGTGAGACCTGATTAAATTGAAGAGCTTCTGCCCAGCAAAATAAACTGTCAACAGAGTAAACAGACAACTTACAGAATGAGAGAAAAACATTTGCAAATTATACATTCAACAAAGGACTCATATCCAGAATCTATAATGAACTTAAACAAATCAGGAACAAAAAACAACCCATTAAAAAGTGGTCAAAAGACATAAACAGACACTTATCAAAAGAAGACATACAAGCAGACAACAAACATATGAAAAGATGCTCAACATCACTAATCATCAGGGAGATGCAAATCAAAACCATAATGAGATACCAACCATCTCACACCAGTTACATGGCTATTATTAAAAAGTCAGAAAATAACAGATGGTGAAGTTGAAGAGAAAAGGGAACGCATATACACTGTTGGTGGGAATGCAAATAAGTCTAGATACTATGGAAAGCAGGTTGGAGATTTCCCAAAAAACTAACAGTAGAATTGTTATTTGACCATCAACCTCATTACTGGGTATATGTTGAAAGGAAAATAAAACTGCAAAAAAGACACCAGCACTCGTATGTTCACTGCAGTACCATTCCCAATAGCAAAGGCATAGAGTCAACCTACGGGCCCATTAATGGTGGATTGGATAAAGAAACTGTGATATGTACACAGCATGGAATACTACACAGCCATAAGAAAGAATGAAATCATGTCCTTTGCAGCAACATGGATGCAACTGAAGGCCATTATCCTAAGCAAATTAACACAGGAACAAAAAACCAAATACCACATGTTCTCACCTAAAGGTGGAGGGTAAACACACGTACATAAAGATGGGAATAATAAACACTGGAGATTCCAAAACAGGGAAGGGATGGAGCAAGGGTTACAAAATTACCTATTGGACACTGTGTTTACTACTTGGGCAATGGGATTATTAGAAGCCCAAACCTCAGCATCACGCAATATAACCATGTAGCAAATCTGCACATTTACTCCTTGAATCTAAAATAAAATAAAAATGCATCTTATTTCTATGGATATGCATATATGTGCATATCTTTATGTCTACAACTTTTTAGGAATGATACAAACTTCACTACATGGAAATTGTTAATCAAATATTTATCCTGGCAATGGCTTCTTTATACCATGCAAAACTATTCCTTGTTGACAGCTGCATAACACTCCACTGTTTGGATGTACCAAATTTACTCAATAAGTTGTGTATTGATAGTTGTTTACACTATTTCCGGTTATCTGCTGTTGTAAATTACTTGACAGCAAATAGTCATTTGCATGTATCTTTTCTTACTTTTGCCAGTGTAGCCTTCACATAGGTACCTAGAAGCAGGATTACTGGACCAAACAGTAATTTTTATAGATATATGGACTACTTTTGATTTGTCAAAAACAAAGCCCAATGAAACACTAAGGTGGAATGTGGAATTCTACTTTCTGTGGAATTTAATTCTGTCATAATGACCATGAATTTTGACATCCTTGGTTCTTCCTCAGGGTAATGGGATGCTCCTATAGTGTGGACCACAGCGTCATCACTGTGAGATTTGGAAGGTGAGGCTTCTGCCTGCCCCACTCCCAGCTTCTGGATGGTTTCTGGACAGTAAGCTGAATCAGGTGATTATCTATGGTGGTGCCAAGCAAGATCCCAAGTCATCCCTGGGACCTCCTCTGATCTCTGGCCTCCCTGGGAAGTCCCAGCACCATCTTTGTGCTGCTCTTAACCATCTTTTGATGTAACAGGACTCCTCTGAGTCCCAGGCATCATACTCATTCAATCTACTCACCCTAGGAAATGAATGCTTATGACAGCTAAAGTAAAAGGCAAAGGCTACTGTTTTAAATTATTAATATCAAAGCACAAATTAACATTTGAGGCTATTTACAAGGAATCCCTTAATGGCAACACAAGAGCAAACCTGGTTTGTCCACTCTCAAGTCTGTTCTCTGAAGCAATTAAACTGAGACAGCTTGAGGTTGTGGTGGAAACCCTGGTGTCTGGGACAAAACCTGGAGGGCTTTGGGAAAATTGTCCAACCTATCTGAGCTTCAGATTTCTTATCTGTAAAGTGAGGACTTGGGGCCAACTCCAAATTCTGTAATATTAGGATTTAGCAATGTTGGAACATGGAGTGTAGAAATGGAGTGGGACAAAGTGGGTGGAAGGGATATGCATTAAACATTCTGTAAAAAAATTAGGGCTAAAGAAAGTAAAGATTTACTGCTGTCAGAGAATCTTCAATTAAGGATTGCTTCTACTTTTGCTTATTTTCTTCTCCAGTGCTTTGTAATCCTCTCCAGCCAATTTACAAAATTCCCCTCTATGCTCTGGGGAGGATTATATTTCAATAGGAGCAACATTTGATTATCTGGAAGAGCTTAGCAGGGACCAGTGGCCACCACTGGTGACAGTGACTAATGAAAGACCCGGGCTGACAGCATGTGATCACAGATGAGTATTGTGTGTCTGTGCGTCCACCCTTAGTTAAATCGAAGGGTCCAATTTGGTCTGCTGAACAAACATATTTGTGGAGGCTTATTGAACACAAAATTAATTTAGGAGACATTAATCTAAAGAAACTCCACTGACAGCAACAGTAATGGTGTTTAATGGAAGACAAAGTGAAAAAAAAAAATAAAAAGAGCCAGGCCTGCCACAGTCTTTCCCTTTGTTGAGAAAATATAAGTATCCCCAGGGCTTTAATAGACTCTAATCCTTTCTCTTGAACAATTTGGCCTCTGAATAGACCAAGTGAGCAAAATAGAATCCTGAAGAATGCACAACCTCAGGGAGAAATGTCCTGAAGTCATGCTGGTTTTGGAATGAGAAGCCGTCTGCCCACCAGTTCACCTTCTCTTTCTACTTTTGCTTTTTCGCGTATGTTTCGGTTTGGATTCATTTACATTAGTCTATACTCCGGCCTCTCACAGTGTGGTTCACAGACCAACACTACCAGCATCATTTGGGAGCTTGTTAGAAATGCAGACTCTCAGGCCCTGCCCCAGACCTGCTGAATTACAGTCTACATTTTAGCCTGATTCCCAGGTGATTTGTAAGCAAGTTAGAGTTTGAGAAGCCTTGTTTCCTAAAGTTTTCTCCTGGAAGAGAAATTGAAACAATCTAACTTCTGATAGTGCAGAAAACCAAGAATTGTCTGATAATTTTCCCATCTACATTGTATGACCAACCAAAGACTTGTGCAGAAAACTTGAAAAAAATAGTGGAGAAGCACAAAGGGAAACACAATCACCTCTAATCTTGTGAACCCAATGTAACTATGATGAACATTTTAGGGCGTCTCCTTCCAGTCTTTGTTCTACGTATGCTTATGTATTATTTTTAAATACAAAAGGTAATCCCTCGTTCATGCATTCATGCAACAAACCTTCACTGAGCACTTGGTAGGCACTAGGTGCTGGGGATATCGCAATGAACAAGACTGGTAAAGTTAATGGGGAAACCAATATGTAACCAGATGAGACATAACAAGTACTGTTCCCTGGACAGGCCCCATCCTGTTTCCTCTTCCCACTCTCTGCTTTCCTGACCCCTATATCTTTGTATTTGACCCATAGTACCAGAGACGCAGTAATGATTTCCCCTAATTGGCCCTTATTGACCTTCCTCTCCTTCACTTTCCTTCTAATGCTTCTTTCTTCAGGTTTTGTTAATTATAAGATTAGCTAACATTTACTGTGTACTTACAAAGTGCCAGGTGCTGTTCTTAAGTGCTTTGCACGTATGATCTCCAATCCTTGCAACAATTCTATCAGGTACTGTTATTAACATTCGCATTTTACAGTTTAGGAAACTATCCACTGTCACCCAGATTGTAACTGGCAGTCAATCTCCAGGGCCAGAGCCAGCATTGAGCTGATACACTGATTCATGCTAGAGTGTTGATGAATAATAACTAATATGTATCTCATCTTGGCATTTAATAGGCAACTGCCAGAGACCAGACAATTTAATCCAAAAGAATGAACCTCTGATTCCGATATTTTAGGAAGAGAGGATGGTCACTGAGGTGAAAAGATGGTAGAAGAGGATCTTCCATATATACCCTATTTCACATCATTTAATTTTCGTGATCTTGTTGCTTTCTTTTGGCTAAATGGGGAACCCCCAAAAAGAAGCTCTTTTGGAAATTTAGCCGCTTGCAACATTGTCTATTTTCATTCCCAGCCATACAAATGTTTGCCTAGAAGCCTCCTACTCATCCTTCAAGACTCAGCCCCCAAATTCCTGCTCCTTGAAGTCTTTCGTGCATTATCCAGGCTGAGCAGATCTTTCTCTTTCTGTTGTAACATGCTTTTACCACTTCCTAGTGCTAGGACCCTGATTATGTGACTTGGTCTTTCCAAGCCTCAGTCCCCTCATCTGTAAGATGGTGATAATCACAGGGTGTACATGATAGGACCGTGGTGAAGGGCTACAGAAGATATGCTCAGTTCCATGACCAACATGCAGAAAACACTCAGTAATGGTATCTTGCTTGTGTCCATCTCATAAGTGCAGCTTTTTATCTTGTTTGCATGTCTGTCTTCCATCTTTGGCTGTTTCAGAAACAAGAACCATGTCTTACTCATTTTTATATCTCTAGGAACTAGTATAGACCTAGAATTGGTATTCCATGAATAAAAGCAATAGTTGGAAAAAAAAAAAGAATCAGGCAAACAATGTTACTGGGCAAGAAGTTATATGTTAAAAGGAAAGAAATTAAGATAAACATTTTATTTGTGATGACATCTCATGCTCTAGGGCATAGAGGTAGAAGAGAACACTGTTTATAGAGGGTATGAGTAAATATTTTACATGTTTCTAAAAGTTTGACTTAAAAATCCTGATTAAGTAAATGTCCATTGATCTTGCCTCTCCCTTCATATTTGTGGCCATAGTGAGTGGTTTGGTATATTAGTCAGTGTCAGTCTTTGTAATTATAGGTTTAAGAAGGATTTGTCATTAGTTTAGGAGTGATTTAAGCTGATCAGTGAATTGGAAAATACCTAGGAAAGAAAGTTAAAAGGATACAGTACCAATTGATAGTAGAAGAAAAAAGCTTCAGAGCAAATTGATATTATTAAGATGATAGAAAAACTGTGTGTGTGTGTGTATGTGTGTACACACACAGAGAATAGTTTTATACATCCTAAATTACATTTGCATTGATTTGGGTATACAGTCACCTCAATTCTTTACCATAGACAAAGTGAGAGTACTCTGGTAGTTTGGGGCTCTAGATTTGCTAAAAGGGCTTTAGAATTGATATAAGGAATTTAAATTTAAATAAAAAAGGATCTTTTGAGACCATCTTGAACTATGTAACCTTATTTCTAGGTTAGAGAGAAAGGCCTAGTGGTAGCCTCTACCTGAATCTATTTTGTAAAATATGACTTGTTTGCTCTAAAAAATAATCCTGGTTAATGAATTTCTTTGGGAATTTTATGCAATTTTATGAATAGAAAAAACTACAAGTGACTACCACAAATGTCCTAGGTTATTATTAGCAAAGGAAGACTATTATTAGCAAAACAAATAACAACAATGGCTTGGAACAATTTTAGAACCTTTAAGATTAAGTAATAGCAAAACTTACTATAATTATATTAAGATTGAATTTATCCAAAAGCTCAATAATAATTATCTCCCAACTTCTGATTGAGCTCTTTGGCCTCTTCTGACTGACAGCAGAGCTTGAAATGGAGAACTTTCCCTCCAGATGGTCACTCTGACATAGCATCTGCAGCCTCTGAAAATTGGGGTCATGCCCATTGCCCCAAATTTTGCTAAAAAGGAAGTGTTATTGGCTTGCAGCTAAACTACATACTTCAGCTTTGTTTCTTTTTAATTTTGTTTTTCCTCTTAGTACAACATTATTTCCTTTGTTAGCCATAGTCCTGAATGACCAACGGGATGTGAAAGATGTTTTGTAAATGCTACCTAGGCTAGATCCAACATGGTTACTTCACTTTCCAGTCAGTGTAACCAAGATCCTCCCAACACTCTCAGCCACTCTGTGGTGTTCCTAGATGTCCTGAAGGGAAGAGAGGAGAGAGCCACAGGCCAAGTTAACTGCAGAAAATGCATAGGTTCCAGATCATCGCTCTGTCAGAGGACTGTCATTCCAGGTCTCATGTTTGGGCTTTTGATAGAGTAGGAGAACAAAACTCATTGAATCATTAATTCATGCTTTGAAGCAGTGAGCACTGCATTCCTACTTTGTTCTAGACTTTCATCCAGTTGCTGGAGATACAAATGTATGCAAAGACATAGCCCCTTCTGAGAATGAGCAAAAGGGCAAATTGTGACAAACAGACATGTAAAAACGTATCTGTGGCATAGTGTGTTGTAGTAAGAGGGATATGTAACAGGGGCGTTCCCAGTCTTGCTTTATGAATGAAAAGATAACAATGGGGAAGTGGCCATTTTCACAGTCAGCCCTCTACTCTCTTCTCTGACAGTGGGCTCCTGTTCTGTTCTAGTCTAAAGTGTAATTCTTTATCCATTTGTCTATAATTTATTCATCACCCATCCATTCATTTAACAAACATTAAATACCTACCAAGTGCCAGGCACCTTCACAGGTTTCAGGAATATAAATATGAGTTCCTGTTCTCAGAGACTCTGTAAGTAGATAAGCAGAAAAACCTTTAGAATCGAAAGTGACAAGTGCACTGTTAGGAATGTGTGCATACGAGAGGGCCTGGTGATTAAATCTTTAAAGGCTGCATGGAAAGCAATTGATCTGCTGAGGCTATTAGGTGGGGTTGAGAAGTCTGGACTTGTCCCATTTGCATAATGGAGACTCACTGGGTGAGTGACATAGGCAGGGAAGGCCATTTGAATCATTTTCAGTTGGATAATATACATAACATTTTCTGGTGCAGCATGCATGGTCAGAGATAGAATTTCAAAATAGATGTTTTCAAAAAATGGTATGATATGGTCATGAGGTGTTTTATAGTTAGCAGAACCCATGTATGTTTCAGGTATTTTCATCTGTAATTACCTTGCAAATCTTGGGGCAATTGTTAAGGAAAGATTTGTTTTTGTCATGACATACCAGCATTACGGATGTGGCTCACTGAGATAAACTCTCAAAAGGGGTATACCTGGCCTCTACCTTGTGAGGCAATGAGAGATTGGGGTAGGAATGGGCCTCTAAATGAGTGTTGGAGGCTCCTTGACCTGGCTTTCATTCTGAGATCTACCACCTAACTTGGGCAAGTTTCTTATACTTTCTAGTCTTTAGTTTTTATATTTGTAAAATTGAGAACAGAATAACACCTATCTCATAGGTTTGTATTTAAGAATTAAATAAAATAATTCAGGTTACAATGGATTTTTCAGTCGCAGTTGAAAATTTAAGTGAAAGTAATTAGGAAGAGAACTTAAGAAAAGGTTTTTGGTTTTATGTAAGAAGAAAGGTAATTATATATATATATATAATTAAGTATATAAACAAAATATATATATATTTATTTTCCTAAGTGAGTCTCTGATTTGAAAGTCCACACTTCAAATACACAACCCTCTATTTTGTTCCATTGTTCGGTCTATCCATTCATTCATTCTTGATTTAATAAATGTAGATTTATAGCACATTTAATATTTGTTAGAGCAAAGCCCCCTCAATAGTCTTATTTTGTGAATAGTCTCACTCCCCTTACATATTTGGTTTCCCAGATGATCTTAGGATCATTTTGTCAGTTTGTGAAAAGTTTCTCTAGGAATTTTGGTTGACAGTGGTTCACTTTACAGATTTAGGGGGAAGGGACAGCTTTTACTCTTGCTGTTTCAGAACATGGCACGCCAGTCCACATATTTGTATGTTATTTCATAGTTTCATCTTATAGGTCTTATACATATTTGTTGAATTTATTCATATGTATCATATATAAATGTGAGACATCTCATTTTGTATTGCATTTTCTGAGTGCATTTGATTTTTATTCTTGGTATGTAAGAAACCTACCAACTTTCTGCATTTACTTTGTAATTGATCACTTTATTGAATTTGCTTATTATTTTCTTTTTTTTTTAATTTTTAATTTTTTTATTATTATACTTTAAGTTCTAGGGTACATGTGCATAATGTGCAGGGAATTTGCTTATTATTTTCAATAGTTTTTCAGTTAATTGTGTTTGGTTTTTGAGGAATGCACTGACAGTACTGCAAATAATGGTAAACTTGCTTTCTCATTTAGAATATTAATGCTTCTTATTTTACTTTTTAGTTATTTTATTGTTTAACCTATTTGTATTGTTTGGGACGCTAATCAATGCTTATGTTTCACCATTAAGCAGGATACAAGGCATTGGATTTGTTTGTGTATATAGTATTAATTGTTTTGAATTTTTTTTTTTTTTTTTTTTTTTTTGGTGAGATGGAGTCTTGCTCTGTTGCCCAGGGTGGAGTGCAGTGGCGCGACCTCGGCTCACTGCAAGCTCCGCCTCCCGAGTCCATGCCATTCTCCAGCCTCAGCCTCCTGAGTAGCTGGGACTACAGGCGCCCGTCATCACGCCTGGCTAATTTTTTGTATTTTTAGTAGAGACGGGGTTTCACATGTTAGCCAGGATAGTCTCGACCTCCTGACCTCGTCATCCACCCGCTTCAGCCTCCAACTGTTTTGAATTTTTTAAAAATCTACATGTTATGCTTTTTTGGAATATCTCAAGAAGGTCACATGGTTTCCCTCTTTCATTTATTAATATGAAGAAATATACTGCTAGATTTCCTAATTTTGAATTAAAATACTCTCAGATTATATTGCTAATATTATATTTGACTTTTCATGGATATTTACCAATTCTGGAGTGTTTTTAAAAAAATTATCATGGACAAATTCTGATATTGGCACTACATCAGTGTCTTTAAAAGAATAGAGATGCTTTCCTTCTTTCCTTCCTTATTCTCTGATGTGGCCTAAAGAGCATATGAGGTTTGATTTAGAAATAACTCACCCCTGAAACAATTTAACCCTGGCACTTTTTTGAGTAGTGGTTTCTTTCTGACAATTTCCCCAATTTTGATCTGTGGAGATAGGAGAAAATGAATTATTTTCAGCTTCTCTTATCAAAGGAGGTTGTCAATTATCACTCCAGCCATTAACTGAACCCTAGAATTGGCTTTTCTGGGAAGCTATTTCCTTTTCTTATAAGAAAACATCCAAGGGGCATCTACAGCCATGTCAGGTGCCTCTCAGAGCTGCTGGATGGCAACTTGGAGTACCAAGTGGAGGGGCTTGGTTACTTTATTCCCTAGGACAAGACTTCATTGAGAAGAGAAAGCAAAGCAGAGGCTAGGGCTGGAGCCTCAAATCTCACCCCTCCTTTGTTCTCCCTGTTTCCTGCCTTTAGGAACCCTGTCGCTGGTTAGGTAAAATCTGCATAATTTGCCCAGATGTTTCCAAATGCCTCCTAAACATCTCCTAATGGAAACCTGACATGCCGAAGCCTCACCTCTCACCTTGCCCTCCAAACCTGTATTCTTTGATCAATTAATGACAGTTCCACGTACTCAATTTCCCACATCAAGAACTTAAGCTTTGTCCAGGACTATTCCTTCTTTCTCACCTATCCCCTTTGATTTGTTGACAAAGGCTGCGATTCCATCTTCTCAACATCTCTCGGATCTATTTCTTTCTTTCTCTACGGATGCTTTAGTTCAGATCCTTCAAGCTGGTTGCTTCATTATTGCAATAGCCTTGTCATCAGTGTCTGACTCTAGTCTTACTCTCCTGTGTACTCCCACTCCTCAAATCTTCCTCTACCTGTCTAGCTTTTAAAAAAGGATTTTGATATTTATCAAAGTACCATATAGAGTTACAAATATCAAATACAAGTCTACAGTCACTGGTCTGTATTTTTTAAAAATAAAAAAAAGCTTTGAAAACTGATTTTTTGGTACTTCTGGCACCAAAGCTCATTCTGGTGGCAAAACTTGACCTAAATTTAGTTTCATTGCAAAAATATTGCATTGAATACAGCATGCTTCCCCACACCTTGATGGCAGTAAGTATGATAAGTATGTGCATGATATTCCCTCTTAGAAATCAGAAAATGTTAGAATTCTGAACTACATTTGGCCCTATGGATTCAAGATTGTGGATTGTGCATGTGTAGTATGAATCCTCAGCCCTCATTCCACTCCCCAGGGGCAACTCTTTAAACCCTTTTAGCTTTTAAAAAGTATATTTCTTTCTTTATTTCAAATAGCATGCTTAGCTTCATATCTTGATTTCTGATTTTGGACATTTTAGTGTGTTGACTTCCTATTATAATTTATGAAGATTTGGTCATCTTACATCTTTTCCAACTGTATTAGTTTGCTGGGGATGCCATAACAAAGTACCATAGACTAGGTGGCTTAAACAACAGAAATTTATTTCCTTACAGTTCTGGAGGCTAGAAGTCCAATATCAATGTCTTAGCAGGGTTGGTTTCATTCTGAGGCCTTTCTCCTTGGCTTGTAGATGGCCATCTTCTTTTGATGTCGTCATATGGTTTTCTCCTATATGTGTCTTTGTTATAATCTCCTGTTTTTGTAAGGACAACAGTCACTGGATGAGGACCTACCACCATGACCTCATTTAACCTTAATTATTAATTCCTCTTTCAAAACCCTATCTCCAAATAGTCACATTCTGAGGTTCTTAGGGTTAGGACTTCAATGTATGAATTTTGGACATGATTCAGCCCATGACACCAACTATGCCTCTCCCTATTTGGTTGTCTATGTGCTTATCAAAATTTTGGTTTATTCAGTAGTCAAAGCTTATATTCTTAGGGGTACAAATATTGTTCATTGCAGAATACAGTAGGGCATTATATTTCCTTTCTTATGTTTTTCCTAGAGTTAATAATTATCCCTTTTCCCATTTACTAGCCTTTCTCTGTGCATATCTTTAATTTTTTTTTCTCAAATGCTTCATCAGATCTGTCAGTGTATTAAGATGATTTTCCCAATAGTTGGAGGTATAAGAAGAACAACCAAAGAACAAGTATTGGTTCTATTTGTATGCTCCTCCTGAAACGGTCATTCTCTACAACTGCTGCACAACTGTCATTCTTTTTTTGGATCCACTCTTTCTTGGGTTCCATGTTTTCCTTTTGCTTCATTTTTGACCTCATTTTTAAAAAGTACATTTGTGGTAGCTTTCTTAGAAAAGGCAAGGAATATAAGTTATTAGGTTCCTTGCATTAATGATTGCCCAGGCATAGAATTCCAGATTGAGAATAATTTCTCCTCAAATGTTTGCAGCGTGGTCCTCCTACGTCTTCTATGTTTCACTGTGGCCTTTGCAAATACCTGTTTATATTCTCTCTGAATGCTTTGGAATCTTCACTTTATCCTTGAGACTCTGACATTTTACAGTAACACCCTGTATAATGAATCCTTTTTCATTCATCATTGTAGGCTGTTGGTGGACCTTTCATTTGTTTGCTTATTTTTCAGTTCTTGTTATTTCTTTAATTATTTCTTTGACAATTTCTATTTTCTGTTTTCTCTTTCTGTAACTCTTATTATTCAAATGTTGGACCTTCTAGTATGATTCTTCAATTTTCTTTTCTCTTTTCTATCTTTGTTTTCATGTTCTGCCTTCAGAGAGATTTTAAAATGCATATTGCTTAATTCCTCCAAAATATGTCTCTTTCCTCTAAGCACCTACTTTCTGTTGGTTTTGTCTTTCTCATGTTGTGGGATTTTGTCAACATTTCTTGATCCTTGGGGGATGAGTATATAATTAAGAGTAAGACATCCAAGGGATGAAGGAACTGATTGAATGTTCAGGTAAACTGTTGGTTCCTTGTTGTGAGATAATATAAGATAGTGGCTTTATTGTAAGATAGTGAGGAACCCTGAAATGTCAGTAAGTATCTAGTGATCTTTTCCTTTGAGGCATTCAGTTTCTCAAAAATAGTATCCACCTCTTGCCTGGGGTTTAAAAGTGAATAATTAGGGAAGGGTGTGTATGTGTGCTGGGGTGAGGGGGACTGGAAATGGAAAATAGTTCTCAGAACACAGGTTTTTGGTTTTTTCTTTTTTCAACTTATCCACCTGTTTGTAGCCATGTGTCACATTTCTGAGCCTCCTCCCTTCTTGAGATCTTGAATTCTGAAACCTTTGAGTTTAATTCATTCAAAGACCAAACTCCCTTCTCCTTGAATGGGATAGAGGGCCAGAAGCAGAACTATATTATTTACAGACTTTTTTCCTCTGCAAATACCTTATCTGGTAGCTTCATTTGCACTGCCCACTCAATGACCAGTCCTGTAATGACTTCATTTTCTTAAATAATTTGTTGATATTCTGCTGATATCTCTCTTTCTTTTATGAGTCTGTATATTTAAAAATCTTTTACAAAGAAGTAACAGAAGGAAGAGGAGATGCACACATGTAATAAAGACTTTGGATTAAATTGGAAGTCCCAAAAGAAGAGTGATCTTTCTGGATGACACCAAACAGGTAAATGGCATAATCAGATTTTTTTTAAGAATGTTAGCTTTGGTAGACCCTTAGGTAGACAGGCAACCCTCAGTCACCTCTCTGCTAACTGCTTTCTGATTTGCGAAAATTTGTTGAAATGTGTGTCTCCTTTAGTGGCTCTGTGCAGCTTTTAAAATAAAGTCCAAGCTTCTTTAATCATCAGCCCCTGCCTACACCTCTTCCCTTGTAGTAGTCTGTGCCCTTCTTTTGCTTACATGGTGTTCATTGGATGCCTCTCTTGCTTAACAAAATGTATTATTGGTTCTCCTCTATTGTCTCCTTACTTTTTTGTGAGCTTCATAAGGACTGAAATTAGCTTCGTTTGACTTTTGATCCCTGGGTTCGTACCTGATATATTAAAGAAGCTCAATAATGTTTGTTGAATAAATGATAACAAAGCTACTATAACCTTCCTTCTTCAGCTGGTCACCCCAGACGTAGGCCTTGAGATGAAGATTGGTAAGCAGATTATTTGTTAAGAAACTGCTTCCGGTAGAACTAGCGTGGGAATGGGAAAGAAAGACAGGGAAGGGAAGGAAGTTAGCAAGGGGTGTAATGTTAGGCAAAGACAGCAGCTACAGCCTAATCCTATAGGGGAACTCGGAAGTGTCAATTATCCCTCAGAGTTTGTCCAAACTTAAGGCAAAGGAGCTAAGTTTACGTAGTCCAGCACTGTCAGTCACTGGCTAAGGTCTGATCCTGGCTTTAGGACTGAAAGTCCCATGGCCCAGGAAACCCCTCAGTCTGGGGCAAGCCTGGACATGTCGTAACTTAAATACTTCCAGCTGTCTTTGCTTGTGGGAAAAATGGTATCAGGAGCCCAAGGAAAGTCCTTGGAAGACAGAAACAGCTGCAGTCATTAGATGCTGTGGTAGGAAGAATAATGGCTCTGAAACCAGTCCACATCTAATCCCGGGAACCTGTGCATTATCTTAATGGATAGCTTGAGTCCAGGAGTTCAAGACCAGCCTGGGCAACACGGTGAAATACCATATCTACAAAAAGTACAAAAAATTAGCTGGGTGTGGTTGTGCACACTTGTAGTCCCAGCTACCTAAGAGGCTGAGGTGGGAGGATCACCTGAGCTGGGGAGGTTGAGGCTGCAGTGAGCTGTGATCGTGCCACTGCACTACAGTTTGGGTGACAGAGTGGAACCCTGTCTCAAAAAAACAAACAAACAAACAAACAAAAACAATAAAACCTTGCAGATGTGATTAAACTAAGAATCTTGAGATAGAGATATTATCCTGGGTTATCCAGAGGGTTCAATGAAATCACAAAAAAAAGTCATTATATGTGAAAAAGGGAGGTGGAAGAGTCAGAGAAGATGATATGATGACAGAAGCAGAGGTCAGAGAGATTTGATTGCTGGCTTTGAAGATGGAAAGGGACTGTAGGCAGCCTCTATAGAAACTGGAGAAGACAAGGAAATGGGTTCTTTCCTAGATTCTCTAGAAGGAATGTAGCCCTGCCAACACCTTGATTTTAGCCGCATGGGACCCATTTGGGACTTCTGATTTCCAGAACTGTTAGATAATAAGTTTATGTTATTTTAAATCACTAAGAAGGTGGTGGCTGAGTGTGGTGACTCACGCCTGTAATCCCAGAACTTTGAGAGGCCAAGGCGGGTGGATCACCTGAGGTCAGGAGTTCGAGACCAGCCTGGTCAACATGGTGAAACTCTGTCTCTATTGAAAATACAAAAATTAGCCAGGTGTGGTGGTGGGCGCTGTAGTCCCAGCTACTTGGGAGGCTGAGGCAGGAGAATCGCTTGAACCCGGGAGGCAGAGGTTGCAGTGAGCCGAGATCATGCCACTGCACTCCAGCCTGGGAGACAGAGTGAGACTCTGTCTCAAAAAAAAAAAAAAAAAAGGAAAAGAAAAAGAAGGGGGCAATTTGTTACAGAAGCAATAGGACAAATACAAAGGCAAAGGCTCATTGAAGCTGGGGGAGTTGAACAGAGAATCAGTAAAAGGGATCTGTGGGGGATCTGGGCAGTACCCCAATAATACTTGTTCCCTCCAAATCAGAAAACTCCATCAGAGAGACAAAGCTTTCAATATTGACTACTGATTTAAAGTTTTGGCTCTCTGATGGAGTTTTCTGATTTGGAAGATCAGAAGTTGACCATCAAACTAGGGAACTATAGCACAGAGATTAAGCCATGGGATCTGGAGTTTGATGCCCATTGAGTAAGTCTTGACTTTCAGCATTTTTAAGCTCTGTGAACTTGGCATGTTACTAAAGCCTCTCTGAACCTTAGTGCTTCATTTGTAAAACTGAGATAATAACAAAACTCAAAAGGTACTCTAACGATTAAATGAATATGCTTGTAAAGTGCCCGGCATACAGTAAAATCTCAATGCAGATATTACTGGTAGCACAGCCTCGCTGAACCTTAGTGCTTCATTTGTAAAACTGAGATAATAACAAAACTCAAAAGGTATTCCAAGGATTAAATGAATATGCTTGTAAAGTGCCTGGCATACAGTAAAATATCAATGCAGATATTACTGGTAGCACAGTGGGATCCCGTCTCTATTTAAATGTTACATTCTAAAGACAGTATAAGGTAAAAATCAAGATTGGTGAATATTAGGGATTAAAATCACTTAACTTGCTCAGAAGGTACAGTATACAGAGGTTAGTGTTCACAGCCTTGTAAATATGTACATATGAGGGTTTACTCCTCACCACAATAGAAACTTTATAATACTGAGTCCAAGTGCAAAACACTGTTACAGTATTTTCAAGTACCTGGAAGAGGGAGGGAGTTGTTGAACCGTGCGATGATCTACTCTTTAGCATTTGTTTCAATCCATGGTTTATTTAAAGGGTGACTTTCACCTTCATTTGAATTTGCTCTTTTTCTGAGATCTTTGTTAAGCCCAGCAAAGTCACTGATTGTACCTGTGCCTGCCTTCTCTTCCCAAGGTTACCTGGGGGTATTTTCCCAGGCTTTTGATATGCTAAGCAGTCATAATTGGAGAGAGTTTAATAAACAACCATTATGTTGCTCTTAGACGTGTTCAAATTGGTCTAACTAGCAACTATCTAATAATTAATGAAGATCAGCTGTAACTATAAAGCCATTTAGTGACCCAGATCAGTTTCTGCCAGATCCAGAAATAGCCCTACAGACCCCCTTCTGTTATCAAGGTGGCAGCTATCAAGGTGGGTGATTACCTGGGGTCTTTTATTCATTTCCATTAGAGAGCAGGGGCTGAAACTCAAGTTAGCTGATGTGAAATCTTCTAAACAGCTCTTCAAGGAGGTCAAAGCCATTGATTACATTAGGGGGTGGGACTCATCTAAAGGTCGGGTGTCTGGTCAGCTCTGTCCTCCCCCTCTCCCCAACCCAGGTCACACATGCAGAGCTGTTGGACATCCTAGCAGGGCTTTCTTCTATATTTCAGGGATGCTGCTGGTTTGAGCTGACTCTTTTAAAACTTGGAGCGTTTTCCCCCTGGGTGAAATGGTGAGAGAGAAGGGGAGGAAGCCAGGGGGAGGGGAAGGAAGCCCTTGGCTGAGCTGCCTGGTGCTTGGTGAGGAAGGGAGTGGGTGTGGGCGAGCTTGCTTCACTCTGAGGCCCTGCCAGCTCCTGGAAACGCTGCTGCTCTTTCTGAAAACCCTCCCTGAGGACAACCAGTTAAAACAACAAAAAACATCAATCAAACCTTATGGGGTTATTTTAAGGGCAAAGGGAAAGTAGATGGAAAAGGGGGTGGGCAGGAGTGGGAACTCGACCCAACTCCTCCCATCCCCGCTCCCAGAGCCTCAGTTTACAGCTCTTTACTCCCTCGCCACAACTTCCCATTCCCATCTGCATCCTCTGCGCTGGAACCTGGCTCACTCGCCTTGTTCTCCAGATGAACTGCCCTGTCTGTGCCTTGCCTTAGGCGGGGCCTTTGGGGATTGAGCTGTGTTTCTTTTTGCTGTGTGTTTAACTTGGCAGATGCAGGCACATCTCATTCCAAGTCAAACTACCACCTTTCAGAAAGGAGAGCTGGGCCTGGAATCCATGGCTTGGGAAGGGCCCTGTGTACAACCACTGACCGTTGGAAGTGAATATTGTCCTTCCCCACCACCCGTCCCAGGCCTGCCACTGGTCATGACCAGGAAAGGAAGAAACAGGCATTTGGGGCTGAAGGTCACCCTGCAGCTGAACTGTCAGAGGAGCCTGGAGGTTCTGTGGGCAGTAAGAATGCGGTCAGCTTCCCGGCCAGAAGTTCAAGTAGCCCCAGCGAGTCATCCGTTGCTTTAGACAAATAAGTGGTTGTTGGCCATGCTGATGCCACTTGGGCACATACCTGAGTGTGCAGAGCCAGCTTAAGAATGAGGTCTTGTTTCCCAAGAACCAACCCTCTTACCGGAAATGTCTGGAAAGACAATGAGTGCATTCAGGAAGCTTCTTTTCCCTTTTCCCATGGTTCCCTGCAGCTGTCTTGGGATCTGTTGCCAGCCTGCAGACCAGAGAGGCAGAGAGACCTCCAGACTGTTTATCATTTGAATATTGTTTCCAGGGGGTGAGGTCCCTTGTCCACTCCACCAGTGTCAATGACTCTCTGATAGGTCAGAGTAGAGGTCTAGATGCCAGCCCCACCACCTGCTGGCTGTGTGACTTGGGGAAAGGACCTAGCCTCTCTGTGCCACAGTTTCCTCACCTATGAAATGGGGATATTGCCTACCACATAAGTGTGAGGGTCAGAGGTGGTAACTGTTGGAAAGTGTTGACTTGGCTGATATTTTAGTCATCCCTTGTTCCAATGTCACAGAATTTTCACATTCTCTCTTTAGCTTCATAATAGTCTCATGAGGTAGGAAGGGGAAGGGTGGTGTAAACGTAATTACATTTTGTTTTAAAGTTTGAAGGGCTTTGCCAATGGAAATGATGATATTGGCAGCTCACATCTGGCACAGAGAAAATGACCCCAGCAGTTTTTGTGCCCATGTTGGGTATGTTTTCTATTTTTCTGGTAATCTTACGATGAAACAGAAAACTCCAGAATAGGCGGATAAGGTTGTACATTTTCCAAGACCCTCCAGGGCCAACAAGGATGAGTGATCTGGTGTAGGGCAAAGAAGTCCTCTCTACCAGTGCTATCTAGTAGACAGATAATATAAGACACTATAAAAGATAATATGAAGACACTATAAAGACAACATAATTAAAATAATATAATTTTAGTTTTAAATGTTCTCGCAGAATTTTAATTTTAAATTTTTTTGTAGAAACATCAAAAAAATTTCTTTTTTTTTTTTTGAGACGGAGTCTCGCTCTGTCGCCCTGGCTGGAGTGCAGTGGCCGGATCTCAGCTCACTGCAAGCTCCGCCTCCCGGGTTTACGCCATTCTCCTGCCTCAGCCTCAGGCGTAGCTGGGACTACAGGCGCCCGCCACCTCGCCCGGCTAGTTTTTTGTGTTTTTTAGTAGAGACGGGGTTTCACCGTGTTAGCCAGGATGGTCTCGATCTCCTGACCTCGTGATCCGCCCGTCTCGGCCTCCCAAAGTGCTGGGATTACAGGCTTGAGCCACCGCGCCCGGCCTCAAACAAATTTCTTAAAGGGCAAAATTAATTTTTATAATATGTATTTTTAATTCCATTATATTAAAAGTATTACCGTTTCAGTATGTAACCAATATAAAAATTATTAGATACTTTATATTATTTTTTCATACCAAGTCTTTGAACTCCTGTGTGTATTTCACACTTACAGAACACCTCAATTCCAGTGCTAAAAAATAATCATTGGAAATTCTTAATTGTATTTCAGTTTCACAAACTTTATAGTTGCCAGAATAGATTCATATACTCAAGTGGTTCCACATATACTTAAAAGTTTTACAGTAATGGAATCACATATCAGATTTTAAATATATATTTACATTAATTAAAATGAATAGAATTTGAACTTCAGTTCCTCAGTCACTGTAGTGACATTTCAAGTGCTTAATAAGGACAGTACAGGAGAAGTATCAGCAAGGCTGTTTTTTTGTTCGCTTGTATTTCAATACTTAGAATTATCTTCAATAACTGTTTCTTTGCAGGAATGTTTTTAGTATTCATCTAAAACTAGCCAGGATACTCAGTCTATCTACTTAACTGGTAACACTGCAAGGCAGTGTGAATAACGGAGTTCTACTGTCAGCCTCTGCGCACTGTGAACGAGTCAAGCCACAGAGCCCGAGTGACATGTGGCTGACATAGTGACCGAGGGAGACCTCCAGTGTCAATTCATATATTAAATAAAGTATTAATTTTTGTCCTTTTTTGATACACAGAAGTGAATGATCTAACATTCTTTCCCCATACACCTATGGATCACCTTTGTACACCATGCTTGAAAGATCATGCTTGGAACCCTACCACTGTGGTTGCTTCAACCTTTCTCTGAGCTGGGGCTTTACTCCTAGACTTCCAGGGAATAAGTAGTATCTATTCTGGGTGTTTTTCCTTCTGACCTCCTCTCTTCCTCCCAGACTTGCTTGGTTGTTTTTTAAAGCACTATGTAATACATTCATTTATCGGGTTTTGTCTTCAGATTTTTTTTTTTTTTAAGAGACAGAGTCTTGTTCTGTATCCCAGGCTGGAGTGGTGTGATCATAGCTCACTGCAGCCTTGAACTCCTGGGCTCAAGGGATCCTCCTGCCTCAGACTCCAAAGTAGCTGGGACTACTGGCTAACACCACCAAGCCTGGCTAATTTTAATTTTTTTGTAGAGATGGGGTCTAGTTATGCTGTGCAGGCTGGCCTTGAATTCTTGGCCTCAAGCTGTCTTCCCAGCTTGGCTTCCCAAAGTGTTGGGATGACAGGTGTGAGCCATCATGACTGGCCTGACTTTTTATTAACTGTCATCTACAACAAAAGCAAAGAAAAACAACAAAATATTTCCAACAGAAGTCCCCAAAAGATGGCCCAGTTTTCACTTTAGAATCTGACCTAATTTTATTCTTTGAGGATAAATTGTACAGTAGTTTTTCCCTGTCACTCAGATTTGCCTAAATACTTTGGCACTCAAATAGGACACCATCATGGGAACTTGTACTTATGTTTCCAGTATTTGTAGTTTTCATTGTGAGTTCCTACAACCCCCATATTTTCAGGAGTAGAAGTTCCCTCCTCTTTATGCATGGACTATTTGTTATTGTACCTGTTCAGAGTTCAGTGCTTTGGCAGGGCTGGCCTCCCTGTGTCTTTGCTCAGCAGCATCATCCTGGCTTGGTTCTGGGTGGTCCATTTCTTCTCCAGATTCTCCAAGGGTCCCTCCTCACTCCCACCACTTTTATTTTTCTTTCTTTAGCTATTTTGCTGCTTAAGTCATCTGAGGTGGAACTTTTGCAGTCCTTGGCTTTTTGTGGTATTTTAACACTTACGACCTAAGGCAGGAGAAGCTGCATTTTCGGCTCTTTTCTTCTCTCCTGCTTCCCTCTTGAGGACCCAGATAAAATTCTTTGAGGGAAAGGATTCTTGGCAAACTGTCAGAACTTTCTTCTTCCTTTTTGTTTCTAATTGTGTAAACAGAACATTCCAGAGTCCTGCAGTGTTATTTTCCACAAATGCCTTATGAGGAATACATTTTGCTGGAGGAAATCTAGAGCATTCGTATCCAAGCTCACCTGGGCTTCCAGCATATGGGTGACTTTAGCTTGGCTGCATTGGGCCCTGCTCAGAGGCTGAGGGCTGTCTTGCAAATTAAATGGCCTAGGTCTTGTTTCCAAATTCCATAATCAGCTTTATTCCACAAACCTCTAACATTGTTTTATAAGCCAAGAGGTAACTTCTTATTGCTTCTGCCTATTTTCTCTTTTTAGTTCCTCAATTTAAAATATAATTATTTCTGTAGCTTCAGTTCCAGCTTTATCTTCCCAGGCAAGAAGCTCCCAGCTGGGAATGGTTGAGCCCCACTCGGCTTTTTAAGAAATTCTCTTTTATAAACACTGGTCCAGGGCCAGGATTTGCACAAATCTTTATGCATAAAGACTCCTCTCTGGCTGAGCAGATGACTCTAGGATTCCCATGATCTTCCCCACTCGGCCCACCTCCGGTAGTTCTGTTGCCAAGAGGCAGAGCAGGGGCAGGGCAGGAGGGTGGCAGTGGAGGCAGAGCAAGGGACTAGAGCATCCGGATTTCCACCAACCATGCATCAACCTCCCGTCTGCTTTGTAAAAGGTTTTCTAAGGTTAATTATTCGTATTTTAAAATAGTCATCTTTTTATTTATAAATAAAGGCTATTGCTGCTTTTTGTGATTTCCATAGCAGCCTGTAGCCCACCCACAACAGAAACTGGAGGTGGATCAAGCAAAAGAATAAGTGAACATTTATCTATTCATTTAGCAACTGTTGATCTGGAGGACATGCATGATCTATAATACATATATATAGCAAGATATACTGTGCATACTCACCATATGCAATATATATACTGTGCATACAATACATATACTGTGCACCCACCATATATAATTACATATAGTATATATGGTGTGTGTGCACAGCATATCTTACTAATCTGTATGTATATATGTGTATATATACAGTGTGTATTTATAGTGTGTATGTACATACAGTGTGTATATATATATAAAAGGATTATCACAATGTATTCATACAAGTCAGTGTGGTGTTACACTTAAGAAAAATAGCATTTGGATAGGAACAGGAAAATCATAGAAGAAACATGAACAGCAAATAAAAGGGTAAAAAAATTCAGCTCCACCAATGCACTGTGGATTAAGGCGCTGCCTCAGTTCCAAATCCGCTCTGTTCTTTTCTGTTGTAATACTGGGGCTGGGACTCTGAAAACTGCATTTCTCCTGTGCTAGCTGGCTCTCAATTAGGTTCAGCCAGAAGGATTGGAAGGTAGGGGAAGGGAGAAGGGATCTGCCCTTTCTTCTGCACTTCCTGTTTCTCCCATGTCACCAAGAAACAACAACATTGGCTCCTTTCCCCAGATGTTTTCCACATTCTGTCAGCTAACCTTGTCGCATCCCTTAGCGGTATCTGACATGTTAGGCAAGGGCTCCTTTTCTGCATTGGAAGTCCTAGCATTGAAGACCTCTTCTCCAAGCTCCTGAGCTGTCCAACCATCCAGTCAATGAACCCTTTTCTGTAGTCCAAACCCTGGCTCTCAAAGCTTCTAGCTTCCCAGAACCACAAACTTGCCCTTTTGTTTCCCCAGCCTTTAGGGTGAACATGCTTCCTGCAATTGCTACCTTTACCTTACCTCTGACTTTCCTAGGCCTCCAGCATCTACTTACCGAATTACCTACATCAAATTCTTTCTGATAAGATAACTAGTATGGCTTCTGTTTCCCCGACTAAACAATGGTTAATACAACAACTACTGTAAGAAAACAAAACAACAACAACAAAAAAACCCAAACCCTAAAACAACATTGATATCTATATATCCATATACTCAACACATGCATGGTTGTCAATACCTGAGTTTTGGAAGGCTTATGGCCTCATCTTGTAGGCTGGGGATCTCTTTTTATTTCAGAGATGCAGCCTTGGAGTCTGCAGGATTCTGCAGATGCAGAACATTGCAGAACACATGGTTCTGCCTCTGCCTCTGCCCTGAGAGTCCTCATCTCTGGTCACTGACCCTATGCCTAGATGGGCCTTTCCCTGCAGTTCTGCCAAACTATTTTCACTCCCCTCACTGGAAAGCAACAGAGATTTCACAAACCTTGTCAGCTGCTATGAAAGCAATTTTCAGTGGGACTATGGGGATTGTCCCTCTCCTAGATAGGTGGTCCTACTGTTGGAGCTGTTTACCCTGTCATTTAGTGTTCAGGCGGTGACTTGAAGTCTCACTGTCCTGACTAATACTGACATTTCCAGGACTTAGGGTTCTCAGGGAACATCACATCCATGTGGCAATTGTCGCAGGTCTCCTAATATGGTATAGAACTTTGGCAAGGTGTGAAGCACTTGTTCATTTTATTCTTTGGGATAATCCTATTTGGTAGGTACAGTCATGCATCATGTAACAACAAAAGTATTTTCTGAGAAATACATTTTTAAGCAGTTTCATTGTTGTGTGAACCTCATAAGGGTTTACTTACACAAACCTAAATGGTACAGCCTACTACACACTTAGGCTATATGATATAGCCTCTTGTTCCTAGGCTACAAATCTTTACAGCATGGTGCTATGCCCAATACTATAGACAATTGTAACACAATAGGAATATTTGTATATTAAAACATATCTAAACATAGAAATGTACAGTAAAAATACGGTATTATAATTTATGGAAACACCTTTTATATGCAGTCTATCATTGATTGAAACAGTTATACAGCACATGGCTGTATTATCTTTATGAAATACGTGGGGTCTGGGACATGGGTTGAGTTGCTTGCCTGAAACCAGGCTAGATGGTGCATACTTTCAATAAATAAAAATCAACATTACTATTATTTCTATAGAATTGCATCAGAGAAGGCAGGTCCCATCCTACTTCTGTGAAATGGGAAGCCCTGTTCCAGTCTAGTAGGCTTGTAGACTACCACCTTCCTACTACGACTGTATAAAGGTAAAAATAGTGAAGGATCAGGGGAATGAGAGCTTGAGCCAGGTCCTGGGGCCAGGTTGTTACTAGATTTCCTACCCTTGACAACTACAATAGAGGGCATTTTATATTGTGTTTAATTTTCAAGGGAGTTTTTTGAAAAAAATAATGTGTTTTAAAACAGGTCCTTTTTTTCAGGTAAAAAAGAAGAAAACTGGGATGAGGTGGATATGTAATGCAATGGACATGGAACTGTGAGACCTTAGAAGCCAAGTTATCTGAGGCAAGGAATCCTTCAATGGGATGGCTCTGAGGCCAGTTTTGTGGCTCTCCTGACAAGCTGAGCTTTAACCAACTATAAATATTCTCTTTAGGGACATCTTTCAGTCACTGGGACCTTAGATTATCCTGATCCCAATTGAACTTTTGAGAGTTTCCTAGTTTACTACCTCTGAGGTCATCTCCCAATTTTGACTTAGAAACTGGAAGTCATCAACTTTGACTATCCCCCTACAATCTTCAACATTCAAGGAATTCCCAATTTCCAACATCCTTTTCTTAACATAGAAATTCACCTTAAAGAAGATGTTCTATTTCTTTTTTTTTCCAAGCCAAACTGTTTCCAGCTTTATTAAAGATACTTTCCATAAACAATCATGGTATTTCAGGCAGGATGTGGGCAGACAATCATTAACAGTATACAACACATTTTAAACTCCCTCCTTCAAAGGACTACCAAAAATCCAGAAGCCACTGGAAAACCCAATGAAGTCTTCGTCTGATGCTCCGCACAGGGAAAGTTTAGAGTGATGGTTGACATTTCACATTTAGCATGTTGTTGAACAACTTTTCACAAGCCGACCCTGAGTTTCAGGAAGTGAAATGAAAATGGCAGAATTTGTCTGAAAATCCACAATCTAGAAATGGAACCACTGCTGTCTTGACAGGTGCCATCTCAGTGGCATCACTGGAAAGTCCAGATTGCCTGACACACTGGTAACCAATGACTGGGGGTCAGGTCCCAACAGATGTCTGGGCTTAAGGGAGTTAAGTCTATGCTGAAGGATGGAAAGGGAGAAGGGGACATAAAAAAATTTTTGTTTTTAAATACTACAAGGCTTTTGTGCCAAGGTGACCATCTGTGTCAAAGTCAGGAAATCCCTCCTCCTGGGAGCCAAGGGGAAGTCTTTCAAAACTAGAAGGGAAAGGTGTTTTCCCCACATCAATCCAGCTTTGGGCACATTCTATTAGTGACATATGCCCCTTCCCCCTAAAACAACAATGAAGTGTTCCATGTGCTAATAGCATAGCTTTTAAAAAAAAGTAAAACAAAATTCTGCATTTTTATAAAACTTGATAAAAATATTATTTCAAGCTGTACAGTCACCAAAAGTACACAGTTATCAAAAATGCACACACTTCACTTAGCATCTCCAGCACCTTCAGCTTTCTGTGCCTGATCTGTTTTGGCATCTCCATTTTCTGCAGGGTTATTCCCCTCCTTGCCAGCATCAGCTTTTCCCTTTTTCCCTTTTGGTACCTTCTCTCCCTTCTTTGCAGGGGCCTTTTTAGGCTTGGGCTCTGGCTTTGGAGGAGCAGGTTTAGCCGCTCCTCCAAAGTGGCTAAAAACAGATCCGAAGATCTGTTTTAACCTCACAGATCTTCTCTGTGGTTCATCCTTCACCTTGGCTTTATCTCCTTTAGCATCCCCGTCAGCCTTTCTATCGGGCATGGTGGTGGTGGCGACGGTGGTGGGATGTAGGCACTGGGTGCAGGATGCAGCAGCACACTTGCTTTCATTGTCTGGGAATCATTCTCGCCTCTTCTTCTTCTGAAGATGCTCTCTTTCTTTGGTGAGATTCTTCCCTTTAGCTCTTCTGTTCTGTGCCTCAGATGGCATTGCTATTCCATGGCTAAAGTCTCATAGGGTATAACATCCACCCTCATCACTTGGTAAGATGACCAACTCATCCCAGTTTATCCAGGACTTTCCTGGTTTTAACAATAAAAAAGCTTGTCTCCCAGGGAGTCCCTCTGTCCCAGACAGGCCAAGATGGTACCATGATTTGAATATTTATCTTCTCCAAAGTTTACATTGAAATTTAATATGGAAGTAATCGAGAGGTAAGGCCTTTAAGAGGTGATTGGACCTAAAGGTCCCTTCCCTCTTGAATGGATTGACCCATTCATGGATTACTGAATTAGTAAGTTATCATCGGAGTGGGGCTGGTGGCTCTATAAGATGAGGAAGAGAGAATTAATCTAGCACATTCATCCCCCTCACCATGAGATGCCCTGCACAGCCCCAGGGCTCTTCAGAGAGTCCCCACCAGCAAGGTTTTCACCACTTGTTTTCCCTTGACCTTGAACTGTCCAGGCTCCAGGGCTGGAAGAAATATTTTTTCTTATAAATTACCTAGTTTCTGGTATTACGTTATAAGCAACAGACAATGTAGTAAGACAGAAAATTGATACCAAGAAGTGGGGTTGTTGCTGATAACAAATATCTGAAAATGTGGAAGTGGATTTGGAACTGAGTAGTGGGTACAGGCTGCAAGAATTTGCAGGAGCAGGCTAGAAAAAGCCTAGATTCTTGTGAGGGCTTAGAAGACAAGAAGACTAGGGAAAGTTTGGACCTCCTTAGGGATTGGTTAAGTGGTCCTGACCAGAATGCTGATAGAAATATGGACAGTAAAGGTCATTCTTATGAGGTTTCAGAAGAACTGAGAAACAAGGTATTAGAAACTGGCGTAAAGGCCATCTTTATTATAAACTAGCAAAGAACCTGTGGGCTTTGTGTTCATGACCTAGGGCTTTATGGAATGTAGAACTTGAGAGCAATTCATTAGAATATCTGTGGAAGAAATATCTAAGCAGCAAAGCATTCAGGCTGCTGAATGGCTGCTTTTAACCCCTCAAATTAAACTGTGAGAAGGAAAAAAATGACTTAAAGATGGAATTTATAATCAAAAGCAAGCAAAATGGAAAGATGTGGAAAACTCTCAGCCTGGCCATGTGGAGAGTAAAAAAGTGTTTGGGAGAGAACACCAAGGGTGTGGCCCAGCAACTTTTTGCTAAGGTGATTAGTACAGAGAGAAGAGATCATCAAAAGAATGGAAGAAGGACTTCAAAGGCATTTCAGAGATTTTCAAGGCTGCCCCTATCATCACAGGCCCAGCAGCCTAGGAGGGCAGAATGGTCTTGGGGGTCAGACCCAAGGGTACCCTCCACGGACTTGCATCTCAGGATCCCCTTGGGTCTCTGTTCCCTACACTCCAGCACAGTGCTCCTCAGCTACCCCAGTGGTGGCTCAAAGTGCCCCCACTGTTCTGGAAGGTACAAGTTATAAACCTTGGTGGCATCCACATGGTGTTGATTTTGCAGGTCCATAGAATGCAAAAACTATGGAGATATGACAGCTTTCACCTAGATTTCAAAGACTGTTGCTGAAAGCCTGGGAGGCCAGGCAGAGACTTGTCACAGGGACATAGCTACTGCAGAGATCCCCGACTAGAGCAATGCCTAGTGGAGATGTGGGGTGGGAGCTGTCAAAGAGCATCACCACTAGGGCACTGCTTAGTGGAGCTGTGGGGGCCGGACCATCACTGACACCTCAGAACTGTGGAGTCATCGGTAGCATACAACACCTGCCTGGGAAAGTTTCAGGCACAAAACTCCAACCCATATGAGCAGCCACATAGGCTACACCCAGCAAAGCCATGGGGATGTGGCTGCTAAGGCCTATGGGGGACCATATCAGGGCCCTCTAGACTTCCACACTCATAGATAAGAGACTAGAACAGGGAGAAGACTATTCAGGGTGATGATCTCATTTAACTGCACTCCTTGGTGAGCTTGGCTTTAGAGTTCTCTCTTTATACATGTGTGCCTGAGGAGGGAAAGATGTATGGGGGAGAGGCCAAAACTGGGCATTTCTCCACCTAAATGCTTATGGATTCAAGGACCTTGAGAGGCAGACCAGGCCTCTGCTGCATATGTAACCACAGAATATGGGCATCTAGGACCCAAAGAGCTCCTGAACAAGGAAGGAGATCCAAGAGATATTCAGGTAAGGTTTACAACCCACAGAGAGTGCCCAATTTCTGGTTTCTAAGCCATATGGGACTTCCCAGGAGGGGCCAGTGTAAAGTAGTCAGCAAGCCCTGAACAAGTCACAACTGACTTGAAAACAATCCTGATTGGTCTGCCCCAATTTCTTGTCTCAAACCTTTCTAGGACATTTTCCAGTTGCCTCTGATCTTCCTTGGGTTGATTAGTAAGCCATTTCCTGAGTGATTCACATGCCACTTTCAGTCTCCTTCTCAGTCAGTGCCCAGACTCTTCACTGGGTAGGTTTTAAAAATAGTAATAAACTTTCGAAGAGCAGTTTTAAGTTCACAGCAAAATTGAACAGGACGTACAGAGGGTTCCCATATACTTCTGTCCCCACACATGCACAGCCTCCCCCGCTATCAACATCCTGCACCACAGTGGTACATTTGTTACAATTGATGAATATACCCTTACACCTCATTATCTCCCAAAGTCCATAGTTTTCATTAGGATTCACTGTTGGTGTTGTACATTCTATAGGTTTGAACAAACATACAATCACATGGATCCACAATTGTAGTATCATACGGAATAGTTTCACTGTCCTAAATATCCTCTACATTTTGCCTGTTCATCCCTTCCTCCCCTCTAACACCTGGCAACCACTCATCTCTTTACTGACTTCATGATTGTCTTTTCCAGAATGTCATATAGTTGGAGTCATACAATATGTAGACTTTTCAGGTTGGCTTCTTTCACTAGTGATAATGCATTTAAATTTCCTCCATGTCTTTTCATGGCTTGATAGCTCATTTCTTTTTAACACTTAATAATATTCCATTGTTCAGATATACCACAGTTTATTGATCCAGTCACCTACTGAAGGGCATCTTGGTTGCTTCTAAGTTTTGGTAATTATTAATAAAGCTGCTGTAAACATCTATTTGTAAGTTTTTTTGTGGATATAACTTTTCAACTCTTTTGGGTATATACCAAGGAGCATGATTAATGGATTCTATGATAAGAGCATGTTTAGTTTTGTAAGAATCTATCAAACTATCTTCCAAAGTGGCTGTCCCATTTTGCATTCCCATCAGCAGTGAATGAGAGTTCCTGTTGCTCCACATCTTCACCAGCATCTGGTTCTGTAGGTATTTTAGATTTTGGCCATTCTAATAGATGCATAGTGACATTTCACTGTTGTTTTAATTTGCAATTCCCTAGTGACATGATATTGAACATATTTTCATATGCTTGCTTGCCATCTGTGTGTCTTCTTTGGTTAGATGTCTGTTCAGGACTTTGGCCCATATTTTAATTGGGTTGTTCACTTTCTTTATTTATGTTTTAAGAGTTCTTTGTTTTATGTAACAGTTCTTTATCAGATGTGCCTTTTGCAGATGTTTTCTGCCAGTCTATGACTCATCTTTTGATCCTCTTGATATTGTATTATACAATGTAGAAGTTTTTAATTTTAATGAAGTCCAGCTTTTTAATTCTTTCTTTCACACATCATTCCTTTGTTGCTGTATCTAAAAAGTCATTGCCAAACCAATGATCACCTAAATTTTCTCCTATGTTATCTTCTCAGGGTTTTGTAGTTTTTATTTTTATTTTTTATTTTTTTTATTTTTATTTTTTTGTTGAGACGGAGTCTCGCTCTGTCGCCCAGGCTGGAGTGCAGTGGCCGGATCTCAGCTCACTGCAAGCTCCGCCTCCCGGGTTTACGTCATTCTCCTGCCTCAGCCTCCCGAGTAGCTGGGACTACAGGCGCCCGCCACCTCGCCCGGCTAGTTTTTTGTAGTTTTTTAGTAGAGACGGGGTTTCACCGTGTTAGCCAGGATGGTCTCGATCTCCTGACCTCGTGATCCGCCCATCTCGGCCTCCCAAAGTGTAGTTTTTATTTTTACATTTAGGTCCATGATTCATTTTGAGTTAATACATGTGAATAGTACAAGGTCTGTTTTTAGATTCTTTTCTTTTCTTTTCTTTTTTTTTTTGCATGGAAATGTCTCGTTATTCCAACACCATTTGTTGAAAAAACTATCTTTTCTTCATTGTATTGCCTTTGCCCCTTTGTCAAATATTAGTTGACTATTTATCTAGGTATATTTATGGGCTATCTATTTTGTTCCATTGATCTATTGTTTCATCGGTACCACACTGTCTTTATTACCGTACCTTTATAGTAAGTCTTTGAGTAGTGTCAGTACTCCAATTTTGTTGTTCTTCAGGATTACATTAGATATTCTGGGTCTTTTGCTTTTCCACATAAACTTTAGAATTACTTTGTCAATATTCACATAACTTGCTGGGATTTTAATTGGAATTGCATTGAATGTATAGATCAAGTTGGGAAGGGCTGACAATAACAATAGAGAGTCCTCCTATTCATGAACATAGACTATCTCTCTACTTATTTTGTTCTTTGATTTATTTCAACAGAATTGAAATAAGAATCTATAAGTTTTTCTTATATAGATTTTGCACATGTTTTGTTAGATTTGTACCTAAGAATTTCATTTTGGGGAGTGTTAATATAAATGGTAATGTGTTTTTATTTCAAATTCCATTTGTTCATTGATGGTATATAGAAAAGTAATTGACTTCTGTTTATTAGCCATGTATCCTGCAACCTTGTTTCAGTGGCTTATTAGGTACAGGAGTTTTCTTGTTGATTCTTTTGGATTTTCTACATAGATTATTATGTCATCTGTAAACAAAGACAGTTTTATTTTTTTCTCCCAATCTGTATATATTTTATTTCCTTTTCTTGTCTAATTGCTTTAGTTAGGGCTTCTAGTACAATGTTGGAAAGCAGTGGAGAGAGGGGATATCCTTGCCTTGCTTCTCATCTTAGCAGGAAAGCTTTGAGTTTGTCACCATTAAGCATGCCATCTAGCTGTAAGGTTTTTAAACAGATATTCCCTATTAAGTTGAGGAAATTCCCCTTTTATTCCTAGTTTCCTGAGAGTTTTTATAATAAAAGGGTATTTTATTTTGTCAAATGCTTTTTCTGCATCTATTGATATAATCACCTAATTTTTTTCTTTTAGCCTGTCGATGTAATGGATTACATTAATTGATTTTCAAATGTTGAATCAGCCTTACATACCTAGAATAAATCCCACTTGGTTGTGTTGTCTTATTCTTCTTTTTGTACACTGTTAGATTTGATTTGCTAATTTTTTTGAGAATGTTTGCATCTATGTTTCAGAGAGATATTGATCTATACTTTTCTTGTAATAGCTTTGTCTGGTTTTGGTATTAGGGTAATGCTGGCCTCACAAAATGAGTTAGAAAGTATTCCCTCTGCTTCTATCTTTTGGAAGAGATTGTTGTGATAGTTAATACTGAGTGTCAACTTGATTGGATTGAAAGATGAAAGTATTGATCCTGGGTGTGTCTGTGAGGGTGTTGCCAAAGGAGATTAACATTTGAGTCAGTGGACTGGGGAAGGCAGACCCACCCTTAATTTGGTGGGTACAATCTAATCAGCTGCTGGTAAATATAAAGCAGGCAGAAAAACATGAAAGGCAAGACTGGCCTAGCCTCCCAGCCTACATCTTTCTCCCATACTGGATGATTCCAGTCCTCAAATATTGGACCCCAAGTTCTTCAGGTTTGAGACTCAGACTGGTTTCCCTTGCTGCTCAAGCTTGCAGCCTATTGTGGGACCTTGTGATCATGTAAGTAATCAGTTAATAAATCCCCCTTTGGAATACTACTCGGCATTCTCAGCAACTTGGAATAACGGAATTAGAGACCATTATTCTAAGTGAAGTAACTCAGGAATGAGAACATCATGTGTTCTCTCATAGGTGTGAGCTAAGCTATGAGGATGCAAAGGCATAAGAATAATGCAATGGACTTTGGGGACTTGGGGGAAAGAATGAGAGGGGGTGAGGGAAAAAAGACTACACACTGGGTACAGTGTACACAGTTTGGGTGATGGACGCACCAAAATCTCAGAAATCATCACCAAAGAACTTATTAATGTAACCAAACACCACCTGTTTCTTAAAAACCCATGGAAAAAATAAATAATAAAAACATGTTAAAAGATGAATAGCAAACTGGAAAAAAGTCTAAATGAACACTGACTATAAAAACTATTGTAAAACATTAAAAAAGAAGTCCTTCGAACACGGCTTCTGCTGCAATCCACAAATTTTGATGGTTATATTTTCATTTAGTTTAAAATATTTAAAAATTTTTGATATCTCTTTTTTGGCCTGCATTTTATTTAAAAGTATGTTGTTTAATCTCCAAGTATTTTGGGATTTTCTAGTTATCTTTCTGTTATTGATTTCTAGTTTAATTCCATTGTGGTCTGAGAACAGACATTGTATAAATGCTATTCTTTTAACCTTGTTAAGGTGTGTTTTATGGCCCAGAGTGTGGTCTATCTTCGTGAACTTTCCATGTAAACTTGAGACGAATGTGTACTCTGCTGTTGTTGGAGGAAGTAGTCTATAAATGTCAATTATATCCAGTTGATTGATAGTGCTGTTGAGTATACTCAACTGTCTTTACTGATTTTCACTAATTTTCTACCTGCTGAATCTGTTTTTGTTTGTTTGTTTGTTTTAAGATGGAGTCTCACTCTGTTGCCAGGCTGGAGGCAGTGGCGCAATCTCAGCTCACTACAACCTCCAACTCCCTGCTTCAAGCAATTCGCCTGCCTCAGCCTCCCAAGTAGCTGGGATTACAGGCACGCTCCACCACACCCAGCTAATTTTTGTATTTTTAGTAGAGATGGGATTTCACCATGTTGGCCAGGATGGTCTTGATCTCCTGACCTTGTGATCCACCTACCTCAGCCTCCCAAAGTGCTGGGATTACAGGAGTGAGCCACTGCACGCAGCCAGATCTGTTAATTTCTAATAAAGGGGTGCTAAAGTCTCCAACTTTAATAGTGGACTTATCTACTTCTCCTTGCAGTTCTATCAGTTCTTGCCTTATGTATTTTAACACTATGTTGTTAGGTTCACACACTTTAAAAATTATGCCTTCTTGGCATGTTGACTCCTTTTACCATTATGTCCATCTTTATTCCTCATAAGTTTTCTTGTTCTAAAAGTCTACTGTGTTTGAAATTAATGTAGCTACTCCTGCTTTCTTTTGACTAGTGTTAGCATAGTATATCCTTCTTCATCTTTTGTATGTGTCCTTATAAAGTGGATTTCTTGTAGACAACAGAGAGTTAGGTGTTGTTTTTGATCCACTCTGGCAATTTCTCTCTTTAAATTGGTGTTTTTAGACCATTAACGTTTAGAGTGAGTATTGATATAGTTGGGTTAATACCTACAATATTTGTTACTGTTTTCTATTTGTTGTCTTTGTTTTATTTCTATTTTTATCCTCCATATTTTTTCTGCCTTTTGTGGTTTTAATTGAGCATTTTATATTTTTTCATTTCCCTCACTTTCCTAGCGTATCAATTATTTCTTTTATTTTTTTTAGTTACTGCCTTAGAGTTTACAATATACATTCACAACAAACCCAAGTCCATTCTCAAATAACACTATACCACTTCACAGATTTTGCAAGTAACTTATAATAACAAAATACCTCTACTCCCTCTCTCCTACCCCTTGTATATTGCTATTATTATTATTTTTACTTATACATAAGCATAAATCTGTAAGAATAAATAATTAATACATTGTTGCTATTATTTTGAACAATCATCTGTTAGATAAATTGCAAATAAAAAAATAAAAATTTTTATTTTATTTATTTATTCTCTGATGTTATGTATTTATTTATATAGATCTGAGTTTCTGACCTATATAATTTTCCTTCTTTCTGAAGGATTTCGTTTAACATTTCTTGAAAGGTTTATTGGCAACACATTCAACTTTTGTTTGCCTAAGAAAATATTTATTTCTCTGTCACTTTGAAGAATAATTTCACAAGGTATAGAATTTTAGTTTTTTTCTTTTGTCCCTGTCTCTCAACATTTTAAGTATTTCACTTAACTGTCTTCTAGCCTGCATGTTTACTAAAGAGAAATCAGATGTAATTGTTTTATTTGCTCTTTTATAGGTCAGTTTTTTGCTTTATAATTTCTTCAGTATTCTTTTCTTTATCTTTGATTTTCTGAAGTTTAAATATGATGTACCTAGGTGTAGTTTTTTTGGCATTTATTCTGCTAGGAGGTGTTCTCTGAGCTTCCTGGATCTGCAGTTTGGTGTCTGACATTAATATGGGGGAAATTCAGTCATTATTGCTTAAAATATTGCCTCTGTTCCTCTCTTCTGTTATTTTTCATTACATGTATGTTACATCTTTTGTAGTTGTCCCACAATTCCTGAATATTCTGTGCCGTTTTTTTCCCCTACTTTTTTTTTTCTCTTTGCTCTTCAGTTTTGTAAGTTTCTATTATCATATCCTCAAACTGAAAGATTGTTTTCCTCAGCCATGTCCAGTCCTCTAAGAAGCCCATCAAATGCATTTTTCTTATTTGTTAGTGTTTTTGATCTCTAGAATTTCTTTTGATTCTTAGAATTTCCATCTCTTTGTCTATACTAATAATCTGTTATGGCATGTTGTCTACATTTGTATTATAGCCCTTAGCATATTAATCATAGTTTTAAAAAATTCCTGGTCTGATAAAGATAGCAACAATTGATACTGGGTACTACTAGAGGGGAAAGGGAGGGAGGCAGGGGGGCAAAGGTTGAAAGACTAACTATTGGGTATTATGCTTTGGTATCCTCCATACCCCAAACCTTGGCATCATACCATATACCTAGGTAACAAAAACCGGCATGGTACACCCAATTCTAAAACAAAAGTTGAAAATAAATCCTTGATCTGATCATTCCAATATTCCTTCTATATCTGACTCTGATGCTTGTTCAGTCTCTGCAAACTATGTTTTTTACCTGTTAATGTATCTTGTAATTTTCTGTTGAAAGGTGGGCACAATGTACTGTGTAAGAGGCACTTTGGTAAACAGATCCCTTAGTAACCTAGTGGTGAGGTATGAGGTTGGGGTGGGGGTGTGTTCTATAGTCCTGCGATTAGGTCTCAGTCCTTTATAGGCTTGTGCCCCTGGACTGTGAGCTTCATTACGCATCTTTTTTTTTTTTTGAGACAGAATCTTGCTCTGTCGCCCAGGCTGGAGTGCAGTGGCGCACCCTCGGCTCACTACAAGCTCTGCCTCCCGGGTTCACGCCATTCTCCTGCCTCAGCCTCCTGAATAGCTGGGACTACAGGTGCCCGCCACCATGCTCAGCTAATTTTTTGCTTCTTTGATTTTTTTTACCCCCTTAGGAGGGACAGGATGGCTAGAGAAGGCTAGGGTAGGATGTTTCCCTTCCCCCAGATGTGCTAGGCTCTGATAAAGCCTAAACAGATTTGGCTCTGGTAAAAGAGAGTCTAATCTATTAGACTCAATTTCCTCCAGAGAGAACACTTTGTTAAGAAGAACAGAATGCTGTGGTGTATTTTTAAATGATTTTTTCCCCACTCTTCGTGTTAGATGCAAAAGGGCATTTTTCTTCAATATTCCCTGAGAGGATCTGACAGAGTATCTGGAGGTAAAACTCACAAAAGTGTGAGGTTCACCCGTATGAGTGGGTCTTCTCAGAATTGTCCACACGCAGCCTCCAGAAATTTGTCGATTACAGCTTAGGTTTTCCTACTGTACCGGTTTCTGCAAATGTTTCTACTCATGCATTTCTGCTCCAGGAAGTTGTGATTCTCTCTATCTGCCTGTTTCTTCAGTTTTGGGGGCAGCAATTTGCTCTGTAACCTCACTTCTCTGACAGATATAAGAAGAGCTGTTCATTTTTCAGTTTGTTCAGCTTTTTACATGTTAGAATGGAGTGGCAACTTTTAAGCACCTTACATGCTGGACTGGAAAACAGAAGTCTCCCTGAATAGCTTTTTGAGTTCCTTGATAGATTATCTCCAAGCTATTTCTGAAATTCTCCTCCAGGCCCTTCACAGGGAAGCTTCCTGGGTGCTCAGTCCATTCCTCCTTAGCTCTTCATTGTTTGGCCTTTAAACTCAGAGTGGTGAGAGGCTTTGTTTGCCCTTTGTCTGAGGTTTCCGTGATTATTTTCTCTGAGACTGCATTCATGCCAGAAACTCTGTATCTGATGGGCGAAGACTCACTGCAGTTGGAAGAGCTCTTTTGGACAGCAGTGATGTAGTTACTTTTGAATCTCATTGCTGACAGAAAATCTTTGAGACAGTGTGGGGACTGGCACAAAGGCCTGGGAGTCCAGGCTAGATGGGGTGATTGTGAGCTGGAGGACCAAAGGCCTTCTGAGATCTTTGGACAACTGAGACTGAACCCACCAAATTCTCAGCTGCTTCTTCAACCACTGCCATTTTAGGTGTTGAATTTCAGTCGGTGTCAGAGACTGTACCTCCTTCTGGGTTTCCAGGGAATGATAATCCACAGTCCTAATCTGAGATGGATAAGATCATGAAATATAGGAAAGAACTGAAAAAAATGAATCAACCTTCTTATGAAGAGAAATTAGATTACGTGCCCCCTCAGCTCTTCATGGCCAAGTTCTCCAAGTTGACCCTTGAATGTTCCCATTTGCTTCTATGCATTGACGCTGAAAGGCTAGATAGAGTAAAAGGCTAGCATCCATCTCACTCCTTTTATTAGACAAGCTGCAAACATTTATAATGCATGGATAACATGACATTCTACATTCAATTAATAATGAGTTGTGGATTTTTTCATGTTATTCACTTTTAAAGTGATAAAAATATTTTGTATGTTTTCTTCACTGAAAAATGGAAAGAAAGGTTTTTTGTACCACATCCTCAGTTGGTATTTCAGTTCGTAATCCTCAGATGAAGATGGCGTGGAGTCTTAGACCTCCCCCTGCTTGATGTTCCGTGGGTGAAGATTCTGTTCCCTGAGGATGGGTGAGGTTCTATCATCAGATCAGGCTTAGAACCACTTTCCACACAGGCCCTAACCCAGAGGAAAGGCTTGACTCAGATGCCTGTGACAGGAAGACAACGTGAACGTTGCTCTCTTGCAGGGATCCTGACCTCCCACAACAATCCAGTCCTTGATCGCTGAATCCCTGTGTTTGGGATGATATTCTTTTTTTTTTTTTTTCCTATTTCCTGTCTTAATTATGTCTCTTTGAGCTAAAATAATTAATTTAGAAAAGTGGGAAGAGGAACAGGAAACAAGAGTGACCTCAATTGGGGCTGGGGCTTGGCTCCCTGACCTGGTTGATAGGTCCTTTAATCTGAATACTGGTAGCAACTGGCTCCTCCATAGAAAGAAAGATAAAGGGAGGAGTCTAAACCCATGAAGAGGTTCCATGATGGTATTGATGCTTCATGGCTCCATCAAGGAGATAGTTGTCCCTCATCTGAAGGCTGAAGCTAACTGCTGCCTTAGGCAATGGACACTGAGATGTCTGCTGTGATCTGGAGGGTTCCAAGGTCGCATCAGAGAGCAATGGAGTAGTCGCAAAGGGTTCCCAGGGCAGGGCAGGGGAATCCACAGCCCTACCCCTACCATCCACCCTCCTAAGACTCTAGATTCCTCTCTCCTTCTCTGGGCCTTCCTATCTGCCAGCCCTGTCCTCTCCTCACACCACATCTATACCTTGGTGTAATTGTATGTATTTTCCCTGCAACCCAAACAATCTAGAAAGCCCTTTACCCTTGGAGATCTGGCTTGGATCCCACCAATTCCACAGTCTTTGACAGTCTGGAGTTTTCCCAGGAATTTTACTAATTCCTAGGCAGTATTAAAAATGAAGAGGTGTGATACAGATAAAGTGCACATATATCTTTAACATACAACTTTTTTTTCCGCTCATAGATTTTGATTTTTTAGATTTATTTATTTATTTATTTATTTATTTATTTATTGAGATGGAGTCTTGCTTTGTCACCCAGGCTGGAGTGCAGTGGTGCAATCTCGGCTCACTGCAACCTCTGCCTCCCAGGTTCATGCCATTCTCCTGCCTCAGCTTCCCAAATAGCTGGGACTGCAGGTGCCCGCCACCAAGCCTGGCTAATTTTTTTGTATTTTTAGTGGAGATGGGGTTTCACCATGTTAGCAAGGATGGTCTCAATCTCTTCTGTTGTTTTTATTTTTACAAATGTATAGGGTACATGAGAAATTTTGTATATACTATGTAATGATTAAGTCAGGATATTTAGGGTGTCCGTTACCTAAGTATAATACATTTTTGTTAAGTGTATTCACTCTACTGTGCTATTAAACATTGAATTTATTCCTTCTATCTTACTGTATGTTTGTACCCTTTAGCCCACTTCTCTTCATCCTCCCCTTTCCCCTATCCCTACTCACTCTTCCCAGTCTCTGTTATCTGTCTTTCCACTCTCTACCTGCATGTGGCCAAATGTTTAGCTCTTATGTATAAGTGAGAACATTCAGCACACAACTTGATGAATTTTCACAAGTGGAGTACACCTGTGAGACTAGCACCCAGATCAGGAAACAGCGTATTCCCAGCACCTTGCATGCCTCCCTGGTCACTACCCCCACACTCTCCCCACATCCACTCCAAGGGTCACAATGTGGCCATCCTCTAGTGGCAGGGATTATTGTTGCCAAGTAAAGTTTGCAGCCCTTCATGTGTATAACTCACTGAATCCTCACCATGCCCAGAGATGGTTCCATAACTGACCTATTTTACAGGGAAGGAAAGTGAGGAACACACGGGGTGCGGCTGCTGAGACCCCAGTGCTAGTAATTAGCAAGCTGTTGTTCAATGCAGCCATCTGGCTGCCCCAGTGGTTCACAGTCTTGAACCACTAAACTGTGCTGCAAAAGTATCATGGCGGCTGGAGAAACAGTGTGAGTCAAACAAAACTAGATTATGTGGTGGCTTGTGCCTGTAATCCCAGCATGTTGGGAGGCTGAGGCAGGTGGCTGAGCTCAGGAGTTCGAGACCAGCCTGGGCAACATGGTGAAACCTCGTCTCTACAAAAAATAAAAAAATTAGCCAGATTTGGTGGTGTACGCCTTTAGTTCCCACTACTCGGGAGGCTGAGGTAGGAGGATCGTTTGAGCCTGGGAGGTAGAGGCTGCAGTGGGCTGTGATTGTGCCACTGTACTCCAGCCTGGGTGAAAGAATGAGACCCTGTCTCAAAACAAAAACCAAAAAAATAAATAAAACCAGATTCTGGGAGAAGGACCACTCACTTCCACACGGCTCTTTGCAGGTCACTTTGCTTGTGCTTGTGCTGTTTTCATCTTCCCACTTGCTGCTCAGGACCTGTAGAGGGGCCTTAGGGATGGGGATTGGTGCGGGGGCAGTGACTGGCCCAAGGGCTACACCTGGAAGGGTGGGATCAGGTTTGAGCCCAAACCCAACCAAGGGACATTTTAGTCCTCTCATTTCACATGGAGAAACTGAGGCGAGGAGGGATTGAATGGGCTACATTGCTCCTCTGTCAGTGGGCCTGGGGAGCAGGGAGTATTGCTTGTAGCTGAGACTAATTTGTCATAAGTTACCAATCACGCCTGTGTCTGGATTGAATGTTCAGAGGCCACCAACCCCTCAGAGTCCTTGGTGGAGCATGGGACCTCAGGGGCACTTGTGCTGGAGGCAGGAGGTTTACCTGGGAGCCAGGCAGACAGGATCCAGGAAGAAGAAAGGACAGTATAAAGCTGCATTTATAGGACCTTACTCCTTTGCAAAGTAAAATGAAATAAAAAGGAATGCTTTTGAATGCTTCTCAGTGCTGAGTGTTTTCTGTGATCTTGCACACGGACAGTGGGAGGAACCTAGATGTATCTGGTGAGAGAGACAGTGCCACTGGGTTTGCCCACAGACCCAACCATGGGTCCTGTCTCAGTGCTCACTGCTTAGTGCTGTGTGACCCTGACCACAGCATTTCCTCTCTGACTCTCAGAGGGCTCCTCATATCACCTCCAGAGGCCTGGGGAGGGAGTACTTGGTGAACCTGTCCCAGGGGGAGTGGGCTTATAACAAGGGAGTGCCAAGTCTGAGCCCACAAAACAGAGCTATCCTTGGTGGGATTTTCTGGCATTTCTTGGTAGCAGCAGAAAACATTCTCCCAAAGCATCCTTACATGGTCAGGGTCCCCACAGCCCTTTACTAAGATGGTTTCTCCATGCAGCCTCCCCCATACACCCTGAGGTTTCCATTCCTTTCTGGAACTCTCTTCCCTGAGGCCTAAGGAGAGGGAGTGACAGGTGAGCGCCCTGCCTGCTGGTCCACACTCTCAGACACGTGTGGGATGTTATGTAAGCACATTAGCAGACAGAATGCAGACCTTGAAACAGCTCGGCTTGTGAGACCTGAAACACTTCCTGAAGTCCTCGGCACTCTCTGTGTACCGTCTAGCTCTGCACTGTCCAACAGAGCAGGCAGAAGCCACATGGCACTATTTAAATTTAAGACAAATGAAGCTAAGTAGAATAAAAAGTTCAATGTCACTAACCTGTGTGACCTTGTCTCCTTCTATCCTTCTAACCATCTTCTCCACCGTGGGCCTTTTTCCTCCTCACATCCCTCCCTCTGGCTTCCTTTCTATGCATAATCACGCAAAGCACCTCTGCCTCCAGGGCCTTGGCACTTGCTCTTCATCCTCCTGGAAAGCTCTTGCTCCAGTTCGTCACGTGGCCATTTCATCCTCATTACTTAAGTTCATAGGGAAGCATCCCTTCATCAGCGAGGCCTCCCCATGCCCTGAGCTGATGCCCTTCTCCCAGCCACTTTCTGCCCAGCCTGTCACCTCCTTTTGTACATTCCCCAGTACCTGCCACCAACTTATCTGCTTAGGTATTTAACGCCTGTGGCTCCCTATCAGAACATAAGCCACTTAAAGGCAGAGGCATGGTTTCCTCTCACCACCAAGGTCCATTTCCTGCGACAGCACTTGGGGCAGGCTTGTCATTCTATAAATGTCTGTTGACTGTGTCCAATTTCCCACATTTGTGCTTCATGCTCAGGATGCTTGCCTCTGTGTACTAGTATTCAACATTTTTCTCTAAATTGATCTGCATTCTAACTTGAGTACTTACTTTAGCCTTACCCTAACAAGCGAAGTTGTGTGATTTATGTGCTAATATTTCCAAATGTGCATCAAAATAAATATATAATTATTTTACTTTTTCTTTTCTTCAGTGTGCTACCAAAAAAAAGTCGTCATGCTCATCTCAAGTGGACACACTTTTGGAAGCATTGCTATACCCCAGCCGGCTCTTCCACTGCTGTTCCTCATGCCCACCCATGTTGCCAACTCACGGCATGACCACGGCTCCCCAGCCTCTCCTCCCCGATCTCACACAGAGCTAGAGTTCCAAGATCCTGAGATTTCAAACACATAATTGGGAACAGTAATACTGGGGCACCTGAGTGAATAGCTTGGGTCGTCCCCTGTGGAACATGTGACTCTTTAGCAATTTGCCCTCTGTGTGGCTATACGACTCTTTGAAAGGGCCTAACCAACAGGCACAGCGCAGACCAGCTCACTCACAACCACTGCCCATTTGCCAGCGACCTGCCAGGTGGGCCAGGAACATCACTGATCACAGGCATTTTCTTCTAAATTGAGCAGCGAGCCTCAGATCCTCCTCCACAGGCTGTGGCAGAAACACGAGTTCTGGCCGACCTGATTTCTCAGACACCACTTCCAGCTTTAACTGAGTCAGATGAGGGAAAAAGGAGGAGGTGAAAAAAAAAAATTACCAGCCTCAGGCACCCTGCCTCCACCTTCAGGTCTCCTGGGAAATCCATCAGGGTTTCCCAGGCTCAGGTAGACTGCTTTGTGCATGTTTTTGGTCATATGTTCTGGATCACCAGCAGCTTTGATGCCTCCACAAACAGGCAGCATCACAATTTGGCTTGTTTTATTTTGCTTTTTCTCAGAGGCATCTCCTTGTTTTGTTTTTACTTTCTCATTCTAGATATGAAGCATGACTCATCACTCAAGCCCCTTCTTCTTACTCCCTGAGTTTCCATGTCCTCTTGGGTATTCCTCCCTCCCTCTCTTCCTCTTCCACTTGCGACCAGCCTCCCCACACACTCCTTTCTCTCCACCTAAGAGATCACGTGTTAGGGGAACTTAGGAAACTCCTGCCTTGTTTCTCATGATTACATCATCTGAAAGTCTTTTATTCCTTCAAACTCACCATATGGTCCCCCTCACCTCTGGGCTTTCTCATGTGGGATTCCCTGATCCTGGCTCATCCTTTCCCATCACATTGGGTGGTTCACTCTCTTAATCATCCTTCAAGGCTCCTCTGAAATGACACTTCCTCCTGAAGCCTTCCGAAGCCCTGCCCACCACAGATTAAAAGCATCTCCTATCTGCTTTCATCGCATCTTGAACTTTCTCTGTCAAAATCACAACACTGTCTTGGCACCCTGTTTGTGCCAAGCGTGGCTTCTCCGGTAGTGCTAGGGAGCCTCATCCCCCTTATAGTCACGTAGCCTACCCACTAGATAATTACAGAGTCCAAATGAGAAGAGTGCTTTTGCTACACCACACATCACCATTGCTTTACAGAAATCCCACAGCTCCTGCTGCAGTAATCCTTGTAGCTGTCAGCCCTGCAAGGGAGAGGCTGTGTCTGTCTTGCTCATCCCTGAATCCCCAGTGCTCAGTGTAGGGCCGAAATGTGGAAATCTTCAATAAATATTTGTTGACTCAGTGACTAGATGAATTAATTTCCTTAGAGTAACTGATGCTGGCTAGAATTTTGAGGATCTACTGAATATCAGAGAGAAAACAAAAGGGAAAGAATGAATATACCAGAAGTCCCCACATGGCTTTAAGTAGAGCAGCTTCTAACACAACCAGTTCACTCCCAAGGTCAGGCTCTCCAAGATCCGGTCCACATTTCCCTGCTCACTGAGATGTCTTGGAGGGAGGGATTTGGGGATGGAAGTAGGGGGCAGGGGAGGGAAAAGAGAAAGAAGGGAAGAATGACAGAGGGGGATTCTCACACCACTACCCCTCCAGGGTCCACCTGTCCATTCTGTTTACCATCATTAGAAGACTGAGATGAAAATAGTTTGATGGTTTTAGAATGCTTCTTTCTTGGTATCTGCCCCAGATACTTTCAAACAAGGACCTCTTTCAGAAAAGCAGGTCCAGTGGAAGAATAATATAATGGAAATGTATAATGTAGTTTAAAAAGAGAGAAAGTTTGAAAATAGCATCATAAAAGCAAGATTTCTTCCTCTTTGCAAACACATTTTAGAAAATCTAAATAACAGAAATGAAAATATATATGTCATCATATGTGGAATATAACTAAAATGGTATACAGAGGAAACTTCTTCCCTTAAATATGTGTTTCAATAAAAAAAAGGAGAGCATTAAAATAAATGAATTAAGCATCTCACTCAGTAAGTTAGAAAAATAGCAACAAAATAAACCTAAGCAAAGTAGAGGGAATGAATATTGAGAAAGGAGAAATAAAGAATTACAAAACAGAGAATAATAAAACAAATTACAAATCTGGGTTTGGATTCTTTGGCAAAACCATGAAAGAGATAAAGCATTAGCTATCTTAATCCAGAAAAATATGGAAGAGTACAAAAGCACAAAATTTTTAAAAATGTTAAAGTGAAAATAAAACAGATATAGAGGAAATTAAAAGAATCACAAGGGATTACTTTGCTCTACTCTGTGTAAATATGTCAAACACTTAGATGAAATGGATAATGTTCTAGGAAAACACACTTTACAAAAATTGACTTAAGAAAAGTTAGAGAACTTTAATAAACGAAATACTATAAAGAAATGGAGAAGTTGTCAAAGAGCTGCCCTTCAAAAAGCACCAGGCCCACATGGTTTCAAGAGAAATTATTGCAAACTTTTAAAGAAGAAATTATTTCAGTGTTATTTAAATTATTTCAAGGCATTAAAAAAAGAGAGAAAAACTTCCAAATTCTTTTCATGGAGCAAGCATGATATTGATATCAATCCCCATAAAGTTGCACAAAAAAGGAACTCACGGTTCAATCTCACTTATACTGAAACAAAAAATCCTAAATACAATAAATTCAAGAGCACATTAGTAGAAAATACATCTTAATCTAGTTGAGTTTAGTCCAAGAATATACTAACAATTTAATAACAATAACTTAGGAAGGTTTAATAATAGAAAATCTTTCTTCTTGTTGTTCAAAAAAACCAAGAAGTTACAAAAAAGTGACAACTTCATTAAATTTTCTAACATATTTTATTGCTTAGTATTTTTATTTGAGATATATAATAGGGTGGCATCTTTACAGTCTCAGTGTTTAAGGTCTGTAAACATCTTGACCAGGTCTTGATTGCTGCAAGAAGTTGGGTAGCACTGCAGACTGGCTGTGTTGGATGGGGATCCTGGGGTCTGCTGGTTGACACACTTTTAACACAAGTGGACCTGGAGGCTGAGTATGAGAGAGAGAAAGGGAGCTGGTTAAAGTCCCTGGTGTTAATACAGACCCCACCCCAACACGGGATAGATAGCCACAGCATTCCCCTACCCAGCTGAGGTCTGTAGTACTCTTGGGGTTTGGATTTGTCAAGGAGCTCAAAGAAAAGTGCTTTGGCTCTTGTAGTCTGGAGGTAGGAAAGGGGGAATCCTGCAGGGACTGGCATTTGCACTGTAGCCAAGGTGGCAGCTAATTTCTTTTTCTTTCTTTTTTTTTTTCTTGAGACGGAGTCTCCCTCTGTCACCCAGGCTGGAGTGCAGTGGCGCCAGTTCAGCTCACTGCAAGCTCCGCCTCCCGGATTCACGCCATTCTCCTGCCTCAACCTCCCAAGTAGCTGGGACTACAGGCGCCCGCCACCATGCGTGGCTAATTTTTTGTATTTTTAGTAGAGACGGCGTTTCACCATGTTAGCCAGGATGGTCTCTGTTTCCTGACCTCGGGATCCACCCATCTTGGCCTCCCAAAGTTGTAGGATTACAGGTATAAGCCACCGCGCCTGGTCTTCTTTCTTTTGTTAAAATAGCAAATCCACCTTATTCAAGGCACTCAGTAACCATTCCTCCCTGGAGGCTGGAAGATAGAGCTAATTTCTAGGACAGTTAAAAGAATAACATTTTTAGATGCAGCCAAAGAGTGAAGTTGACCTTGAGGTTGAGGGGAGAAGGTTAACATTCTTGAGGATGAGCATGGAAGTGAATCATGCTAGCCACCATGGTTCAGTGATGGCCTAGAGGACAATCAATGAGAGCTGCATAATTTGGAATGTTTTCAGCCTGACATACTTACTGGTGTATGTGATAGAGATTAGTGTACATTGACAGAGAGACAGAGACAAAAACAGGGGTGGGGAGGAGTCAGGGAAGGTGAAGGGGAGGGGAGAAGCAGGGTGAGGAGAGAGGGAGAAAGACTCATTTTATATTTTTGGTGAAGAGTAATTATGGATCAATACTCCATACAGTGAACCTGCTGGTACTGGTTTCTGGTTTGCAGCAATAGCTGCCATGTACTGAGATTGCTTCCCTGGAGGAATGCAGGAAGCTGCCTCACGCCATACCAGGTTGACTGGGCTTGTTCCTGGGCACCCTCTTGCTAGGCTGCATGTGCTACTTAATTAGATCTTCAACACATCCACCCACATGCTAGTGCTTTCAGGACAAGCTTCTACCTATAAGCACTGGATTCATTAACCTAAGAAAAGATAGAAAGTGAGGTCCGGGAGAGCCTGTTTTTTGGAAAGTCTCTCCTTTCATGTCAGCTATGTGGGAATCCAGCTCTGAGACACAGCACTGAAAGCCAGAGAAGCAGAGGAGAGCTTGCGCTTACTGGCCCTAACCTCTCCCTTACCCTAGAATCCTCCCTGCCACATCTCTGAGGGTTGGTAGCCAGCTCCTCTTTCATCTCTTTGAGGGACAGGGAGCTTATGACAGCAAAACTAAGCCCCTTTTTTTTCTTAAATAAGAGCCTCTCTTGATGCAACTTGGCCTACTTCCTCATTTTACAAACCCGTCAGTTTCATAATTGAAAAATGACATCTCACCATTGTTTTGTTTTCTGTATCTTTGATACAGAAAAGTTGAGTGTCTTTTTTCATATGCTTATATTGATCATTCATATTCATCCTTCTGTGATTTAACACTACATTTCATTTGCTTATGTTTTTCCTATCGGTGTGATGTTTTCAAGATTCATTTAAAAGAGTTTTACACGACTTAAATTATAACCTTTGTTTTTCACATTTATTTTCATATTTCTTTCCGGGTTTATACTTTTCCTTTTGCTATTGTTTTGTTATTTGTGAGAGAGAAAGAGAGCTGGTTAAAGTCCTTGGTGTCTATACAGACCCTGCCTTTCTCTAACAAGGGATAGATAAACAATAAAATATGTTAGAAAACTTAGAGTAAATATTTTAAATTTTATGCAGTTAAACCTTCCTACATGAGATATTTTATTGTATTTATTCATAGAAACTCCTTCTCATCTTGAAATAACTTAAATATTATTTTTTAACATTTAGATGTTTATGTCCTTTTAAAAATATTTAGTGTATATTTCACACATCTTAATTTTTATTTATTATGAAGTCTAGGTTAGATCTAGCTTTCTTTCTCCTTCAAAAACAGCCATTTTCTTCAATACCATTTGTTCAGTAATCCATCTCCTCGCCTTACTTTCTGATACACATGTTAGAGTAGGTAGCTAAGCAAACGTGAGCAGAGCAGGAGAGAGCCTCCCCACTATCCCTTAGAATGTCCGGCAACCGTCAGGTGATGGTCAGGCAGTTGTTAAACTGGATCGCTAAAATAATAATTGGCCACAGCTGGCGCCAAGGACAGGCAGGCTCCCAGTAGATAGAAAACACCTGAAACTGGTGATCAGCAGCTTCCCAGTAAGATTTCAGGAGCTGGGCGAGTGGGCTTAAGCATGCGCACTAAGAAGCAAAATGGCGGAGTTTAACTGGTGGATGACCTTCCTCTAGAAACGCTAAACTGGTAAGTGAAAAAAAAACACCTCAAACGGGCATGGCATGCATTCAACTTCAGTAAACATGCCGCACATGCGGCTCCTCCCAAGTGCTGTCAGGCCACTGTGCGTGCGGACAGCCCACCCAGAGAAGAATCGGGGAGGGGGGGGGTGTGGAGAAACACAAATCTTGGAATCATGCCAGTGATTCCCCCAAGTCAAGGGCTGGATGGAGCTCTTGGATCTCTCAGGTCAACCACTTGGCTCTCTTCCAAATGTACTTGATTTTCTTTCATTCCTGGTCTAAAACTTTTAAATACTCTTTCAGTCCTGCTCTAAAACTTGCCTCAGTCTCTCACTCTGGCTTATGCTCCTCAGATGAATTCTCTCCTCCAAGGAGGCAAGAATTGAGTTGCTGCAGACCTGTACAAATCCCTACTCTTAACACATATGATAGGCAAAATTCCCCAACACACTAACGTCCAGTTTTCTGGAACAGCTTTAATCATTATACATTTCTTTCTGGTGTTGGATGGAAATCTGTCACCTTTTAACTTTTACTTCTTGAAACTTTGCTCCTGTGCCTCCAAAATATGAGGACCCTTATGACATTATTCTGTGAATGTGTGTAGGGGGCTCTGTGGACATGTGTGTCGCCAACAAGGCACCTTACTAGGGATTGCACTTTGCTCTGTCTTCTTTAGTGAGAGGACGTTATCTTCCATATCACAGTGTAGCTTGGCTAGAAACCACTTTGATGCCCCTGAGGGCAGCTTTCCCCAAAGGCTATGTGTAGGGAAGATAGCCTCAATTGTTAAGGGAGAAACATGTTTTCAAGATGTGTTACATTTTAAAGATCTAAAAATAAGACAGGTGGCAGAGATGGAGAAGTGGAGATAGTAGTTCTGAGTCTGCGTGAGGGCCTGGAACCAGACCTGCCTGGGCACTAATGGGGCCAGTTTGTGGCCTGTTTCCACCCTAGGGAAGAGACTGGGGGTGTGCATGTGGACTAAAAGAGAGTTACTACTTTGGCGCCCAAGCTGATAAGCCTCTGTACTTGCATAGGGATCATCCCTGTGGATGAGCACCTGTGGGAGAGTGTTGGTCTAAGCTCCAACAGCCATAGTCTGTTGCAGTGAGAAACAGTGGTTGCCATGGGACACCCAGACTCCAGTTCCCTCTCTGCAGCATCAGGGAAGGCTGACTGCTTTCTCTCTGGGATTCTTGTTTGCATCAGGGAAGGCTGACTCCTTTGTGACTGAGTAACCCCCTAGGAATCCAGTTTGGGCAACTGGGAAGCCTCAAGGGGAATATACTGAATTAACTGTTAATAATGTTTGTGTCTACTTCCGTAATTAATCAGAAAAAGTAAAGATTTGACATGCATTTGTGGAGCAGTTCAAACCAGTTAAACCTATCGAAATGGGTCAAATCAGATCAAACAGTTTAAACCACACAGCTATGGTTATTTATTTCAAACCTTGTCGTCTCCAGACTCAATATTCTGATTTGTATTATAATAAAGTCATTCTTAAAATGGCTTAACTTTCAGCACTCTTATCACCCTTATCTAGTTCAACTCCGGTTTGCCAATATTGCCATTAAGTCACAGCATCTAGAATTTACCAGATAATCCAATGAAGCCAGTAGATTGGTAATCACTTTTGTTCTGGGTTGTTATGGGTTACGTATTTTCTATTTGTCTCTTCAGATCCGCCTCTTCAGATCCGCTTTCCACACTTCTCTACCCTGGCCTGGGCCTGGGCAACTGGCTGGTGTGGACTGAATGGGCTGCATCAAGGGGCTTCCTTGCTCTCTGGCTTCTGGTTGGGTTTGGCCAAGGGGCATCGGTAGAGATAGGAGGAGAGTGAGGACTCGGTGCTTACAGCCCTGACTTTCTTCTGCTTTATCCCTCTACCCAAGGCCACAGCTCTTTTAGGCAGGTGTCTCTGATAACTCTTCTCTCCTGGTTTCCTTCCTCGGTCCTTGAGATATAAGGATGACAATAGCTTCCACTCTTATACCATATTTTGTGTTTTTCTTAGTTTTTCCTGCACTTTTATAAATAGTTCTCATTTAATGCTCCCTAATTACTCCATTTGACATTGTCATTTGTTTCCTAGGCATATGCATTTTGTGAAACATCCGGGTGTTTCTTATGCACATTATATTTGAGAACCATTGAGTGAACACTGCTGAGATGGCTAAATGGAATTCCCACCAGCTTTTAAAATTATATTATAGAAACAATGATACATATGTTATGAGACTCCTCCTCTTGCTTCCCAGTGAGGGGGCAGAGCCATGCACGTTATTGTTTGGCTGAATCTCTACCCAGCCATCAGTGAATTGCTCTGAAATTGACCTTCTTTTGGTAGAAGGTAGGTCCTGCCTGAAAACCAAAGGCTGGGCAAGAAGAAACTGGGACTTTGATAAGCCAGGGCTGGTAGAGTTTCAGGAATTAAGAGCTGAGCAGTCACAAGAGAAGTGATTTGCTTATATCCTTCTCTGCTGGAGCTTGTATAGAGATAACAATATCCCATTGAAGCGGCTGGTGACAAGTTCCCAGGGGTGCTCACTGAGTGAGAAGGACCGTGCTACTGGGTGGACAATGTAGGAGGGATATTGGACGTGCTGCCTTTTCAAAAACTGTACTAGGAAAACTTACCCTTGAGATTGGGGGAAGGTGACACTTATTTATAGTTGCTTTCTCAGAACTTTGTTTTGTTAAATGCAAAATTCTTCTCAAGGTAAATGTACAGTAACTAATAACTGCTGCCTGGGTTGCAGAAAAGACCTACCCATGGGGCCCCCCATTCTCACTCTCTTTCCATTAGTTCATTCTTCCTGGAGCAGCCTGAGTGACATTTTATTTTATTTATTTATTTTTTATTTATTTTTTTGAGACAGAGTCTCACACTGTCTCCCAGGCTGGAGTACAATGGTGCAGTCTCAGCTCATTGCAACCTCCGCCTCCCAGGTTCAAGTGATTCTTCCTCCTCAGCCTCCAGAGTAGCTAGGATTCCAGGCACTCGTCACCACGCCCAGCTAATTTTTTTGTATTTTTGATAGAGACGGGATTTCACCATGTTGGCCAGGCTGGTCTCAGACTCCTGATCTCATGATTTGCCCGCCTCGGCCTCCCAAAGTGCTGGGATGAGTGACGTTTTAAAGTACAAATTGGACTCCATCACCTCTCCCACTAAATATTAGGACAGGTTTCTTAGTGTACTTGGGGACGGCACACAGAAGAAACACACTAGAGTTCTGCTTCCTTCATGTGCTTGTTTATTTGTTATTTCTTAACTTTCTGATTGGATGACTTTGTTAGACAAAGTGTACTAGCGGAGCTTACATGAACACAGTTTGTGTTGATGCATAAAAAACAATGACCGCCAAATTGCACAGCCCTGCCCCATCTGCAGGGAGGGAGCAGGACAGAACGGAGCATGTGTATTGGCATCTTAGGGTGGGCCAGTTTAACAGAAATAGAACACAATCCTTTCTAGTAGTCATAGTAAAAACAACCAGGTGAAATAAATTTTAATAATTAACTTTAATAATATCAAATATATAATAATATAAAATAAAGTTGTGTTCAATAGAAAATATTTTTACCCAGCTCTAGATTTTCAGTTTGCACTTAAATTAATCAAAATTAAATAATATTAAAAATAGAGTTACATTGCAGTAGTTACATTTTAAAGGCTCTGCAATCACATGGACTAGTGTCTACTATAGTGTAATACGGTCTTAAGGTTCTGCCACAGCAAACAACCACAGCCATACCCAAGCTGTACAGGAGGCTACCCTTGTCTCTGCTGCTTTCTTATCTCCCTTCAGAACCTCTTTCCATTGCTTTCCTTCTCCCTGTGATCCTTGCAGCTCTTAAGAACTGTCATCTGTCTCAAAGTCCCCACTTCATCCATCCCTTCTCCCCAAACACTCCATGGTGTTCCTCCAACATCCCTCTTAGAAGGTAAGAAGATAGATTAAAGGCATTTGCAAAGAAGTGGGAATGAGGCTTCAGGCACAAATCTCCTATCCAAAATTACCCTCTAATTGCTGAAAAGCGGTGGGAACCAATTACAATGAATTCTACTACACGGCTTTTAATCTTGGGGTCTAATATTCAAGGACTTAGCTTGCTGACCATCAAGTCTCCCCGCCCTCTCCTAATCCACTCCCATACCCTTCCTCACCCTTGCAAGCCAAGACCTCTAAGCTCAGTCAAAACAGGTCTTGTTCACAAATAATAAAATAGGTCCCATGTAGATAGCATGGATAATGTCAGATTTGTAAACTGATATCTGGAATCTCCAAAATGGCCCACCAAGGAAACCATTATACTCCTGTTCCATGGACTCAGAGGGTGCAGCCAGGATGGAGATATGGGTCTCTCTGACCACAGCCATGGGCTGCTTAACACCAGCCTGCCCCTGGGACCTCACCTCTCTGGTAGGTGAAGACAGAAATCTGAGCAGCAAAGCCAAGTGAAAGAGCTGGTTCCAGGAGGGCTTCCAAAGGGCTGTAGATTCACTGAGTGTCCACAGCAAAGTGTGTGCAAACTTCTGAGGGCAGACACCTTGCCTCCTACCCACAGGGGCTGTTGCACCCAAAAGGACAGATTCAGTGTTACATCTGGTGGAATTATCTCCAAGATGGTTTACTTACGTTCCCTACAATGGTTTGTTTTATTATTGATAATATTCTTTTACTTAAAAAAATTGAGATAGCATAAAGAAATGTGCCTCTTTCTATGTAACCATCACCCCAACCAAGATACAGAACATTTCCATTGCCCCAGAAAGTACTGTCGTGCTTGCTTCCAGATAGTGTTTCCTACAGGGATGAAAACTACTCTGACCTCATTACTATACATTAGTTATGCCTATTCTTGAACTTCATAAACATGGGATTATGTAGGATGCATTTTTTGATCTGACTTCTGCTTAATATTGTTTGTGAGATTATTCTCCATTCTTTTACTGGTAGTTTATTCTTCCATTGGAAAAAAATACCTAATTTTATTTTTTTGTCATGCCCTGTTGATGGGCATTTGGGCAATTTCTAGCGTTTGTGTACGCTGACCAAAGCAGCTGTGTCTTTAGGGGGACATATGCATTCATTTCTTCAGGATACATACCTGGGAATAAAATTGCCGGTCTATAGGATAGACATATATTTAACTTTATTAGAAACCAGCAAGCCTTTTTCCAAAGTGGCTGCGCTGTGCCTTTGACGGCTTCGTATAAGGTCCTGGGTCCTGGCCAGGCAGCTGGCAGGTCCGCCTGGCAACCAGACTGTAGTAGCCTACTGGGGTTGTTTGTGCATCCTCAATCTGGATGCAGGTCAACAGAATCCAGCCTGAACCACCTTAAATAAAACAGGGGGTATCACTGGCAAATGTAGTCCAGTGTGGGAAGGCCAAGATGTTTGGAGCCAGGGACTCTCTCTCCCCTTTCTGTCTCTCGGTTCTACTTCTCTCTGTTTGCACTTGGACTTCTGCCAAGCTGGCCATTTCCATATGACTGAGGTATGGCCTGGGCTCCCCTCCTTAAAGCTTTGCAAGCATTTGGAGTCCTTCAACCCAAAGATAAAAGATGGCGAAAATTAAAACTACCCGCAAGATGCCATTTTTAACTTGTTAGATTGGCAAAATTCCAGAGTTTGATAACACTTTTTATTGACATGGCTATGGGGAAATGGGCAGTTGCATACACTGCAAGTGAGAGTGAAAAATTGGTGCAACCCCTAGAGATAGAAATTAGCCTGCATGTATGGAGAAAAGTAATCCTATTTCTAGAAATGTATCACACAAATATTCTCAAAATATTGTATATTGTATATGCAAAACAATATACATACAAGGCTAGTCATTGCAGTGTTGTTTGAAATAGCAAAGACAGGAAATTCTTAAATGTCCTTTGAAAGGGCACTGATTAGTAACATAATGCATATATTTAATGTAATACTCTGTAGCTGTACTATTTTTTAAAAATAAAGATACAGGTGAGGAAGTACTTCATCTACTGATGTGAAAAGATCTCCACCAAGATACAGTGTTAAGAGAAAATAAAATTCAGCAGCAGAAAATACGCACCTTATGCCACAATTTGTGTAACAAAAGATAGAAAACAAATTTGTACTTGTTTGTGTATGCACAAAGAAACCATGGAAGGATACCCTAGGAAGTACCCGGTTGTGGGAGTAGAACTAGAGAAAGAGGGAGAATAAGACTTTTTACTGTATACTTTCTCTTTTTAGACATTTTGATTTTTGAACTACATAAATGTATTGCGTAGTTAAAATAATACTTTGAATTTTAAGTTGAAAATTTTAGCCTTGATTGTCCAGCTTTAGTAATGTGCCTGTTTCTGCACCAATCACTATGTCTAGAGTGGGGTGCTATTTTTACTACCTAGAAAGGGTTTGGAGGAACTTCTCTCCTCCCAGGAGAAGAGGAGTACTGTTCTGAGAAGATGAAGCTAAAAATGCTCATTATACTCAGGAAGCAGGGTCGGTGGATTCCAAAGTTCTGGTGCAAGGTTGCTTGAGAGGATTTTTGAGGCATCGAGGACAGTGGTGTCTGGAGTCCCAGATAAGATCATTCCACAGTGCTACTTAGCTAACCTACTAATCTACTAGATCCCTTCCCCTTACCTGGCCAGTCTCCTGGAATTAAAGGCACTGACAGAAGCTTGCTTTCCTGCTTGTATAGGGGAGTTCTAAGGGGAATTTGAAGGTACAGGAGTATCCTGCTGCTGCCGACATATCCCCAAGCCCTTCTATTTTACTGATGTGACTAATTCCACCATACCCCAACCACTCAACACCTAGCCTTTTCTTTATAATACTTCCAATCTTAGTTGACTTTAGTCCTTGGTTTTATCCTTTATTTTTGCATTTAGAACAATCTTGCTGTATTCTTCAGAACAAGTATGTCATAAGCAAATTATGAGAGGGGACTTTTCTGCATGTGATTTATTGGGGGAGAGCTCTCAGCAGAAAGGGGGGAAAGAAAGTAGGATAAGGCCGGGAACAGAACTGAAAAGGATGAACTTGGCTTCAGCCTGATCTTTCCGGGAGCTTTGGAGTATCAATTGTACCACAGAGTCATTGTCACTTTGAGGCAAGGGCACCTGCATTTTGTATTCCTGTGTTAATAAGTCGTTGGTTGATGGCTTGCGGGGAGGCGACATGCCTAACCTCCTGGCAAGATGGCCGCCGTTCCATTGGCTGAGGGCAGTTTTCCAGAGAAGGGGCAGTGGCCAACACTCACAGCAGCTGGAGGACAGGCACACTTGCTTACACGGGGATCTGAGCAGGGTGCTCACAGTGTTCAGCATTAGTTTTGTTGGGTATCTTTAGGGGGCCACTTCTTTCTGAGCACTTTAAGATGAGATTTGCTTAATTGCCGTTTCTTCTGTCCTCTCCTTATTTACCTCTCCCAGACACTGCTGCGTTATTTTTAATTTTTTGGTTTTTGGTTTGGTTTTTTAAAATTTCTAAGTTTTTTATTTTTTATTTCAATAGCTTTTTGGGTACAAGTGCTTTTTTGTTACATGGATGAATTCTATAGCAGTGACTTCAGAGACTTTAGTGCATATATCACCCCTGTAGTGTACATTGTACCAAATGTGTGGTTTTTAAAATCCCTAATCCCCCTCCCACTTTCCCTCTTCTGAGTCAGTTCTGAGTCTATTATATCACTCTGTATCCCTTTGCGTACTCACAGTTTAGTTCTCACTCATAAGTGAGAACATACAGTTTTTGGTTTTCCACTCCTGTGTTACTTCACTTAGAATAATGGCCTCCAGCTCCATTCAAGTGGCTGCAAAAGACATGGTTTTATTCCTTTTTATGGCTGAGTAGTATTTCATAGCATATGTATACATTTTCTTTATCCATTCATTAGTTGATGGGCATTTAGGTTGGTTCCACATCTTTGCAATTGTGAATTGTGCTGCTATAAACAGACATATGCAAATGTCTTTTTTCTATAATGACTTCTTTCCCTTTGGGTAAATACCCAGTAGTGGGACTACTGGATTGAGTGGTAGATTTATTTTTAGCTCTTTAAGGAATCTCCATACTGTTTTCCATAGAGGTTGTACTAGCTTACATTCCCACCAGCAGTGTATAAATGTTTCCTTTTCTTCATATCCATGCCAACATCTATTGTTTTTTGATGTTTTAATTATGGCCATTCTAGCAGAAAAGAAGAGGTATCTCATCATGGTTTTGATTTGCATTTCCTTGATGATTAGTAATACTGAGCACTATGTTGAATAGAAATGGTGAAAGTGGGCATCCTTGTCTTGTTCCATGTCTCAAGGGGAATGGTTTCAAGTTTTCCCCATTCGGTATAATGTTGGCTGTGAGTTTGTCATAGATGGCTTTTATCACCTTGAGGTATGTCCTTTCTATGCCAATTTTGCTGAGGGTTTTTAATCATAAAGCAATGCTGGATTTTTGCTAAATTCTTTTTCTGCATCTATTGAGATGATCATATGATTTTTGTTTTTAATTCTGTTTATATGTTGTATCACGTTTATTGACTTGCATATGTAAAACCATCCCTGCATTCCTGGTATGAAACCCACTTGATCATCATGTGTTATCGTTCTAATATGCTGTTGGAATCAGTTGGCTAGTATTTTGTTGAGGATTTCTGCATCTATATTCATCAGGGATATTGCTCTGTAGTTTTCCTTTTTTTTAAATGTAGTTTTCTTCTTTTATTCTGGCTTCACATAATAATTTAGGGAGAATTCCCTCTATATCTTTTGAAATAATTTCAATAAGACTGGTACCAATTCTTCTTTGAATGCCTGATAGAATTCACCTGAAAATCCATCAGGTCCTAGACTTTTCTTTGTTGGCAATTTTAAAATTACTGTTTCAATCTTGCTACTTGTTATTGGTATGTTCAGAATTTCTATTTCTTCCCAGTTTAATCTAGGAGAGTTGTATATTTCCAGAATTTATCCATATACTCTAGATTGTATAGTTTGTGCACATAAAGGTTTTCATAGTACCCTTAAATGATCTTTTGTATGTCTGTGGTATTGATTGTAATACCTCCCATTTCATTTCTAATTGAGCTTGTTTGGATCTTCTCTCTTCCTTTCTTAGTTAATCTCACTAAAGGCCTATCAATTTTGTTTATCTTTTCAAAGAACCAGCTTTTTGTTTCATTGATTGTTTTGTATTTGTGGTTGTTGTTTCAATTTCATTTAATTCTGCTCTGATCTTTGTTATTTCTTTTCTTCTGCTGGGTTTGGGTTTGGTTTGTTCTTGTTTCTCTAGTTCCTTGAGGTGTGACCTTAGATTGTCTGTTTGTTCTCTTTCAGACTTTCTAATCTAGGCATTTAAGGCTATGAACTTTCCTCTTAGCACAGCTTTAGCTGTGTCCCAGAGGATCTTGATTTCATTGTTGACCCAAACATCATTAAGGAGCAGATTATTTAATTTCCATGTATTTGCATGGTTTTGATGGTTCCTTATGGAGTTAATTTCCAATTTTATTCTACTGTGGTCTGAAGAGGTACTTGATATAATTTCAATTTTCTTAAATTTATTGAGACTTATTTTGTGGCCTATCATGTATTCCATCTTGGAGAATGTTCCATGTGCTAATAAAAAGAATGTACATTCTGCATTGGTGGGTAGAATGTTCTGTAAATTTCTGTTAAGTCCATTTGTTCTAGGGTACAGTTTAAATCCATTGTTTCCTTGTTAACTTTCTGTCTTGATGATCTGTCTAGTGCTGTCAGTGAAATATTGAAGTCTCCTGCTATTATTGTGTTGCCATCTATCTCATTTCTTTTTTCTTTCTTTTCTTTTTTTTTTTTTGAGTCTGAGTCTCTCTCTTTGTTGCCCAGGCTGGAGTGCAGAGGTGCGTCTCTACTCACTGCAAGCTCTGCCTCCCAGTTTCACGCCATTCTCCTGCTTCAGCCTCCTGCTTAGCTGGGACTACAGGCACCCGCCACCATGCCCAGCTAATTTTTTGTATTTTTTTAGTAGAGATGGGGTTTCACTGTGTTAGCCAGGATGGTCTCGATCTCCTGACCTCGTGATCTGCCTGCCTCTGCCTCATCTATCTCATTTCTTACATCTAATAGTAATTGTTTTATAAATTTGGGAGCTCCCATGTTAGGTACATATATATTTAGGATTGTGATATTTTCCTGTTGGACTGATCCTTTTATAATTATATATATCTCTCCTTGCCTTTTTAAACTGTTGTCTGTTTTAAAGTCTGTTTTGTCTGATATAAGAATAGCTACTTCTGCTCACTTTTGGTTTCCATTTGCACAGAATATCTTTTTCCACTTCTTTACCTTAAGTTTATGTGAGCACGTCTATGTTAGGTGAGTCTCTTGAAGACAGCAGATACTTGATTGGTGGATTTTTATCCATTCTGCCATATTTTAAGTGGAGCATTTTGGCCATTTACATTCAACATTAATATTGAGATGTGAGGTACTGTTTTATTGATTATGCTAATTGTTGCCTGAATACCTTGGGTCTGTTATTTTATATAGGCCCTGTGCAGTATATGCTTTAAGGAGGTTCTATTTTGGTGTATTTCTAAGTTTTGTTTCAAGATTTAGAATTCCTGTTAGCATTTCTTGTAGTGCTGACTTGGTGGTGGCAAATTCTCTCAGCATTTGTCTGAAAAAAACTTTCTCTCTCCTTCATTTATGAAGCTTAGTTTTACTGGAAACAAAATTCCTGGCTGGCAGTTACTTCATTTGAGAATGTTAAAGATAGGACCCTGATCTCTTCTGGCTTGTAGGGTTTCTGTTGAGAAATCTGCTGTTAATCTGATAGGTTTCCCTTTATAGGTTACCTGATGCTTTTGCCTCACAGTTCTTAAGATTCTTTCCTTCATCTTGACTTCAGATAACCTGATGACTATGTGTCTGGATGATGATCTTTTTGCAATGAATTTCCCAGGTGTTCTTTGAGCTTCTTGTAGTTGAATGTGTAAATCTCTTGCAAGGCCCAGGAAGTTTTCCTCAATTATTCCCTCAAATACGTTTTCCAAATTTTCAGATTTCTCTTCCTCCTCAGGAACACCAGTTATTCTTGGGTCTGGCCATTTAACATAATCCTAAATTTCTTGGAAGTTTTGTTCAGTTTTTAAAACTCTCTTCTCTTTGTCTCATTGGGTTAATTTGAAGGCTTGTCTTTGAGCTCTGAAATTCTTTTTTCTACTTGTTCAATTCTATTGTTCTAAATTTTCAATGCATTTTGTCTTTCTCTAAGTGTGTCTTTCATTTCCAGAAGTTGTGATTGTTTTTTCTTTATGATTTCTATTTCTCTGGAGCATTTTTCATCCATATCCTGTATTGTTCTAGCTTGTTTAAATTGTTTTTCACCTTTCTCTGCTATTTCCTTGGGCAGCTTAATAATCAACCTTCCGAATTCTTTATTTGGCAATTCAGAGATTTCTTCTTGGGTTGGATGCATTGCTGGAGAGCTACTGTGGTCTTTTGGAGGGTGTTATAGAACCTGGCTTTGTCATATAACCAGAATTACTTTTCTGATTCCTTCTCATTTGGGTAGACTATTGCAGTGGAAAGATCTAGAATTCAAGTGCTGCTGTTCAGATTATTTTGTCACATGGGGTGGTCCCTTGATGTGGTGCACTCCCCTTTCCCCTAGGGATAGGGCTTTTTCTTAGCCAGACTGCAGTGATTGTTGTTGCTTTTCTGGGTCTAGCCACCCAGTGGGACTATGAGGCTCTAGGCTGGTGCTAGGGAATGTCTGCAAAGAGTCCTGTGATGCAATCTCTCTTTAGGTCTCCCAGCTGTGTATACCAGCACCTGAACAGGTGGAGGTGGTAGGGGAGTTAAATAGAATCTGTGAGAGTCCTTAGTTGTAGATATGTTTAGTGTGCTGGCTTTCTCAAATGCTGGTTATGCTAGTAGTGAAGTTGTCACATGCACAGACTCAGGACCACTGGTTAGCGAGGATGTTGCAGGCAGTTGAATTTGCTGTTGTTTTCTCCTTCCTTGGAGCAGAGTTATTCTGTAATGAGTTGCTGTAATGTCTTGAGTTGGTTGGCCTCTGGCCAGGAGGTGACACTTTCAAGAGAATACCAGCTGCAGTTGTAGAAGGGGGATATAGGCTTACCCTAAGTTGACCAGGATAAGCATTTGGGTTTCTTAGGCAATGGTCAGGGTCATAAAGCTCCCAAAGAGCTTATGTCTTGTGTGATTGGCTACTGAGGTGGGTAGAGAAATACCATCAGGTGGGTGCAAGGTTAAGCAGGCCTGAGCTCAGACTCTTCTTGGGCAGGGCTTGCCATGGCCACTGAGGGGGATGGAGGGTGGTTCTTGGGCCAATGAGGTTATGTTTCGGAGGGGATTATGGCTGTTTCTGTCACCAGGGAAGTGGAGGAAAGCCAGTAGCAATAGGCCTCACCCAGCAATCATGCAGTTGGCAAGGCCAGTCTCACTAACACTGCTGAGTTTATCTCCAGGCAGCCTGGGCATGTGACTCAGACCTAACTCCAGGCTATAAGTTTTGTTAATGAGAAAAACAAGCGTGGCTTTCAGGCCACACCCCTCCCCATCTGCTCACATTATTGGATGCATCTCCTACTCTCCTTTCCTCAGCAGTTGCTGTTTGCCACTGGATTCTGCTCAAGAGAGTTTGAGCCCAGTCAAAATTATGACAAAGTTCAGTCAGGAGCTACTTTCACCCTATGACCCTTCTCAAATTCCACCAGCTGATTTCCCAAGGGCCCCTGTGAGATATATAGTCAGAGATGGCTTCCCTGGGCTCAAGATATATAGTCAGAGATGGCTTCCCTGGGCAGGAGAATGGGAATGCCTACAAGGCTCTTCCCGCTGTTGCTTCTACTTTTATATTTCACACTAAATCCATTTCAGCTCTAGGTGAGGTTAAAGCCTTCCTCCATAATCTGGACTTTTGGGTTCCCCAGTGGGGACATGTGTTGGGAGGCAGGTTTTCCCCCCTCACACTTTAGAACTCAGGTTTTTTACCTATCTTCTGGAGTTTGCAGTGGCCTGCTGCTGCTTTCAAAGCATCTGTGAATTCTTTGTTTTCCTGGTATATGGTGGTTCCTGGAGCAAAAGTCCACAGTGTGAGTCTCCACATACTGTTCCATCCATCCAAGTGGGAGTTGTATGTCAGCCTTATCGCCTATCCACCATCTTCCTCAAGTTTCTCCAGTTTCATTTCTACTTGAGGTTATTGGGATCTTCTCTCTTCTTTTCTGGGTTAACCTAATTAGTGGTCTATCAGTTTTTTTTCGAAGAACCAGTTTTTTGTTTCATTGATATTTTGTACTGTTTTGTTGTAATTTCATTTAGTTCTGCTCTGATCTTTGTTATTTCTTTTCTTCTTCTAACTTTAGGTTTAGTTTGTTCTTGTTTTTCCAGTTCCATGAGGTGTGACATTAAGTTGTTAATTTGTGCCCTTTCAGACTTTTAGTTGTAGGTGTTTCATGCTATAAACTTTCTTCTTAGCACTGCTTTTGCTGTATCCCAGAGGTTTTGGTGACTTGTGCCATTATTATCATTCAATTTGTAGAATTTTTACATTTCCATTTTAATTTCATTATTAATCCAGGTATTCAGGAGCAGATTATTTAACTTTCATGTATTTGTATAGTTTTGAGGGTTCCTTTTGGAGTTGATTTCTAGTTTTATTCTGTGGTCTGAGAAGATACTTGACATGGTTTTGATTTTTTTTCCAATTTATTGACATTTGTTTTGTGGCCTATCATATGGTCTATCTTGGAGCATGTTTCATGTGCTGATGAGAATGTATATTCTGCAGATCTTAGGTAGAATGTTCTGTAAATATCTGTTAAGTCCATTAGTTCTAGCATGTCATTTAAGCCCATTGTTTCTCTGTTGACTTTCTGTTTCAAAGATCTGCCTCACAGGGTGCGGAACATCACACACTGGGGCCTGTCGTGGGGTGGGGGAAGCGGGGAGGGATAGTATTAGGAGATATACCTAATGTAAATAATGAGTTAATGGGTGCAGCACACCAACATGGCACACGTATACATACGTAACAAACCTGCACGTTGTGCACATGTACCCTAGAACTTAAAGTATGTAAAAAAATCTGTCTAGTGCTGTCAGTAGTGTATTAAAGTCTCCCACTATTATTATTTTGCTCTCTATCTCATTTCTTAGGTATAGTAGTAATTGTTTCATGTATCTAGGAGCTCCAGTGTTTGGTGCATATAAATTTAGGGTTGTAATATCTTTTTGTTGAATTGATCCTTTTATTATTATATAGTGACCATCATTGTCTGTTTTGTTTTTACTGTTGTTGCTTTGAAATGTTTTGTCTTTGAAGTAGCTATAAGAGTAGATACTTGTGTTAATCCATTCTCACGTTGCTTTAAAGAAATGCCTGAGACTGGGCAATTTTAAAGAAAAGAGGTTTACTTGGTACATAGTTCTGCAGGCTATGCAGGAAGCATACTTACAGTCATGGCTGAAGGTGAAGGGGAAGCAGGCGTGTCTTACTTGGTTGGAACAGGAGGAATGGGGGTGGGCATGCCACAAACTTTTAAAACAACCAGATCTTGTGATAACTTACTCACTCACTATCAGGAGAATAGCACTGCGGAGATGCTACTAAACTATTATTCAAGGATCTACCCCAATGGTCCAATCACCTCCCACCAAGCCCCACATCCAACAGGGGGGATCATAATTCAACATGAGATTCAGGCGGGGATACAGATCCAAACTATATCACTACTCCTGCTTGCTTTGGGTTTCCATTTGTGTTCTATTTTCCTTTTACCTTGAGTTTATATAAATCCTTCAGTGTTAGGTTGAGTCTCTTGAAGTCCGACATGCACCAAAATAGAACCTCTTGAAAGCTTAAAACTCACAGGGCCTATAAAACAATAACACAACAACAATAAAACTATCTAGGTAACAAGATGAATAAGAGACTAGTACCTCACATCTTAATATTAATGTTGAATGTAAATGGTCTAAATGTTCTACTTAAAAGATAAAGGATGGCAGGATGCTGCATCATTTTAAAGCAGATTCCAAACATCATCTGATCTTGTCTGTATATACTTGAATATATACCTGAATAGTTGAATGTATTTTGCATAACCTCAATATCATTATAATACCTAAAAAACAATATTTACTGGATATCATTTTATACAGTCTGTTTAAATTTTCCAGATTGTGTCAAAAGTGTCTTCTTATAGTTATTTTGCTTAAAGTGGGATGCAAACAAGGTCTGCACATTGTATTTGATTGACTATTTATCTCTAACATACTTCCCTTGACTTTCCTATGCCAATATTTGTTGAAGCAATTAGTGCATTTGGCCTGTAGAATTTCCATATTCTTATCTTATCTGGTTGCCTCTTTACTGTGTTATTTACAAGCCCCTTTAGACTCTGCACTTCTTGTAAACCAGTAGTTAGGGGGGTGTTAAGGGTGCCACTACTACTGAGTTGTCATTGCTTCCAGGCCCTTCCAAAGAACAAAGGTAGGAAACAGACATTTTCTTTTTTTTTTTCTTGAAAGTCTTTCCTTTTTTTTTTTTTTTT
>NW_012116389.1:419844-624703 GCF_000951035.1 Colobus angolensis palliatus
CATGGAATGTTCTTCCATTTGTTTGTGTTCTCTTTTATTTCATTTAGCAGTGGTTTGTAGTTCTCCTTGAAGAGGTCCTTCACATCCCTTGTAAGTTGGATTCCTAGGTATTTTATTCTATTTGAAGCAATTGTGAACGGGAGTTCACTCATGATTTGGCTCTCTGTTTATCTGTTATTGGTATATAAGAATGCTTGTGATTTTTACACATTGAGTTTGTATCCTGAGACTTTGCTGTAGTTGCTTATCAGCTTAAGGAGGTTTTCGGCTGAGATGATGGCGTTTTCTAATCATGTCATCTGCAAACAGGGACAATTTCACTTCCTCTTTTCCTACCTGAATACCCTTTATTTCTTTCTCCTGCCAGAAACAGACATTTTCTAGAAAAATAAATAAATCTTGATGTTATCTCCTATTTAAATTTAGAATTATATGATTTTCTGTGAAATCTTTTAATTTTATATTAGTCCCTTTTTTATTACGTGGAAAATCTTTGTCCCCAACAAGAATTACATAATCACTTACAATCTATCTATCTAGATACATTTCTTTCTGAATAATCAATATTATTTCAATCTTGGCTGAAGTCCCATGGCCCTGGGACAGTCACCTAATATACCTGAATTCTGTCTACACAACTGTAAAATGGACATGGGAGCTCTTGCCCTCCCCCTCAACCCATTGTGGCAGGAGCAAATGAAACAATGGATGTAAGCATCATTTGTAAAGACAGGAAAGCACCTAGGGAAGAAAAGCAATCACCTCTGATTGCCTGTGAAAAAGTTCCAAGGAATACTGAGCATCGGTTGTTCAGGGAACCAGATTTCCAGACCCCTAATTTTCATACACATACTTTTCTGGTTTTATTTACCTAAGAACACCTCTGAGTTTCCATTTGTTCTCTCACTTTATTGTTTTAAAAAAGCAAAAAGGCATACTCCTCATTCACCTGTGATCTGACTATGGTAATATTGCTATGAGGTGTGCAAACCTCAGGGAGAATGGAAAAAAATAAGAGGAAGAGTTCTTTATTGCTTAGCCAAGATTCCATTAACTCCTGAGCTCTCATGTTTTCCCATCTTATGCAATTTATGTTAAGGAAGAAGATAGTCTAGAAAATAGTATTTTGACATGTATTAGGATGTTCTGAATATAGACATATGGTAACCATTATGGTAAGAGTCAAGATATTTTCCGTCTTAAAGGAGAGTAGAATGACAGTAAAGCAAAGAGAACATCAGCTAGAAACACTGAATGCCAGAGGAAAAAAGAACGCGGCTTTTTAAAATAAATTTAAATATAAGCAATACTTTTCAAACACCTTCAGTGCTAATCCTAGGTCAGGTCTCCAGCTCACAGGAAGAGTACCAAAGTACAGTCCAGGCATATAGATTGGGCTGTACTGGTGCATTTAAATATAACTGCAAGGTTTGCCAAGACTTTCACAATTCTCAAGATATATCAAATAATATTCACAGATACCAATTTTAGGTGACTTATTTGTATGCAGTATATGTTATTCAATAAGGTAATTGAAAACCCATCTTATGAAATGATATGAAATCATCCAGTGATAGCTATTGCTCACTTTAATTTACCATATGAAATATTTAATATTTTCTACTTCCTATTAACAGAAATAATATTATCCTAGCTTCTGGACTGATTAATTTTTAGCAGAATATGCCTTTCTCTTTCATTAAATACATATGAAAAGTTAGAACATAGTTCATCTCATTAGGAGATGCACTTCTAATTGCATTTAACTTTATGTTTAAAAAATGATCAAAATTGGTAACATTTTAATGCAATTTTGATCAGTTGTATGATAATTCAATCCAGAAGCAATATTTTAAAGCACGGGAAGCCTTCAGGTCACAAGAATAAAACATTTTTAAAAATGTATTACAAATACATATGTAATATATTTTAATGTGTGATAGGATGATCAATAAAATATCTTCAAATTTTAAAAGTATATTAAATTATGTTAAAGGTTCATGGAGGAAGTAGAAAAGAAATATAAATTCAAGGAGAAAAAGGGAAAATGTAAAATTTCTCAACAGTAAAGAAGAACCTGTTCATATATTTTAAGTGGGATGGTGATGAGCATGAAATCTTTATGAGCTCCAGATTCTCTTTAATATTTTAAGATTAATAGTGGTATGTTTAAATGTCAATATTTACAGTAAAATGAAAATTATATCCCTTGCAATCACTTAAACTTATTATGAAAACTTTTACCTATGAACTTAAAAAGTATGTGACAGGTGTATTGTTTTTCAAGATTCTTTTTTGCGACATGCATGCAAATAAAAATTTGAAGACCACGGAACTATGGGAAGGCCAGAATTGCACAGACAGGAGTTGCTATCTTCTCCTTCCTGGCCCCACCCTCTCTGCCTGTGTCTGCCTGAGCAGCCTCCAACCAACCTGCACACAGAAATGCTCTTTTCTCTTTAGTCAACTCCCTGTTAAAAAAAAATAATAAAAAACACATAGCACATCAGTTAGCTATTGCCACAATTATATTGCATAAAAAAACAATCAGAAAACCTCAGTGGCAGACAACGAAAAGTACTTATTCCAGGTCATGAGTCCTTGGGTTGGCTGGGCAGTTCTGTTAATCTTGCCTAGGCTCTGTTGACCTCTGCTGGGCTCTCTCATGCATTGGTAGTCACTGGGATAGCTTGTCTCTGCTCTACATCATTTCTCATGCTCCAGGAGGCCAGTTTGTGCTTATTATGATGGCAGCTGAGCAGGCTTCTGAGAGAGAAAAGCATGCAAAGCCACTTGAAGGCCTTGCTCAGCACTGGCATTCCATCACTAGCATCTTCCCACATCCTGTTGGCCAAAGCAAGTCACAAGGTCTCCCATATCCAAGAAGTGAGGCAGTAGTCTCCACCGCTTAATAGGAGGAGTTACAAAGTCACATTGGAAAGGGGCACGGATATGGGAAAATACAGAGAATTGGGCCCATGTTTGCAATGAATCTATCACAAACAGTAATAGCTACTATGACTTAGGTCTTTGTAATGAGCCAGACACTGTGATTAGAAACTTTAAATGTGTTAATGCTTTTGTTCCTCAAAAAAGGTAGAGAATCTATGTATATCCAGTTTTTTTTTTTATTTCTGCTCCTCCTTTTCTCTCACAGGTACCCTGAAAGCCACATTCTTTCCTTTAATGGGACTGAAACAAAGACTTGAGGAAGCTGTAGGCCACAGTAACCAAAAGGAAAATTAGGATGGCAGAGCAAAGTTTCTGCTTCCTCAAATCAAGTAAGGCTGGAACTGGTGGGCAGGAGAAGAGCAAGCACACAGAAGGAAGATGCAGAAGGACAGTGAATGCTCAGAGTGAGGGGAGAGAAGGCTCTCCTGTCTTTAGGATGGGGAATGGAGGGATGGGGGCTATACCCACTCCCCTCAAGGGTACATCCCATTTCTCTGTTTTATTTAGCCAATATGAAGCCTGTATTGATACTTTGCTCACATCTAAATGACTCCTTCTACTCCAAAGTCCAAGTACTCATTGAAGGGAGTGTGATGGTTTGAGTCTGCTGAAGAAATAGGCAGCCTTGTCATGACACTTCTTTCCTGAGGGACCTCCAGGACTCCTCATTACTTATGTATGGCTGAGACACTGGACAGGGAGTGCCGAAAGGCCAAATCTCCATGGCCTTTGGTCTCTGCCCTGACAGAGATTCCTCTGTGAGAAGATGCCAATCAAAGAGGGTGAGGCTTCCTCACAACCATGGGGAGGTTACCTGATTCAGGAAGAAGGAGCAATTAAACATTAATTTGAAGATTGCTTTTTTGAGGTAGGCCAGTCTCGCTGACAAACGATCATCTACCTGGAGACAAAGGAGGTGTTGGTGAGTTGGTGACATGGGTGTAATCTGAGCCCAAACAGTTTATTTCACTGGCTCTCTGCATTGTGTTTTTGAGACCTTCAAAGTCTCAGTATTATCCTGTTAGTCTCACATTGTCTCGGCCTCTGTGGTATGTGAATAAAGTCCGCATAGGGAATTCTGAAAGCTGAGGGTGTTGTAAGAGTCTTCGTTCTCCCAGCAACAGATCTTGAGATCAGGATTCTAATGCAGGGGGTTTACTTGGGAGATGATCCTAGGAAACACTAGAGGAGAGTGGGGAAATGGTGCGTGGAAGGGAGGTAAGCCAACACAAGGTGCATTTTTAAGGCTCTTACTACTGTGGGAAACTGGGGTTTAATCTCTCTGGGGAACTCTGGATGCCAGTGTGGAACACATGCCTCAGAGTTATTCCACTCAAGAGATGATGGAGCTGCCAGATTTATTCACCACCTCCCATTGGTGCAATAGGGCACCAGTTGTGGGCACTCTTGTGGCATAGCTGGTTCTACTGGCCAGTAGAAGCCTTTAGACAAAAAGATATCAGGGCTAGCCACTGAAAAAGGGCTGACATGACATGAGTGGAAATGATAAGAAGTGAGGGAATGTGGGTAAGGAGCGTCCAGAAGAGGAAAATCCATCCCAACACCTAGAGAATGGTGTCCTCACTGCATAGGCAGACATTCAAGGTCCAGCCCAACTGGATCCTATTGTGTCCCACCATGTTCTTTTTGGCTTATTCTCCTCAGTCTCCTTGTTGACTACAGTCTTACACAGACTCTACCTCCACTATGCTTTGTTTGTCTGATTGTCCCCCTTCCCTCTCTTCTTTGCCTTGCCTGGCTCCACCCAATCCCTAAAGCTTCAGGTCAGGTCCCATCTTTTTTCTTAGGTCTTCTTTTTTCATTACCTATCCTTCAGGCCATGGACTTGTCCAAACCCCTTGTGCCTTTTTGTAATTGCCTTTCCTTTGTCATATTGCTTATTGCGTTGTGTTTTCATGTAACTGCATGTCTGTGGGGTGGATCTAGTTTCCTCCATTTGATAACATATTATATGAATTTGTACATCTTTTTCATTGTGCCTCAATGGTCAGCACAAGGCTATGTGTGTAATAGATGCTTTGAAATAGATGTTTTTCCAATTTTGGATGGTGTATTAAGCAAGATATTGGCTTGGCTACCAAGAGAGGCCAAAAATAACAGTGGTTTAAAGAAAGTAGATGTTTTAATTCTCTATTATTAAGGATAAGTAAGTTTTATAATTACAGATGTCTTTGTTTTAGCTGGTGGGTGGTCCAGGGCAGCTCTCCCACATGAGGGTAACCATGGACCCAAGGTTCTTTTATTGTTGTCTCATCAAGCTGTTGGTTTTGTCAGCATGGTCAAACTGACTTGCTTCTGAGACTGTGGCATCTGACATTTGGACAGTGGGAAAGAAGGAGTGAAGAGCAAGCAGCTTCCTTTTTTAAGAATGTGATCTGGAAGTTAGTTAGACAAATTTCTCAACTAGAATTTGGTCAAATGGCCACACTTAGCTTAAGGGAGCCTGGGAAATGTTGTGTCTAGCTTTGTGGCTAAAATTTGGGATGACTGTTCTGAAAGGAAGAATTGAAGAGTGGATGTTGAGAGACAGCCCTCTGATACAGAGGGCTTACAAATCTAGCTTTGCTTTAAATAACATATGCCATTGCAGCAGATCTGAATGGTTAAAATATTAACACATCCCATCTACTTATTCCTATATTTCTCACAAATGCAATTAGTAATTTCATTATTCTCAGATACAACGTGTAGAGGAATAATATTTGAAATTTTAATGGAAGTATCTTCATTCTTCCTAATTCATTTTAATCTACAGTCTTTCCTCCACTAAAATTAGACCATGAGGTGGGGGCTTATCTCCTCAGGAGTGAACTGAAATGTGGAGATAGAAATGAGCCAGTGCTTAACTTTGAGTTTTGAAACAGACTTTTGACGCACACGGCAGATGCAGTAACTCTGAGAGATAAGACTTTTAAAGTTCTAGAGTGCTTGAATACCAGAAGCCCAAAGTATATGCCCTAACCAATAATTTTTGAAGGAGTACATGATGATAAAAGAAATTGTTTTCTACCCAAAATGAAACATGAACTGTAGGAGGGGTGACGAGGAGAGATAGCTAGAGAGGGGCAATAGAGGAAAGTATTGGGGTAGGCTCTGAGCAGAGGTTCTATTTCTTTCCCCACCCCAGGCAGACTCTTTGTTTGGGGAGGACTCAGGTGGTTTGAATCCCAGTTTCACCATTTCTTAGTCTTGTGAATTGGGCAATTTTTCTCTGTGTTTGAATTTCCTATTCTTGTTTTTTTTTTTTTTTGAGACAGAGTCTTGCTCTGTCACCCAGGCTGGAATGTAATGGCGTGATCTCGGCTCACTGCAACCTCCGCTTCCCTGGTTCAAGCAATTCTCCTGCCTCAGCCTCCTGAGTAGCTGGGATTACAGGTGCCTGCCACCATGCCTGGCTAATTTTTGTATTTTTAGTAGATACAGGCTTTCACCATGTTGGCCAGGATGGTCTCGATCTGCTGACCTTGTGATCCACCTGTCTCGGCCTCCCAAAGTGCTGGGATTACAGGCTTGAGCCACCGCGCCCGGCCTGAATTTCCTATTCTTTAAGATGGAGATAGTGACAATAATAATAATATCTACTTTATGTTGTTATCGTGAGGGTTCAATGAGTTAGTATATGCAAAACACTTAGAGCCTGGTACATAATAATCACCTAATAAATTTATTGTTATTATTAATACCTGAGAGAAGAGGGATCTGTGTAACGTTTCACTTTGTCTCTAATTTTAAACATCTCTAATATCTAACATTTCTTCCACATTTTTTTCAGTTACATATGATTCAGACTTTTTACATTTGGGAGTTTAAAATTTTATTAAGAAATACTACTCAGTGCTCTTTAATTATACAAAGAAGCACTGAGAATGAAGAAATTCTTACAAACCCTGAGTACATTGCATGAGATCCAAAATCTGTAAATCATGTTTGATGATATGCTTTGTAGAAATTCTAGATATAATTTCAAAAAGATCAAGTGAATTAACATTCAAAGATGAACCTGATTATTATAAGCAGTCACAGCATCCCTGTTACCTGCCATTAACAATATTTACAGGTAGAATACACATGCTATTCATCCGTCTGTGGATACCTGCAGGTTTATTGGACTGAAAGATTATAAGGCAACTATATCCCGATAAAACTTGGAGAAACCACACATTGAGGAGAAGATTTCCACAAGCATAGAGCTAATGCAGACAATTTGAAAAGGATTGGCTTCATGCTCTCATGAAATTACAATTGCAATCGACTCTGGGGGAACACTTGAGTGGACCTGAGGGAAACGGCTTATGGGATAATCCCAGGGCCTTACGTGGATTGACTAGCCCCTTCTTGGTAGTGATGTCATTCCTTTCCTCTGTGATACACACATTCATGTGCAAACATAAACACCTCCCACACTCCAACAGGAAGCACAGTTCCCCCAAGTGCAGCTGCTTAGGTTACCATAGCAACCCTTGTAGCCAAGTCCCCAGCTGAACAAGTTTCACAAGACACCAGAATGTTTTCTTGCACTGCTCTCCCAGAATTGGGCTGAGATGGATCCAAGAATGGCCTGCAGTGAGGGCAGTGGGAAAGGCCCCCCCGCAAACACCAGACTGACATCAAGTGTGGCTACAGGGAAGGAAGACTGCCTATAAACTTGGAGTGACTTACCCGGGAAGGGTGAAATAAACATCCAACCCCTCTCAGTACACTTGGCAAGACTCATGGTTCAAGGAGGTGAGGATGACTCTGTGCAGAACCATGGCTGCTAATACCCAAGTTCCGGCCTGCAAATAGGTGCTCACTCTCAGCCTTGTTGGAGGGCTTCAGCTGAACACAAAACCCCAATCTGCTTCTAAAAAACAAAACAAAACAACCTAAACAAGCAACACAAAAAATCTCTAATAAAATTCATGGTCAAAACAGATGAATGTCCCTCATACCTTGTCTCAAGGTTGATTGCCAGTTGCCTGTTACTGATTTAAACCAACAGTCACCCCCTCAATTCCCAGCACATTCTTTCTGTGAACTGAACCCTGGGTATGGGGACTTGGCGCAGGAACTAGAACAAGGTAAAGGAGTTCACTGTGAGATCATGCATTCCATGGCCTCCTTATACTCAGACCATGCTCAAAATCTATTTAGGCCTCTTTAGGGCTGGCCAATACCATCTAAAAAGCTATAGTCTTGTGATAAGGGAAGCTCTGTAAGCTCCACAAAGTCATTTCCCTCAACAGTATCTTATTTAAACCTAGTAACGAGTTTGCAAGAGTAGGGAAGGTTTTCTTCTATCTGCTTGATGGAGAAACTATACGGACTTTGGGATGAAGCCTAAGTGATATCTGAGGAAATTTACACTTTTATTGGAAAACTTAAGAAGATTTCAAATAAATGAAGTAAGCTTTCTATTTAAGAGGCTAAAAAATAACAAGATAAGCAAAGATTTTGAGATATAGAATTCAAATCTTGGCTCTGCTATTTATATTGGCTAAAAGATTTTTGAACAAGTTAATTCACCTTTTAAACCTAAGTTTCCTTAACTGTAAAATGGATACAATAATAAAAATATCTGTCTTCATACAGTAACTAAAGAATCAAATGAGATACTATATGCAAAAGTGCTTTGTAAATGGCATAAAATATTATTATTAAGGATGTTTATTGACATGGAAAGGTAAAGTATATATACATAATCCCACTTTTGTACAAAAAACAGCATGCATTGGAAATTTGTACAAATACATAACAATATGTTAAAATCTATGGCAGTATTTCTCATTTTTTTTATTTTTTAGTTTTCTCCTCCAAAAAGCCTTTTTACACCATTTTCCCTAATCTTATTCTCCAATGAAATTTTTACCACCAATATTCTGGATATCTATCTGTTTATGTATGGTATGAACATCTGTGCTTCATATACATAAAGAGTAATTTTTTTCTCCCCATGGGGACCAATTTTTTGTCTCTTGGGGTTATATTGCCTCCACTGAGAATGTGTGTTTGAGAGTAGATTGTGTGCTTCGTTTGCATTTGCTTTATTTCTCTCTCTCTCTCTCTTTTTTTTTTTTCAAGACAGAGTCTTGCTCTGTCACCCAGGCTGGAATGTAATGGCGTGATCTCGGCTCACTGCAACCTCCGCTTCCCTGGTTCAAGCAATTCTTCTGCCTCAGCCTCCTGAGTAACTGGGATTACGGGTGCCTGCCACCATGCCTGGCTAATTTTTGTATTTTTAGTAGATACAGGCTTTCACTCTGTGGGCCAGGCTGGTCTTGAACTCCTGACCTCAGGTGATCCACCTGCCTTGGCCTCCCAAAGTGCTGGGATTACAGGCATGAGCCACTGCACCTGGCCCTCTTCTTATTTTTTATTATTCTCTTCCTTCTTTTTCTACCTCCTTGTGTTCTAATTCAAAGTAACCTGTATTCCTTGTGTAATTTAAAATATTGTGGTGATTTCAAAAAATGAAGGTGATAAGTGTACCAACAATCCAGACCCTTTCTTTAAGTGTTGAAAGTTAATTCAGTTTAAAAGCACAGAGTACCTGGAATCAAACTGCCTGGATTTGAATCCTGATCGCATCTTATGCTGTGGGACCTGGAGCATGGTGCTTAGCCTCTCTAAGCTTCAGTTCATTCTTTCGCAAAACAGCGATATCTGCCGTATACCTTCCTAAAAGTGGCTGATGTTAAAACCTTATTCACGCCAAGATAGGGGGTGTATACATTTTCCAAGGCAGAAAATGCACATGACTGAGGCCTCCTGGATAAACTGCCTTAGAACAACCTACGGGATGCTCTAATGGACAGAATTTTAGACACTATGGCAAAAAAGGAGACTTGTCATGTCTGCATCAAACCATGGAGGCGCTTATTTGCCTACTACTCTTCCATCCTTCCTCAGCCTTAATTAAAAACCTAATTTCTCTATTACCATAACAATGAGTGAAACAACAACTGATTTGTTTCGCCAAATTAATTCTCTTTTTGGGAACCTGGGAGAACATTATTTATCAGAGCAGCAGGCAGAGATTTAAAAATGGAAACATTTTTCCGATATGTATGCCAAATTCAGAAAATAAAGGGATGAATATTTCAAGGTTTGAAGGCGTCTTGGAGATTTGTTCACTGCTATGTCCCCAGCACTCAGGACAATGCTGGCACATGGAAGACCTGTTGAATAGGTGAGTGAAATTAGTATCGCAAAGATCTCACTTTTCATGAGTTTTTGCTGTTGCTTACACAAAGTACTGTATTTGCAAGCCGGAGCAGGAAATTAATTTGTTTTGACATTCCATTATATGTTTCATGTATTATCTCCTATTGGCAATTAAGAAAGAACAGGCTTACTTTTTCATGTGCAGTCAAAATGAACAAACTCCTCTAAATCATTCTATTTGCCTGTGATGAAATGTTTCCAAAGAACTAAAAACTTACGATATTTCCAATATAGGTTCTGAAGTCCCTCTTTTTTTCTGAGGAAACATGACTTTATCATGTGATATAACCTTAGGAATAAACAGGTATGAGATGGTGAACTTACTAAATATTTTTAAACTTAAGGTAAATATTTTGATGGTTTGGAAGACTTCCCCACATACTCATTTTATCCTTTAAAGGATCAAGAAAATTTACCCCAACCTCCAAGTTTTACCCGGAGAGAGGTGAGAGAGGACTAGATACTTTTAACATCTCATAATTTCATCTTCATTTCTCATTTTTGCATATCTTAAGAGCTATTCTGAGGAATTATTGAATGGAAATGCAATAAAAATATATACCACCAATGAATAAAATTTTGCAACAAGGGAGCCAACACCTACTCACTTTCTTTTATTAGCCAAAATCTCCGGAGAAGGAAAGAGTGATGGGGGTGGGGGTGGGGACCAGCTGCAAAGCCTACTTTTCTGTGTGTCATCTCTGATGGATAGATTCAGTAATTCTTATATTTTTGTGACTAGATCTTTCTGAGCTGGAAATTGCTGCAACCCGCTATGTTTGGGCCTTTGCTTCAGGCACTCTTAGGGTATGATTTAGGAACTATTTTCAGTCCTAATGGGATAATTTAGCACCCGGTCCCCAAAACCACGTGACCTGCAGTTCTATGTTGAAGAATTAGAGACTTTCACAGCTGAGAGTTAAACAAAAACCCCTGACATTATTTAATCCAGCAGTATCCAAACTTTTTTTTTTAAGCAGCAGAACCTGTTGTTAAAATGAAAGCTTATCTGCAATTAATAGCAGATAATGTTGGTGTCCCGTCCAGGGCCCATCAAATCCCCTTGCCATGGCTTAGGCGCACTTTTATTTTCAATGGGCAGCACTTGCAGCTGGGCTAGTAGAGCTCACTTTGCCTACACTAGTGGAAAGCTGGAAAGGTCTGGGAATTTACATCCCTCTGGAGTGGCCCTGAGCCAGTGATTCATCAGTACAGGAAGATGAGAGCCCAAATCTCTTGTCTCTGGGTCAGGACAACTGTGAGATGTAACTCACACTCCAGAGCTCCCCATGGGATCAGGCAGAGGCCACCCAAGAGGGACTTTGCCTTATAAGTCTCCCTGGGAGTATTTCCTTACTAAATGACTAGCACATACAATTCTTCATCTCAGGGTATCTTCTGGAGAGCCCAGCCTGAGACAGAAGCCTGACATGAAAGTGGAATGTGGGAGGGAAGTCTATAGACCACTATTGTGTCTGACTTTCTTACTTCATCCTTTCTCAATTTCTCACTTTCTCTCTTGATGAGAAAAATCAAGACCAGGGTGGTAGAGGAGACATTGGAGGGGAAAACTTAACATTATAAAGGCTCAGGGTAGAAAGGGCTCTTCCAAGTCCAGAAAAACACTTTATTATTCCAGGAAGTTTGTTCATGACAGCAGGTGCTGCCAACTCTGATGCTGTATCACTTCTGCCACCCTGGAGGTCAACTGTAGCTTCAGTTGATGGTTCCTGATACCCTGTTTATGCCCTGATGCCTTCTTATCTTGAGCCCCTGCACCTCTCTCCACCTGAAGGCTTTCTTGGCCACAGAAGTAACTTGCCAGCACACGGAGAGAGTAGGAGTTCTGAGAATTAACTCTTCCTAGATTAATCCTTAACCCTGATGGACGAATATCTCAGCCTCTTCCCCTCTTGGTGGCTCAGTTTTAAGGGATATGTTCTACACTGTCTCTCTGAGGATTCCTGGTGAGATTGAATTCCAGGTGCCTGCAGTGGTAACCTGCTCATTAGCCCATGCTTTCTAGACCTCCCTTCCTGCCTCCTTTCCCTACTCTCTCATTATGCTTCCTTGGATAATCTTCCAAACCAAACTACCCTCCCCTGGTCTTTGCCTCAGGATCAGCTTTTGGCAGAAGCCAAAGCAAGATCTCGGGTTTGGAGTTGACATAGTCCAAGACTGAAATCAAGGTCAAGCCCTAGGGACTTGGGCTTGCCCAGTGGGGAGGAGGGAGCCTGGTAATGGGTGTATTCTCAGTAAACAAGGGCAGAAACCTAACTAGGGACTGGGTAATCATGATTTTGATTAGAGAAGGTTGTATTTGGTTGAATTCAGAGCAGTAAGGCTAATTCCTGATACCATCAGCTCATGGGCTGGAGTTCCTAACATGCCTCTGCCAGGATCAGGGCTCGCTCTGGAGCTGGTGATAAGACCTGCAGGCCCCATGCTAAGCAGAGCTGTGAAGGCAGGAGAGACAATGGGTGGCACCCATGCACACAAGAATGCAGACTTTTCAAAAGGGTGGGCAACTGGATGGATAGCTTCTCCCGGATGAGAAGTGGAGGAGCACTGGAGCTAGGGCTGTGGAGTTTGAGATCAAGAGCAGATGATCTAAGGAGGCGTTGTAAAGAGGCAGGGACACCCTCACCTGCTGAATTTGAATTTGGCTTTTTGTCCTTATTGAGGGCAAGTCGTCACATTCCTCTATGGGCTCTGGAAACCTTCTTCTGCACAGGTCAATATCAAACTATTTAACAACCAGTGACACCAATCCAAAGGACCCTTGTGTGATTGGCCAGAAGGCCCTATAAGTGCGCCTTTGATGGGCACCAGTCCTACTCAAAAGTGCAGTGGGGTCAGTTTCTAAAGTAAGGTCCATTCACAGGTAGCGGAAGAATTTCGGTGGGTAAAGCTTTCTCGGTGCACAAGAAGACACCGTCTCTCTCTTCTGCAAATTATTGGCGTGATTGCAGGAACAAGCTCACGTTATCTGGCTTTGTTGCCCTCTCTTTGAATCTCCACACTCAGACCCAGGAGAATGGAGCATGGGAGAGGGGAGGAGGAGGCTCTAACTTGGAACCTTCAGTGTTCCCATGTGCAAACTGTGAGATCCAGTTTCCCTAAATTTCTCCGTTTTCTCATTTGACGTGTGTGTGTGTGTGTGTGTGTGTGTGTGTACATCAGATTCAAGACTAGGGTAAGTGTCTAGATTGCAAAATTTTATTAAGCACTGCTTCTTAGATTTGCACAGACCTGGGAATGATTTGCACCCTAGATTCTCAGCTTGCCTTTCCCTAGTCCTGGCCCTGGGATGTGTGTGTATGTGTGTGTGTGTGTGTGTGTGTGTGTGTGTGTGTGTGTGTGTGTGTGTGTGAGACAGACAGAGAGAGAGAGAGAAAGAAAATGAGACAGAGTAATGGTGATGGGGCCTTCCTACTCTAACAAGAATACTTATTGCTATCATTTGTGGAGCATTTACTATGGGTCTGACACTGTCTGAAGTGCTTTTCTTACATTATTTCCCTTAGGCCTCACAACAACCTTATTTGGTGGATATTATTCCTATTTAACAGATATGAAAACTAAGGCTCAGCTAGAAAGAGATCTATTTGCTGCCAGATTCTGAGCACACTTAGCCTCCAAAGCACACAGACCCATCGCACTTTGTTTCCACAAACCTCTATGGGTCTAAGTCCTCATGTAATGTACAACCCATCTGCCTCTCTTTAAGGAGAAGCAGAATGCCAAATTATAAACTAACATAACAGATCAATAAAGAGTGGATGATTCTATTTCAAAAGTATTCTCCAGTTTATGGAGCAATTCCCATAAGAAGGAGTTTTCCTTGTGAACTGAATTCAGAATCTGATGTGCAGTTCTGTTTCCATGGGACTTTATTTCTATCTCCCCTATCACTTATTTAAAGCAATGAGAATGATTTTTATATATGGACCTGTTTTGAGAAGTGTAGAATTTTTCACCATTTCTCCTCAAGTCTTCAAGCCTTCCTTCCATGTATTGGTTATAATCCCCATTTCACAGATGAGAGAAAGAGAGGCACAGAGAAAGGAAAGACTCAGACCAGTGAACGGGGGCAAATCTGGACCTAGAACACACAGACCCTACACACCTACCTGAGCATCCATGGACTCTTCTTGGCTGCCTTTCCTAACCTAAGCCTTGAGGAAGAAGAAATTTCATGTGAAAAATTTCCTGGAAAGTCTGCATGGTCAGCATAGAGAAGCTGCCTGTTTCTCTTAAACTCCTCAAGGAGTGATTTTTCTAGTGCTCAAAGGGCATTTGTTTCCAGCTCAGCTTCACACAGGCTTCCGCCTATTCGCATGTCCAGAAAGCTATGAAAAAGTCTGGGATGAAGCATGATTTTAGGTAGCTCACTGGTGCTTTCCATGCCAATCTGCAGGAGAAAGCAAGCCTTTAGGGGGCAACTGTGAGTCACCCAGGAATCTTGATGTATCTGTGCCTAGGAAAATCATGGAGCTCCAACTGGTGCCTGAAATTCTCATGTGGCTTTGAGAGCTGCTCCCCATGATTGCACATGTGGTTATGGCTTTCCTCTATGGACTGGTTTATGTTCTCACTGGCGTCCTGTACTCCAGGCAGCCATTTCTTTAGCCACTGCTAAAAGAGCATGAGCTGCTTAGTACAAATTCTGCCCCTAACAAGCACACACCTTGCTCACAAAGGCTTGGGAGCACCCTCATTGAATAAGAAACTAGTTTTCAGTAGGGACAAATGTTGTAAACAATTTCACCTTCTCTCCTGTGAAATCTATCTGCCCAAGCACCAGATAGGCCAAAGTAGGTGTCATTATTATTCTTAAATAAGCTTTGTGATCAGCTGCAAATCAGGGGCACTCCACTGATTGGTAGACTGTGACTTTCATTAAGGCTTAATGTAATAAATGGCCATCTGTGGAAAGTCTTGGTATTTCATAGGATTACTCACAAAGACATGCTCCACAGACTTTATGTATTCTTATTTTGTGTCTATTTTTATATACTCAGCCTCATTCCACAGTGGAATTGAGTTAACATACAAAAGAAACACATACAATGAAATTGTAAAATATAGCTTAGAGTTAAAAATTCAGGTCTAAAGAATATAAGCAATCACCTCTTTTGCTTTTTCTCTTTCTTTCCTATTTTTGGGTCTCTAAAAGTGAACTTAATTTTTTTTTTTTTTTTGACAATCAGGGTATAAATAAAATAGGCAGAAAGGCCAACAGGACCTGATAATAAGAAGTCAGGAATAGGAAGGAAAGAAATTCAAATACACAGGCTATCAGTGTCTCCATGTAAGTGCTGGAATCTTGCCTCAATTCTGGCTCTGAACTTTATAACAGCCCAAGTAGAAAGGGAAAAAGAGTCAATCATACATTTCTTATTATCAGAGAGAACATAATGTATTTCTGGTTTTTAGGAGGGTAAAGATTTTGGTACTTGACTCTAAAAGAAATTTCTCAGGTATAAGATTTCAGAGGTATCGTTCACTGCTGGGATGGGCAGTAGCTTCCCAGAGCAATTCTTTGGAGGCCAATGGAGGATAGGGAGTGGGAACTGGGGACAAGATCAGCTCTCTGGAGACTGGTTTCATTCAAAGATGTCAGAAGCCCTGGGAAAATTCCAGCTTGCTTCCATAAATGTCTCTTGTTCTGGGAGGCCCTGGGTGGAGGTTGGGCAGCTCCAACTGGCTGTTGATGGCCGTGTTCTCTGAGAAGGCCCTGGAGGGCAGGGTCATGCTTACGCATAAGAGTGGAGCTTCAGAAATGGAGGAGCGTTCTGGACCAGCACGGGCTGCTGTTTTCGTGCCCAAAGCCAGAAATACCACGGGTACAGAAAAGAAGTGTCTGGATTTCAGGAATCGACACAGACGGTAGGAGAAAACCCTAGGACAGTGAAGGTGGTAGGGTCCCCATATGGGGTAACAGTGGCAGGGCTGGGGCCACGGGTGGCTTTCCAGCAGTGCCCTTTTTCTCCCACATATCCTGAGTAGAGGACTGCCCACTGGATCCCTCTCCCACAGGGCGGGAAAGGATCCTGCCAGAGAGAGATTCTAGAGTGACAGCAAAGCAGTGGATTGTAACATGACAGGTGGTTTAGCCCGTCTTACTCCCTCAACCCAGCCCTGAGAGTCAACCATTTCAGCAGAAGGTGGTCCACTCTGGGTGGTAAGCTTGCCTGGGGGTTGAGCCCAGAGTGTGTTCTACAGACTCTACCCTGAAGAGGTGTCCTGGAGGAGCATTGGTGAGTGTTCTCCATTCCCAGCCAGGTGGCAGTCCTAGCTGTCAACTGACAATCCCAAAGTGGGCAGGGTAGGTACTCTCAGGGCGACATCTGAGAGGAGTGTGTGTGCTATTAAGATACCCAACAAAAGGAGCAATTGTGCAGGAGGAGCAGAAATAATGGAACAAATAGAATAAAAATTAGCCTGGTGTGGTGGTGGGCACCTGTAGTCCCAGCTACTTGGGAGGCTGAGGTAGGAGAATGGCGTGAACCCGGGAGGTGGAGCTTGCAGTGAGCCGAGCTGGAGCCGCTACACTCCAGCCTGGGTGACAAAGTGAGACTCTGTCTTAAAAAAAACAAAACAAAACAAAAACACTAATTGGAGGTAATAGAGACAAAACTAGAATTGTTAAAATAGAGCACTCAATGGATGGGTTGAAGAACATAGGATATTTGCAGCAGCACAAATTGGTGAGACAGACATGTAGGTCATTCATCTTACAGAAGGTATCACAAAGGCGTGGAGACGGGAAAAGATGAGAGAAAACAATATGGAGTTTAGAATTAGAAGTGTTGACTTTTTTTTTTTTTTTTCCTAAGCAAGATGGAAATGAGTCTATGGAGGGGAGAGAATACATATTTGAGGAATTAATGACTGGGGATTTTCCAGATTTAATGACATAATTGAGGCCTCTGATTAGATGGGTGGATGGTGCACCAATCAGGGGAGAATTACACACACACACCCTTAGAGGTATTATATTGACATTTAAACACATCAAAGACAGAGAAATTTCCAGAGACAGAATGCAGATCCATGCAAAAGAGTCCATTTAAAATAGATATTAAACTTCTCAATGGCCACCTGGAAAGCAGGAAGACAATGGAGTGATCTCTCCAGTGTGGAAGGAAAATATCAGCACATTTAGAATATATACATTTATACATATATATATACCTAATGGTCATTTAAATGTGGATAGAAAAAAAGGCATTCCCAGAGATAGAAAGTCACAGACACGTACTATGTAAAGTGCCTTCCTGAAAAAACCTGAGAAGTTATCTCCAGGAGGAAGCAAGGAGATGTGGGAGGAGTAAAGGTGAAGAAATAATCCAGTACGGTTTATAAGTGCCTAGATAAGTAATGACCTAAGCACAGGTCCATAATATTGTGGACCTAAAATGCCAGACCACACCAACATTGCAGGGGAGTTGGTGTGGGCTGGAGAAGGGGGAGAGTGGGAGAGATCAGAGGGAAGTGGGAGAAGGTTAAGTTGCTGTCTTATTCCAATGGAAGACATACATATGGACATGTATGTCCATGGAGTGCTCATGAATTGCAGCCTCAGGCACCAACTATTATGGACTGCTTGTGTCTCCTCCGAATTCATATGTTGACATCCTAACCCCCAATGTAATGGTTTTAGGAGGCTCAGCTGTTGCGGCTATTAAGTCATGAAGGTAGAGCCCTTAGGAATAAAATTAGTTCCCTTTTTCCCAGAAAAGAAAGACATGAGAGCTTGCTCTCCCTCTCTGCTCTCTGCCATGACAATATACAATGAGAAGATGGCCTTTTGCAAACGAAGAAGTAGGTCAGACACCAGATCTGCTGACACCTTGGTCTTGGACTTCCTAGCCTTAAAAACTGTGAGAAATAAATGGTTGTTGTTTAATCCACCCAGTCTATAGTAATTTGTTATCGCAGCCCAAACGGGCTAAGACACCAGCCATAACAAGAATCATTACTCTCTTCCTCCTCCTCAACAACAATGGCTCTGAATCATGCTCCTTAAATATGGAAGACCCCAGGACAAATCCACAGATTCCCCGGAACTGGGGCTGGGAAAGTCTCTTTTGTGACTGATTGGATTACAACGCTCTTATTAGGTGAGGGCGGGTCACTCCCTGCCTATCCTTCTTTGCAGCCATTCCCAGGAAGCTTAGAGCTTAGCCGTCTGGCTGAATGCAGTCCCTCAGCTTGGCTTCATTTTTCGAGGGTCATTTTTTCTCTCCATCCTCACTCCATCCTTACTCCCTCTCTGCCCAGCCCTCCTCTTCTACTTATTCCTGGACTTCATTTGTAAAAGTTGTTTTTTGACACACTTTTGAAGGCTGTATGAGGCAGGGCTATATTGGAATCTGTGTCTGTAATAAAGTGGTTAGAGACTGGGTTCTGGAATCTCACAGGTATTGGCTGTGTGATCTCAGACAAGTTAGCCCTCTTCTCAGTGCTCCAGTTTCTGTGTCTGTAAAAGGAGGAATGCAAATAAGCCTTATATCAGGGGATTGTTGCGGGACGGAGATCATGCCAGGAAAGGGCTTGGCATAGTGCCTGGAACACGTTAGGTGCCCAATAAATGTTCATTCAGGGGCCAATACCATATCCTTTTTCTGTCTTGTCTTTTGTTTTTCCCTGAGATGACAAAACAATTTTAAAATATGCACCAGTGACCATATAGAAGTCTTGCTGTTGGGTCTTTCTCTGCAAGATGGAAAGTGGTCTTCTCCATATTGTAGAGAAAAAAAATACACGTATACACATATATGTATGTGTGTGTGGTTGCGTATATACACACACACATACACATATATTTTACGTGTGTATGTGTGTGTGTGTGTGTGTGTGTGTGTGTGTATAGAAAGAGAAGAGCTGGGGAGAAAGAGACAGAGCTGTGAGCTTGTGATAGTTGGCTGAAGTTGATACTTTGGCTTAGAGCCATCCACACATTCAGTTTGCAATTAAAATTGTTGCCACACATGAACCCACTAGATAGCATCTCATTTTCCCAACAAGGGTATCTTATTTTCATGCTGGTGGGTGCTTTATAAAGGACATCCTTTCCAGTCCCCCAAGCCTGTCCACCTCTCACTGACATGATGCTGACTTTAGGCCACCTTTTCTGCTCCTCAAAGCATCCCCTTTATCATTCTATGATGAGGAATAACTTTGAACTTTGAAAAAGGAACATTAAACAACCTGTTTTAACTTCCTTCTGGCTTCACAGGGCTGTGGTCCCCATCCGTTGTGGTCCCCACCCCCGCCACTGCTGGACGTGGACCTCCTGGCAGGACCCAGATCTGGCCCTGCTTCTGAGGCTCACAGTCTCCACCACACACCACCTCATCTCCACCCTCTAGGGGCATGAAAGCTGGTCCTAGGCTGGCCAAATGTGAGCACTGAGGCCCTTTGGAGAAGCTCCCATTGTGGTAGGGGCAGCAGAGATGAATAGAGATGCAAGCTAAAAGGTGAGAGGGGAGGCACATGAGGCTTTGAAGGCAAAGGACTGCCTGCCCAGCAAATGTTCCCTCTCCACCTGCCAAGTGGAATTTGCTCAAACATATGGAGGCTACATTTGGCTGCACAGCAGGCTTCCTGGCCAGAAACTTCTGGAGAGGGGAGCCAGACTTGCCTCCAAATTGTACCAGTGTGGCGACTGCATCTCTGCTTGAATGTGCTGCAGGCATTTCACGACCCAACATGTGCAAACCTGAGCTGCTCCCTCCTCTCATCCTCCCCAGCCTTGTAGATGCTTCCCAGCACAGCTGATGGTTAGCTCCTCTGGGTGCAGGCTCTAACTGGAGCAGGAATCCAGCTGTTCTTGAGAGAAGTACCATAACCAGACTGTTTGTTGTGATTTCAGGGAAGCCAGGTATTATATTCCAACATCCAGAACAGTGCCTAGCAGGTAGCAGGGGCTCCATAATATAAGTTGAGTGAATGGGGAGGGCTTTACAGAAAGCAGGATCTCTCTTATGTTCTCAGCAAGTCTCTTCTAGGTAGAAGCCTGAGGTAATTAATGTTTACATTTCCCTGGCAATGATGGCTGGGGTTCTCCCCTCCCCTAGCTACTGTGAGGGGCTGAAATGACTCATAGCAGCCCCCTTTTTCTAGAGAATTACCCTTGGGCCACCTCACCTGGGAGGTATGCACACCCTCATCTACGGCAGCCCACAGAGACCAACTTACTGATGTTAAAGGGCTACAAAGCTCTTAATTGCCTCTGTAGTGGGATTTATGTTCCAAAGACCCTTTAGGCTCAAGCCACGGCTAGATTTATTGAGACCAGATGTGTTTGGCCCCTTCCCTTTCTGTCCTGCTTCTCTCCTTCCCGTGCACCTGAATCCCCCTCTCTATCTCTGCTTCCAGCAAAACCCACTGGAGACATCCCCCCAGGAGACTCCTGCTCTTACTCTGAGCTCAGAACTACTGAATTGGGAAGGGACTTTAGAGACCAAACTCCTTTAGTTGGAATGCAAGGAAACTGAGGCCCATGGCTGGGGAAAGGCATGTGGTTGGCTCGGAGTACAGCCCATGCTGTGTTTAGTCCGGCAACTGCTCAAGAGCTCAGGGCATGAGAGTTCCCACTCTAGCCCATAAACTTATATGCTGTGGTGCTTGGGGGAATTCCCTCACTCCCTGATCTGGCCTCATCCTCTTCCTCACCCTTCAGGGTTACCAGGGCTGGGAAGTTCCATCCTCTGTACCAAGACAGCTAGAGGGACTCTGTTCACAGCAAGGAGACACTGTCCCTGTCCTGCCTCTGCCTGCAGGAAGGATCCTGTCCACCCTCACAAGGCTGTTGGTGTTTCTTTGACAACCTTGAGGAAGAGGTCAGGTCGACCCCTGGGTGACTGCCCTGGTGGTCCACGCTTGGGAATAGGGCACATCTTGGAGCATGCTACCTTTCTTTTTTTCATGATTAACATTGAAATTCTAAGTATTTCTGTTTATAATTATGTCCACAGTGGACTCCTTTCAAGTGGGATCCTTTTGGTGGCTGATATGGTTTGGCTGTGTCCCCACTCAAATCTCATTTTGAATTGTAGTTCCCTTACTCCCCACGTGTCATGAGAGGAATCCAGTGGGAGGCAGTTGACTCATAAGGGTGAGTACTCCGATGCTGCTGTTCTTGTGATAGTGAGTAAGTTCTCAAGAGATCTGATGGTTTTTTTTTTTTTTTTTTTTTGACGGAGTCTCACTCTGTCGCCCAGTGTGGAGTGCAGTGGCATGGTCTTGGCTCACTGCAAGTTCTGCCTCCTCAGTTCATGCCTCAGCCTCCCAAATAGCCAGGTCTACAGGCACCCACCACCATGCCTGGCTATTTTTTTATATTTTCGGTAGAGACGGGGTTTCACCGTGTTAGCCAGAATGGTCTCAATCTCCTGACCTCGTGATCTGCCCACCTCAGCCTCCCAAAGTGCTGGGATTACAGATGTGAGCCACCACACCCGGCCAAGATCTGATGGTTTTACAAGGGGCTTTTCCACCTTTTGCTTGGCACTTCTCCTTGCTGCCATCATGTGAAGAAGGATGTGTTTGCTTCTCCTTCTACCATGATTTTAAGTTTCCTGAGGCTTCTCCAGCCATGTTCAACTGTGAGTCAATTAAACCTCCTTACTTTATAAATTACCGAGTCTCAGGTATGTCCTTATTAGCAGTGTGAGAATGAACTAATACAGTGGCCCTGACTGACTGAGATGCTGCGGGCCCAGAAAGTTTTTAGGGAAGAACCTAAAGGAGGCTGATATGGGTTATGTTATGGCCCCAACAAAAGATATATGGAATTTGTAACCCTGATACCTCTAAATGTGACCATATTTGGAGCTAGGATCTTTGTAGATGTAATTAAGATATAAATTAGGATGAGGTCCTACTAGAGTGGGGCAGGTCCTTAATTCAATATGACTAATGTCCTTATAAAAGAGGAGAAGAGAGACATGCAGGGAGAGAGCCCCATGTGACAAGAGAGACAGAGGCTGGAATGACACAGCTGCAAAGTATAGAGATGCCAAGTGTTGGCCGCCACCACCAGAAGCTAGGAAAGGATTCTACCCAGTGTCTCAGAGGGAGCACAACCCAGCTGACATCTTGATCTCAGGCTTTGAGCGCACAGAACAGTGAGAAAATTGATGGCTTTGACATATTTAATTTGTGGTACTTTGTTACAGCTGCCCTAGGAAATTAATAAAGGGTTGTTTCTGGAACCCCAGGTTACCACATACTCTATTATCTTTTGGGGAGTGGAGCACCTGAATGGGAACCAGTAGGAGAACACCAGTTAGCCTTTGGTTCCACTTTGAACTCCTAGCACCCATAGGGAAGTCACAGTTTTCAGAACAAGAACCCAAGAATGAATGTTCTTGCTTCTCTCCATGGAAATGTTCTTGGGGATTGTTGTGAGGGAAAGGGGCTGTGGAGCAGAGCAGGGAGGAGAGTGCTGCCTGCAAATCAAGTTGTCTGAGTTCTAATACAGGTTCTGCTACCAATAGCCAGGGCCTTTGGGTGAAACGCTTCATTCCCTAGACTGTTCTCAGTTGTAAAATGGGGAGTTGGGTCAAACATGTCCATCTGATTTGCTTTCTCTGGGACACCAGTGAGTTTGGTGATGGACTGTGAACCTGGTATCATAACATTTCCAAGCCCCACATTTTCCAGTTTCTCTTAAAGGACTTCTCCTGCCCTGCTCATCTTCTTGGGACCTATAGGTGAGGAAAGACAAATGGTTCCCAAGAAGTTTTGAGTTCAGATTCTGAGTAGCCAGTGTTTCCCTCCCTACACTCAGTTCTGCTCTAAACTTCAGCTTCTTTCATAACCAGCCTCTCCACCTGCATTTGTGCCTCAATAGAAGGTTCCCATGAGGATCCTAAAAGGATTTCAGCCCTTCATTTTTAACTTTCCTGTCTTTTTAAGCCTGGTGAAGCTGTTGGCTTATCAAGCTGTTCCATGAGTTCTATATAAAGATCTATGGAAAAATTGTCCCTATCATGCTTAATAAAATGTTTTTAACCAAAAGACATAGAATGGCTGAATTGATTGAAAAATAGATCTGTTGATCTGTTGCCTACAAAAACACACTTTGCCTATAAAGATACACTTAGACTGAAAATAAAGGGATGGAAAAAGATATTCCATGCCAATAGAAACCAAAAAAGAGCGGGAGTAACTATACTCATATCAGACAAAACAGATTTCAAGACAAAAATCATAAGAAGAGCCAAAAAACATCTCTATATAATGATAAAGGGGCTCATTCAGAAAGAGGAAATAGCAATTGTAAATATATATACACCCAACACTGGAGCACTCAGATATATAAAACAAATGTCATTAGAGCTAAAGAGAGAGATAGACTCCAATACAATAAGAACTGAAGACTTTAACACCCCATTTTCAGCATTGGACAGATCATCCAGATAGAAAATTGATAAAGAAACATCAGACTTAATCTGCACCATAGAACATCTTCTATAGTGCAGATAATATGTTACAGAATGTATTAAATGATGGTGGAATACACATCTTTTCCTCAGCACATGGATCATTCTCAAGGGTAGATCATGTGTTAGGTCACAAAACAAGTCTTAAAACATTTTAAAAAATTGAGATAATATCAAGTATCTTCCTAATAATAATGAATAAAATGAGAAATAAAATGCAAGAGAAATTTTTGAAACTATATAAATACATGGAAATTAAACAATATACTCCTGAATGATCAGTGGGTCAATGAAGCAATTAAGAAGGAAACTGAAAAATTTCTCAAAGCAGATAATAAAGGAAATACAATATATCAAAAGCCCATAAGATACAGCAAAAGCAGTACTGAGAGGGAAGTTTATAGCTATGTGCCTACATCAAAAAAGAAGAAAAACTTCAAATAAACAACCTAATGATGCATTTTAAAGAACTAGGAAAGCAAGAGCAAACCAAACCCCAAACTAGTAGAAGAAAAGAAATATTAAAGATCAGAACAGAAATAAGTGAAATTGAAATGAAGAAAACAATACAAAAGATTAATGAAACAAAGGTGGATTTTTGGAAAGTCAGACAAAATTGACAAACCTTTAGCCAGACTATGAGAAAAAGAGAGAAGATACAAATAAATAAAATGAGAGATGAAAAAGGAGGCATTACAACTGATACCATATGATCAACTATATGCCAATAAGTTGGAAAATTTACACCAAATGGACGAATTCCTAGACACATGTAACCTACCAAGATGGAACCATGAAGAAATCCAAAACTTGAACAGTTCAGTAACAAGTAAGGAGATTGAAGCCATAATTCAAAATCTCCCAGTAAGAAGAGCCAATGGCTTCACCGCTGAATTTTACCATTTAGAGAAGAGATAATACCAATCCTACTCAAACTATTCCAACAAATAGAGGGGGAGGGAATGCATCCAAACTCATTCTTTAAGGCCAGTATGGCCCTAATAGCAAAATCAGACAAAGACACATTAAAAAAAAAAAACAAAAAACAAAAAAAAAACTGTGGGCCAAATATCTCTAATGAATATTGATACAAAAATCCTCAACAAAATACTAGCAAAATGAATTCAACAATACATTAAAAACATCATTCATCATGATCAAGTGAGATTTATCCCTGGGATGCAAGAATGATACGACATACACAAAGCAGTCAGTGTAATACATCACATCAACAGAATGAAAGACAAAAACTATATGATCATGTAAATTAATACTGAAAAAGGAAAAAGCATTTGATAAAATTCAATATTGCTTCGTGATAAAAACCCTCAAAAAACTGGGTATAGAAGGAACATACCTCAGCATAATAAAAGCAATATATGATAATACAGAGCTAGTATTACACTGAATGGGGAAAAACTGAAAGCTTTTCCTTTAAGATCTGGAACACAACAAAGGATGCCCACTTTCACCACTGTTATTCAACATAGCAATGGAAGCCCTAGCTAGAGCAATTAGATAAGAGAAAGAAATAAAGGGCATCCAAACTGGAAAGGAAGAAGTCAAATTATCCTTGTTTGCAGATGATATGATCTTATATTTGGAAGAACCTTACTCCACAAAATTATTACTCCACAAAGAACTGATAAACAAATTCAGTAAAGCTGTCATACAACATCAACACATAAAATCGGTAGCATTTCTATATGCCAAGAGCAAAGAATCTGAAAAAAATTTAAAAAGTAATCCCGTTTACAATAGTCACAAATACAGTTACATATCTAGCAATTAACTTAACCAAAGAAATGAAAGATCTCTATAATGAAAACTACAAAACACTGAGAAAGAAATTGAAGAGGACACCAAAAATATGGAAAAATAGATCATGTTCATGGATTGGAAGAATCAACATTGTTAAAACGTCCATAACTACCCAAAGCAATCTATAGATTTAATGTAATTCCTATCAAAATACCAATGACATTCTTCACAGAAATAGAAAAACAATCCTAACATTTATATGAAACCTCAAAAGACCCAGAATGGCAAAAATAATCCTAAGCAAAAAGAACAAAACTGGAGGAATCACATTACCTGACTTCAAATTATACTACAGAGCTACAGTAACCAAAACAGCATGGTACTGGCATAAAAGAAGACATATGGACCATATGGAACAGAATAGACAACGCAGAAACAAATCCACATGCTTATAGTAAACTTATTTTCAACAAAGGTAACAAGAACATATACTGGGGAACATATGGATATCCATATGCAGAAGAATGAAACTAGACCCCATATGTCTCACCATATACAGAAGTCAAATCAATATTGGCAGATGACTTATACCTAATGCTTCAAACTATGAAACTACTACAGGAAAACACTGGGGGAAACTCTCCAGAACATTGGTCTGTGCAAAAATTTCTTGACCAATACCCCATAAGCACAGGCAATCAAAGCAAAAATGGACAAATGGGATCACATCAAGTTTAAAAGCTTTTGTACTACAAAGGATATAATCAACAAAGTGAAGAGATAACCCACAGAATGGGAGAAAATATTTGCAAACTACCCATCTGACAAGGGATTAGTAACCAGAGTATATAAGGAGGTCAAACAACTCTACAAGAAAAAAACTGTAATAATGCGATAAAAAATGAACAAAAGATTCAAATAGACACTTCAAATGGCAAACAGGCCCATGAAAAGGTGCTCAACATCATTGATCATCAGAGAAATGGAAATCAAAACTACAATGAGATATCATGTCACCCCAGTTAAAATGGCTTGTATCCAAAAGACAACTGCTACGGAGGATGTAGAGAAAAGGGAACTCTCACACACTGTTGGTGGGAATGTAAATTAGTACCACCACTATGTACAAGTGGAGCTACCATATGACTCAGCAATCCCACTGCTGGCTATATAACTAAAAGAAAGTAAATCATTATGTCAAAGAGATATCTGCACTCCCATATTTGTTGCAGCACTACTCACAATAGCCAAGATTTTGAAACACCCTAAGAGTCCATCAACAGATGAATGGGTAAAGAAAATGTCATATTCCTACACAGTGGAGTACTATTCGGCCATAAAAAAGAATGTGATTCTGTTATTTGCAACAACATGGATGTAACTGGAGATCATTATGTTAAGTGAAATAAGCCAGGCACAAAAAGACAAACATTGCATATTTTCACTTATTTGTAGGATCTAAAAATCAAAACAATTGAACTTATGGAGAGTAGAAGGATGGTTACTAGAGGCTGGAAAGAGTAGAGGTGTGGTGGGGCATGGGGAGGTGGGGATGGTTAATGGACACAAAAATTAGAAAGAATAAATAAGACCTAGAATTTGATAGCACAACAAAGTGACTATAGTCCAATAATAACTTAATTGAACAATTAAAAATAACTGAAAGAATATAATTAGACTGCTGCACAAAGGATAAACGCTTGAGGTGATGGATACCTCATTCTCCATGATGTGATTATTATTCATTGCATACTTGTATCAAAACATCTCATATACCCCATAAATATATCCACCTAGTGTGTACCAACAAAAATTAAAATATAAAATTAAAACATTAAAAAAAATTTAAACTTTACCAAAGTTACTTTAAAAATATTACTCAGTACAATTAATGAAGTAATACAAAGTAACACATATATAGAGAAAAAAGTTTAACCATTTCCACCTGCTTGCCTCTCCATTCCTCCCTTCTCTGACAATGTCACTTCCTTATTCATACTTCAAATTAACTATTAAGTGTTGTAGAGATTGCTGAAGACTTCTCAGTATCCATTCTGACTCTTCATCTTAGTTTAACAAACCCCATATTTTTAGCTGGTACATTGCTTCCCAAATAAAAGACTACATTTCCTAGCTTCCTTTGCAATATCATATGGTCATCTTTCTAAGTTCTGGCCAATGAAATGTAAATGGAATTGTCACATGGGACTTCTCAGAGCCCTCCTTTAAAAGCGAGCCTTTCTTTCTAACAACTTTTCCTACTTCTTGCTTCCTTGAATGTCAATATGATGGCTGGACTCTAGCAACCATCTTGGACCATGAGGAAAATAGCCAGGCCATGAGGATGAGGGCTATATCATGGCACTTTGCAGTGGTGACCCCGAAGAAGCCCTGTCCCTGGTGACTTTGTAGAGCCACTATACTGGACTGCCTGGCTCTAGGCTTCTTTGTCATATGGAGAAATGAGCTTCTGTCTTGTTTGTGTCACCTGTTGTTCTAGTCTCTGTTACTTATGATCGAACCTAATTCTACTTGATAGCACATATTGGCAATCTTGGTGTTTCCTTTCACATATTTCTACAGGCCAAACAAACATGTACAAACACATATACATACATGTAAAATTTTTTATGTCCATTGTTTAAAAATGGAGTCAATAAATGTGTCTGCTTCTAGCTTTTCTCTTTTGATAATGCATTGTAGATATTGAAGTATTGCTCAAGTGATCCAGAAAGAAAAAATAAGCAAAACTTGAAACAACTTGAAAGTCATCAATAGGTGACTGAATAAATTATGAGTCATCCCTACTATAGAATATGCCAACATTTAAAAGAATCAATTGTATCTATATTTATTGATCTTTTAAAGCTTATCTCCCTTGATAAAACATTTTTTGATCAATAAGGTTCTAAAGGACCCACGAGGCTTCACTTTTACCCCCATCTCAGGAAGCTCAAAGCTCCTGATTAAAGCAACTCTCTTCCTTAGTAAATGAAACAATGATCCTCTTTGTCCACATAATATCCAATATCTTTCTTATCTTTATTGCAGTCTTCCCAAACTACCATGTGTGCTTTTATTGTAAGTTCTTTTGAGTCTTTTGTGGGAGCAAGTGGAACACAAACAATACATTAACTAGTAATTCAGGCATTTAGTTTCCCACTGAAACTCTCCAAAGCAATTGGAAAGATCAACTGCAAATTTGGGTGGATGGAGATATCTTTTCACTCTTGTTCTAAGAAAGTGAATTGGTTCACAGCCCTGGACACTCTACACCCTGGACTCATCTGTTCATGAGATGAACAGTTCAAGAAAAGGATGAAGAATTTTGACTCTTGGATATGGCCAATGCCACAGAGTGGTGGTTCTCATTGGGAGGGTGGGATGCCTATGCATCAGGAGCATTTAGGAATCCCTGCCCTGCCTGCGTAAAATTCTCGTTTGTGTCCCAGCTCTTATCTTGCAGAGAACCACTGCTGTAGCATGCTTTCCAGATGCCAAAAGAACAAGCCGAGGGCTTTTAGCCTGCCTCTTCATTCGTTCCTTCCATTCCATCCCTTCTTTATCCTCAGGCTTCTCCTGAAATTTCTCTAAAGAACCAGAAGCAGTTATTGTCCTCAGAGAGTTCTAGAACCAGAGCAGGTAGTTCTGAGCTTGAATTATCAAACCCATCCATCTATGTGGATCAGATTAACCAAATGCTTGCTGGGTCTCTAGATTGGTGAGGCTCAGTGGTTAGTGGAACACCCAGGCCTCTGCATTGGCTAAGCCTCCCTTACTGACTCTGGATACTCTTCCCAATCTTGAGGATATTGGGTTAGAAGATACATTCTTGCTTCTTCCTTGGAAAAGCTGAAGCTTTGATCAGGTCCTAAAAGAATATGCAAAGGCTGATAAGAAAGAAAAACACATGTAATCATCCCCAGTAAAGATTTTTTAATTAAAAAATTATTTTTATGAAAAGGGATGTGTTTGGTCCCTGGAAAGAAGAGAACTTAATTGATAGATCTGTCTAATGTAGGAAAAGAAGAGCTTGAAGAAGACGAAAAGGATTTTAGTGGGTTGATAGGGTGTGACAAATGCTTGATTAACTGAGTTGAGGGTTTCCAGAGATCTAAAATCAGCAGCTGCTATCTTGACATGTGACTCAGAATAAACCACTTTCCCGGTGGGTCTCACTTTCCCAGAAAATACGGTAAGAGGATCTCTTGGGACTCTTGGCTTGAATACTGTTGGGTTGTGAGTAAGCTGGACTCATTTGAGAACTCTGAGCAGAGTTCTTAGGTCTGTAAGCCAAGCCACTTCTGTTTCTCTTTGGGTTGCTATAAAGTACAGATAATTACACCAACCTTGACACAAATGCCCAGCTGCCCCCAGTTCAGTTCCACAGAGAAAAGTCTTGCAGGACAGGTTGAGTTTGTGGGTGGGCATGGGGTAGAGGGTATCATCCCTTCTCTATCAATGACTTGGGTGATACTTCTGGCAACAAAACAGACAGGTAAGTGCTCCTAATTTGGTGTGATATGAGATATGTCTGGGTATGGTGGGACCTCAGAGGGGATGCTGAGGATATATGTGCTGCCTCAGGGGAGATGGACCAGATCATGAAGGGCTGTGTCAACAATGAACAGAAGGGGTTTTTTTGTTGAGGGAGGCAGGAAGAGAAAGCAGTAGCAGGTTCACGACTGGGGCTCTTTGTTGCATATGACAGAAATAGACTCTGAGTGATATGACCAGGAAAAGAAATTCACTGAAAGAATACTGGGTAGCTGACAGGATCCCTGAGAGATCTAGAGACTCAGGCTTGGCGTTGTATGTGGATAGATGGTGGCTTCACTGAGAGAACCACAGTCACTATTGTGCCACAGAAATACGTGTGTAATGGGGGATGCCCCTGCTACTGTGAATGGGCCACTGGCTTCTGAATTCTGTGTTCACACCACCCCAACCATCATCAAAAGAAATTTTCCTCTGTTTCTGCTTCTTTGGGTGGCCAACTTCCAACTAAAAGTCTACAGATTGTGGGTGTGAGTGACCAAGCCCTGACCACCTGCTTGTGCCTTACCTGCATGGCTTATTGGCTTCTATTGTGAGAAATAAAGTGGTGGAGAAGACCCTAAACATAGGGCAATGAGCTTGGGACACTCAGAAGCTTTCTTCCCCCACAAAAGAGAAAAGCAGCATATAGTTATGAAACATGTTAAGTTAACATGAACTTAGAAGATCTTTCAAGGTTTAGAGGAAAAAAAGTAGAAGAGACTAAAGGTCAAGTTACAAAGAAGGGAAAAAGTGATATTGAGGGTTCTCAAGTTCCCATACATTAGTGACTCCTTAGTTCGGATTTAAAATCAGAGCTTGGATATAAAAATGTGATCAAACCTGGTGTCCACCAGTGTTCCGTATGATTAGGGTGACACATGTTTTGAAAGGAAGTATGACCTGGGATGCATTCCTGTTTGAAATGTTAGGGAATTAACAAGGGTGACCTGGCACATGGACCTATCATCACAAAACTTGGGAGACCCAAGAGAGCTTGGCAGCAGGTCAGGTGTCAGGCAAGGAACTTTCAGCCACTTTCATGGGGCAGGAGAAACGAAGTAACTTCCCATCCAAGTGGCAACCAATCACATGCTTATAAACAGATAGCACTTTTATGAGAAGCATGACCCCAACCTATACCTTTCTCCTAACCTTCTGATAGTGTGGGAAGGTCTTCAGGCACTGTGCTCAGTTCTCTTAAAAAGAACCACACATATGTGTATGTGCTTATACACACCCACACACATACAGCCAGGTCTACCAAGGTGGCCAGGTCTACTTTGGGACAAGGGAAACACAAAGATGGCAGGTTAGGTCACAGGATGACCTTGAAGGGCTGGACTCATGACCTTGGACTCCCTACTCACTCTCTGGATTTCTGAGACAGAGAAAGAGGACCTCCAACAAAGAAGACATCTGGTCCTGTCCAGGAGAACATGGATTGGATTCAGAAAGGTGCTATATGCGAGTGAATCTTGAAAGAGGAGAGGATATTGCTAGTTGAGGGAGCAGGAGGGATGGCGGACCACACTGGGGGAAGGGCATGGAAAAACTCCAAGTCCTCTGCCCTTCTCTTACAGTGATGTTCAGTGAAGGTCTGGGCCTTCCAGTTATTCATTGAAATAATGAATTCCTGCTCCTCGGAATTCCTGCTCCTCTGAATTCCTGCTCCTCTTCATGCCATGATTTGAAGATAAGTTAAGCAATAAAAGGTATTTATGGCAGCATGAGATTTTATACTCAGAGTTGTAAGGGAAATCTTAAAAATGGAAGAGGTTGTTATGAGATTTTCCAAAGCACCTCTGAGTTTTCATGAGTCAAGCATGGTGACGGTGTGACCCTTCCAGAGATAAGGACTGTACCAAAAGAATTAACAGATGCAGAACCTTAATCCTGGGATTTTCTGCCATTTCTCTGAATGGTGACATAGCACTGGGACTCAAACTGTGGAATGTCCCCACCGGAAGAGGCCCCTGAGGCACAGCAGGAGTGGAGGTCTTGGGGGGTGGGAGTCAGGATTTTACCTAAGGTTATGCAGCTAGCTCTGGCAGGAGCAGGGTATCATGTGAACACAAATATGCTAGACCCAAATCTTCCAGATACAAGACACAGAATGTCTTGAGGAAACAAGGTTATTTGTTGGCTTACATCCCTGAAAAGTCTAAGGGTAGTCACAGCTATCGGGGACAATTGGATCAAGGCACTTGAAAAATGTCCCTAAGAAGCTGCCTCTCCCCCACCCTTGGCTCCGCTGCCTTTCAGATTGCCTTCATTCTCAGGCAGGCTGTCTCTCGTGGTGACCCCTGGAAACTTCACATACTCATCCTCACAGCTCCAGGTTTAGCATAAACAAAGTGTCTCTTTCCTGGTTGACTCAGTAGAAGGCCCAGGATAAACTCTGATTGGATGACTTAGGTCATGTGCTCATCTCTGAGTTAGTCATTGGACTGGAGTTATGAAATATGCTGATTTGGCTGGGATCAGGTGGGCCTCACTGTCTCAAACCTTTGGGATTAAGAAGGGGGAGATGTGAGATTTCCAAGGAAAATCTGGGAACTGTTTCTGACAAAAGGGTGTCTGGCTACTTGGAAGATAAACCCATAGATGCCCACTACATTAGTTTATCTGTATGTGAGCCTCATGGATTTCTTCTACATCAGCTGCCCTTTCCAGTACCCTGGGAAAGCCCAGGTTTGATTTTTATGACCAGGTGCCCAGAAAGCTCAACCAGTGGTGCTCAACAAGCAGTCAGTGGTCATTGCCAGGCTGTTTAGGGAAGGGTGGGAGGTAGGAGAACAATTAAGTCTGCCCTAATGCATCATCCTACCCCAAACGAAGAGCTTAAGCAGCTTATTGTTTTAACTGCATAACTCATTAAAAGAAAATGCATAGTTTTATAGCTCTCCTTGATTGAAACTATGTGGCTCATTAATGTTTGATACACCTGCCAAGGACTCAGAGGAAGGCAGTGAGCCTGGTCCTGGGGGCCAGCAGGCTGAGAGCCCCACCCAGGATGTCTACCCTAGGGAGCCTGAGGGCAGTGGAGCACACTGCTTGGCACTCTGGAGGCAACACTTGCCTGAGCAAAGTAGCACCTTGCAGAGAAAGACTGGGCAGGGGCAACAAATATGAAGACTGGTGCTTTCTGAAACCTCTGCTTTCTCAGAGCTCTGGCTAGGGCTGAACGTTTTCACAGGCTGGGGCTGAAAATGATAACTTGGATTTAGCTGTCAGGCTGCAAGGCTTTTGTGGACAGAAAATTGAGATTTTCAAGACAGATACGACCTTGGAAATCTAGCTGGGGTCCTAGAGTGGGTAAGAGATTTGCTTGAGGTCACACAATCATGAGTGCAAGAGCAGCTGGAACACTAGTGCTTTTTTTTTTGTTTTTTGTCACTATGGTTTAATGTTCTTTCTGCCTCCCTAACTAGGGTATTATGATTTGGGGCCACAGAGATACACTGTTCCTTCAGGTAGTGTGGCCCCCACACTCTCTGTTCTCTGACACCCGGTGGCTCCTTACAGCGGTGCCTGTTACTCAGCCTGAGTGCTTCCTCTGGCTGCAGGGCTATGCATGGTGAGTAGGCAAGTCACCAAGGAGTTAACCATCCCAGGAGCAGCCTTCAGTCAATGACAGATGAGAAGTGACAGATGAATATGCAACTCTTTACCCCTAGGCAGGACCACTCTGAGGCATGCGCTTCACTGTTACTCTCAAAAGTAGGGTCCCAGGGCCAGCAGCATCAGCATCACCTGAGAACCTGAAAGAAATGCAGATTTGCAGGGCCCACTCACTTCAGACCTACTCGTCAGAAACTCTGAGGGTGGGGCCCAGCAGTGAGTTTCAATATCCCTTCCAGGTAATTCTGATGCACCCACGAGTTTGAGGATCAACCCTTTACAGTCTCCAGCGCTTCCTCAAAGCCCTGTTTGCTCTGTGATAACCTGCTTATTAATGTACCCTGCTTGTTCTGTCTGCTTCTCTTACTTCCCTAGTTTTTGACTGGTGATTTCTGAGATCATTTCCCGCATAAACAACTTGCCCTCAAATTCTTGTTCCCCTGCTTCTGCAGGAACCTGAATAGTACCAAGGGCTCCAAACACATCTGAGGTTTCTTTTTCTTTATAGCCACAGCTGGTCCTAGACGCAATGTAGGTTGATGCAAAGCCCTTGATAAGTCATACCATCTTGGGCCAGTAATTTAACCTCATTGAGCTGAAGTTTTCTAACTGAGAACCTAAATTCTGGTGACTGAAGGCCTAAGAATCAAAAGATGTGGGTGAGTGGAGTTCAGTATTCTTTTCTAGTACACTCAGTATGTAGGGACTAAATGATGCCTCCTGAAGGAGGACAGATCTCCTTTCCTAATACATTTCTGCTGCAAAAAATTTCCCAGAGGCCATGAAAACTCTGGGAGAAAGGGACTGGGATGCAGGTCACTCACTTGACATCGAGTTTCAAAGGTAAATCGAATTATAGGAAAGTAGTTACAAGAGAGGGCAGCAGCCTCCCTGAAGGCTTAGTACATCTGTTTCGATAAACCGCATTCCCTTGAGGGTTCACTGGAGAGGGCTGCTGGTCCCAGATACAGCATATGCCCGGATCCACCACCCCAAGGGCACATGCCAGACCAAATGGCCACCAGTGTGTACTGTAATTGTTGTAAGCTATGTATGAGCTGTGACGCTAGGGGCTCAGATGTTCAGCCATGGAGCACCCCTCAGTGAGGATGATACAGAGGGATGAGTGTCCTGTTTCTCACCGTGTGAAATCCTCAGGACGAGAAAGAAGGGTCTCTACCTGAGCTTTCAGAAGCAGGCGGCTTAGCAGTGACTGCAGGGCTGAGGAGTAAGATCTCAGTGCCAGTGGGAGGGGATGGTTTGGTAAAATCCAAATTCCTATGATCCTGCCAGAAGGTTTGAAAAGCACCACAGATCGCTGGTTCTCCCCTCCCCCAGCAGCCTGGCAGACACTGAAGTAACTGAAGCCAGAGGCTGGCAAGGATGTTGGGAGCCAGAAGTTGCTGAGCTCAGTTTCAAGTAAGGCTACCGCCATCCAGCCCTTCCGCAAGCCAAAGCAGTGAGCACTAACTTTGTATTTTGGAGAAAAATTTATGAGAATTTCTGGCAATGAAGTAGGTAGAGTTGTTGCAATTTGGAATATTCATGTATACATATACATGCAATATACGTTCATGTATATATATTCACACACATACACGTATATCTGCATGTATTAATACAAACCACGTATATCTGCATGTATTAATACACAACCCCATTGAGACCCTCAATAGATAGAAAGGCAGATAAACCTCAGCTGGCTGTAGTGGGAACTGAGTAAGTTAACAGTAGTGCAACAGCTCAAAACAGTGCCTGGCATAGAGGAGACAATAAATGTCAGGAGTATCCCCATAAAAGCAGAGGGGCAACCATATGGAATACAGTGAGGAGCAGGAATGTCTCAGACTCATGGATGCAGGAATCTGGAACACAGACATCCAATCAGTCTGAGCTCTCAGCCCCCTCCCTCAGGTCTTCCATGGTCAGCCCAGCAGGCTCCATTGACAGATAAGGAATGCAACCCCTGGAGTGTACATGTGGTGACCTGGGCCCCCAAGATTTTCCACTTTAATCCTGGTTTCACTCTCCACTGGAGACACAGGATTCCTGGTGTTAGGTCAATGGTCATTGCTATCAAAGCCAAGAAAAAGAAAAGCTTACAGCTTCTCAGTGTTAGCCTCTAAGACCCTGAAAACACACTTCATACCTCCCAGAGCTGCAGTGATGTGCTATCCCACATACCAACATTGAAACTGGCTGTTCCAGCCAAAGGCATCAACCAGTACCAATGCGTGGCCAGGCCACTCTGAAAAATGTACCAGGGTCACCAAACCACAAAAATCACTTCCTTTAAACAACAACAACAACAACAATGCTGGGCGCAGTGGCTCACGCCTGTAATACCAACACTTTGGGAGGCCGCAGCAGGTGAATCACGAGGTCAGGAGATTGAGACCATCCTGGCTAACACGGTGAAATCCCATCTCTACTAAAAATACAAAAACTTAGCCAGGTGTGGTGGTGGGCACCTGTAGTTCCAGCTACTCGGGAGGCTGAGGCAGGAGAATGGCGTCCCCAGGAGGTGGAGCTTGCAGTGAGCCGAGATCATGCCACTGCGCTCCAGCCTGGGCAACAGCGCGAGACTCCATCTCAAACAACAACAACAACAACAACAACAATGAAGAGTTGCTTAGTCACATTTTCAATTACAATTAAATGAAGAAATGGAATCAGCCACCACAAAATACTAACTATAAACTTCATATTTACAACCCTGCAAGTGTCGCTCTTCCTCAAAATACAACCTTGCTGGATTTTCTCCTTCTCATCCTTCACTGGTGAAAATTAGTGATGGAACACTCCCATATGTTACTGACAACAATGCACCCTTCTAAAAGGCTAGTATTTGGCCGGGTGCAGTGGCTCACACCTGCAATCCCAGCACTTTGGGAGGCCAAAGTGGGTGGATCACATGAGGCCAGGAGTTCAAGATCAGCCTGGCCAACATAGTGGAACACTGTCTCTACTAAAAGTACAAAAATTAGCCAGGTGTGGTGGTGCTTGTCTGTAATCCCAGCTACTCAGGTGGCTGAGGCACAAGAATTGCTTGAACCCAGGAGGCAGTGAGCCAAGACTGTGCCACTGCCCTTCAACCTAGGCAACAGAGCAAGACCCTGTCTCAAAAAAAAAAATTAAAATAAAAGGCTAGGATTCATCCAGCTAGAATGGGGACATGGGAGTGAGGGTTTCTGCAGCACAACTGAAGTCCAGTGACTCAGTAGCCCTGGGTTGGTATAAAAATGCTCATTGCCTTGATTTATTGAGTGTCAGACAGGGTGGTACCTGCCTTCATACAGTATTGCTAGTTGTCACAACAGTCATGCAGACTGCTAATTCCTTATCCTGTAATCTTAGAGTGTGTAGGAATTTCCAGATCTCTAACCCTGCTACTAGTGAGAGCCCACAATGTGCCACCTCCTGTACCAGCTGTTAACAAGTGGTACTTCTAATATTGACCAATCTCATGGCTGCCAGACTGTAGTCTTACAAATGAGGAGAATAAAATGGAGCCGATATTAACTGTGTTGCTAATGAATGGCTACTGTAGAGGAAAGGAAAGTGGACCCTTCTATTTTTTCAAATCAGTAATTACAGGGCACACATTTTAAAGGAAATAAACTAATATGAATGACTTCCAAATATGATTGGTAAAATAGACAATTCTTTCTAAGAAAATATGTATTTTGTAATCTTGGCTTTTTAAAACAGCTTTAGCAATATATGTATGCTATACTTTAGCAAAGTATATTTTACCTATCATAAAATTCATACATTTCTGGTGTATAATTCAATGCATTTTGAGTAAATTTATAGAGTTGTACAACAATCACCATAAATCAATTTTACGAGATTTTCAATATGATCCCTTGTGCCAACTTACAATTAATCTCCATTCCCACCCCAGCCCCAGGCAACTACCAATATATTTTCTTTCTCTATACATTTGAATCTTGGCTGTTCTTTAATGCAATTCTGGGCCTCTGTGTTTTCATTTGTCCAACTGAAGATTAGACAAGAGGCAGCATGGGGTGGTGGATAAATCGTGGACCAGGAGCGAAGCAAAGATCTGCTTACCTGGGACACTCATCAGGTAAGTGAGATTGAGAAGGGGACTCCTTTTGGATCTTAGTTTCTTCACTGACTAGCAGACCTTGCAAGACCAGTTTTGCAAGGCTGCTGAGAGTCAACTGTGCAAATATGCTGTGAACTAGGTAAGTGGCATCATCCTTATTTACAGACGAGGCAACCAAGGCTTAGCAGGTTAAGTAATAGTCCCAACGTCACTCAATTAGAAAGTGATGGTGTTGGGATACACACTCAGTCTTTCTAGCCTTGAAGCTCATGTGTTTTCTAGTATACCTCACTGGTCCCCAAAACTCAATCCAATATTGAGCTGAGTGAATTTTCTCAAGTCTCACAGCTGTATGCAGTAATTCTGCCTGAGCTTACTTACAGTCAACCTTCAGTATGAACCAGAGACTTCTGCCTCCTCAGCAGCTCTCATTGGCAGCACCCCTGGAGATGCACGTATGCAGACGGCAAGCGCTTTGAGTCTCTTCCAGGTTTACAGCTTCATCTGTGGGTTCTCTAGGGTCCTAGGTGTGTAGCTGCAGACCAGGCATCCAAGCTGCCTCTCATCCAGCATGTTTCTTCCCATCACTTGGAATTTCCATTTCAAAGTGGGTTCATGGCAACTGTTCCTAATCAAGGAGCGTCACTATTCTCATCTTTGACTCTCCAGCTCTGTTATCCAAACATACAGGACTCACCTTCCCACAAGCACAGGCAACTCTCCTAAGAGGCAGACTCACATCCTGCAATTCTGACCTTGATAATCAGACTCTAAAGTTGTTCTGCTAATAGTCATTTGCCAAGGAGTCAATCAACAGATTCTGCCCTAGGAAACAAAGGGGCCAAGGCTCAAGGTTTTGAGGACTTGAAACCTCCAAAATGACTATTTGGCTCAGTTCATTTTCCAAAATGGTTACCTGAAAAATATTAAAAGCCCTAGACTCCAGGTCTCCGTGAAATTCTGAACTTGCCTGGAAGGAGTAAGGTAGGAGGTGCTGAATTCTGCTGTTGGTTCTATACTAATGCACACTTCCTTGCAAAATGAGTTTGGTCAGGTTGGTTTTTGTTATTTTGCTTTGTTTAAGTTATTTTCCATAGCAATTCACCCTCCACCCACCAACCCACACTTACCAAGTTCTGTTTTTATGCATTTTATATATTTGAGTTTTATGTAAGACTTTATTCAAAAAAGGATTCCACTACAAAAAAGAATGGAAAAACACTGGGTTTGTTGCCCTCAGCTCTAACAAATAATTTAAGACTTTGTAAAAGATTTCTTTCAAAACTCAGAGCCATCCCTATGATTGATGTGAAGTAGCATGTAGTTGACAAGCATTCTATTACAGCTTTCTTTACAGACAGTGTTTTAAGAATTCACCCATCTGTGATCCTTCAGGAATTTTACTTGGAACAACAGATAAAGTAACAAACACCATGGACATCTGTGCAGGACATTCAGCCATCACATTTGTTAATTTGTTTTGGTCCTGTCTCTTATGTGCAGGTTATTGAAGGAGGACACAATAACAAGAGAGTCTCAGGAAAGCCAGTGGAAGGGATATAGCACAAAAAGCAGAAGACACTTCGATAAAGCTGCACTTGTGTTTAAGCTAGGGACCTTGTTTATTTCTTCAGCTCCAAGTTCATACACTTTCAGCCACAGGTGTGTGCAGGACTCCCTTATAGGATATCCTGGCTGTGCATGTATATGTATGTGTATGTGCGCGCCTGTGAGACCCAAAGACAGACAGGACTTGGGAAGGAGGGAGAGAGAAAAAGAGAGAGAGAGAGAGGAAAGTAAGATACAGATAAAGGCACAGACAGACAGAAAAATATTCACAGAGAGATAAAGTTACACAGAAACAGACCTAGACAGACAGAAACCAAGCCTGCAGAAACCAAGATGTTTATAGAAGGGAAGACAGAAAAATAGAAAGACACAGAGAAACAGAAAGAGATGTGGTCAGCTAAAAAATATTTGGTGACGATAGCCTAACAAGACTTATTACACCACACAATGTATGAATCTTATTTAGATGCTCATCTGAATGAACAAACTGTAAAAAAAAAAAAAAAAAAGTGGAGTCAGTTGAATAAATCTGAAGCACTGATTCAGTGTTTGATAATAGCAAGAAATTATTCCTAACTATTGAGTGTGTTAATGGTTGTTATGTTTCAATCGAGCCATTATCTTTTAGAAACACTTTCTGAAATGTTTAGGGGTAAAATGATACAATGCCTGAGCTTGGTTAAAAATAACATGCAGGGAGGGGTGGGTGAGGATGTCAATGAAAGATTATTAAAACTGGGTGATGGGAACATGGTGGTTCCTTATATTATTCCATAACTTTTGTGTATGTTTGAAATTTTCCATAATATGAAGTTTAAAAAATTGTTAAATGCCTACCATAAGTCAGGCAATAGTGTAGGGAATGGGAAATAGGGTGAACAGGATAGAGGCAGGGATGAGAGGGACAGACAATGGAGATGGAGGGATGGTGACAGAGGCAGACAAAAATCCAAAGAGATAAAGAGAGAGGGAGGGAGGGGGTGGGGAGGATGAAGGCATGAGTGCTGTGCTCACAGCCACAGAAAAGAGGCTTCATCCCAATGATATTAGGGTAGTGACAAATATTTCGGCATTCCAGGAACCCGAGGGTTAAAAATGAGACTTCAGCAGAAATCACTCCACCCACCACCAGCCATGACAGGAGTTCAGCTCCTGTCAAAGCCTCCCCATATTATATTTATTGGTGTCTTTTGGGAGCTCCAGCCCAAGTCCGTTCAGCTGCCACACAACGTTCCCCCAGGCTCCTTTGTCTCTTTCTCTGGCTTATGGTCCAGGCTGGGCCTCTGCAGGGCACTGCTCTTCTTTCCTCTCACTGGTCACTGGGGTTTTCCTGGTGGGCACCTTCTTCCTTCCCTCCTACTGGGCACCACAGCCTGTCCTGTGCACTGCCATGCTTGCTGGGCATGGCCACCTCTTCTAGGTTTTGCTTCTGCCCCACACTGATAGCTGCCACCCTAGCCAGAGAAAGTGCTAGAGCCTTCCATATGACAAAATGCATCATGGCCTGCAGCAACAAGGAGAAGATGAAGGCACCTCTCCACTCTGCCTCACATGGAGACCAAGGACAGTCAGAGCTGGGCTGCTCATGCTCCAGCGCTTCGCCACTCTTCATTCGACAGCCCTTTCCATTTTCCCACATAGCACTCTTTCTTCCAGCGATCACATGAATCCATGGGGCTGGGTAGGGCCAGACCCAGGGCCAGCCACTACACTGTACTTCGCATTACTCTGCTTCTAATAATCACTCCACGTCATTCTGCTTCTAATAATCAAAGCCAAGCATGACCCATCATGCAGATGGAGTAGTAGTCAGGGTTCTCTAGAGAACTAGGACCTATAGACCATATCTAGATATACAGAAAAAGACATGTTAGGAAGGATTGTCTCATGCCATTATGAAGGCTGAGGAGTTCCACAATCTGCTATTTGCAAACTAGAAGCCCAGGTCACCGAGGTCCAGTCCAGACTCAAAGGCCTGAAAACCAAGAGAGCCAGTGGCATATGTCCCAGTCTGAGTGAGAAGACTCAAAAACTAGGGGCACTGATGTCTGAGGGAAGGAGAAGATGGAAGTCTCAGCCTAAGCAAAGAGCAAATTCAGACTTCCTCTGCCTTTCTGTCCTAGCAGGGCCCTCAATGGATTGGATGATGGCACATTGGTGAGGGGAATCTTCTTTACTCAGTCTAGTGATAAAAATGCTTATTTCTTCCTAAAACGCTCACGGGCAAACCCCAAAGTGATGTTCTTCCAGCTATCTGGGCATTCCTTAACCAAGTCAGACCGAGATAAAATGAGCCATCACAGATGCTTTTCTCCCATGTGGTTCTGTGGTCTTCAGAAGGCCTGCCCCACTACTTCCCATCCCCAAATGTCTCCAGACATGCAGAGACCACGCTTGGCAGAAAGCAGATCCCTCCTACACACGGTTATCAGGAAGGAGAACTCCAAGAGGGAACACTGCAATTCCTTGTGCCCTATGCTGTCACATTCCAGAGCCATGGCTCCTGCCTAGCTCCAACCTTTCCATAGACGTTTTCCTTTGTATTTAAATTCAGAGAGACACTCTGAGCCTACTGGACTTACTCCTGGAGACTTAATCCTCCAAGACTTAAGAGGGAAAGATGTGTTTTCCAACAAAGGCAGAAACTTTCAGTGATGAAGAAATGATTCCTCAAACCATACTCTGAGAGCATGGATGTGTGCAGAGTGTTACCATGCAAAGGGAGGTATTTCCGCTTAAGAAGATGCTGCCCCTTCCTTTGTATGTAAGGAGGAAAGGACTCTGGCATTGACTGAGATAATGTCTATAAAGCACCTGGTATTGTGCTCTTCACTTACAGGGTCTCTGTAAATAAGAGCTCCTTTCCCAAGTCCTATCCTTTCCTCCTCCCTCCACCCCCACCAGGAAGATCTTTTTTCTGTAAAGCAGGCAATTGTCACACTTCTTCCAGGGGGAGTTTGCATTCTAAACCTTCTCTGCATTTGCAGGGTGATTAAAGAAGGGGCAGGAAGATGGAAACCAACTAAAGGCTGATAGATACCCTAAGGAAGCAAAAGGCAGCATAAAAGAAAAACTTATCTTTGGCTTAGATTTTGCAAGTATTTATTGCACATCTATGTGCTAAGCATTATGCTAGCTTTCACATTCTATGAGATGAATATTCTTTTAATAATAATAATTATAGCAGCTAGCATTTACTATTTACCAACTGTTGTGCAATGTGCTTTACACACACTATTTAATTTTCATGTAATCTGAAAAGGTATATATTTTTGTTATGCCCATCTTACCAATGAGAAAATGAGGCTTGGGGAGAACTATGAGTCCCAAATCCCACCTGTGTCAGTGCCTTATTGCTTTGGTCCTTTAGACCAGAGGGCTTGTTATTGTGGCTCAAAGGCTCTGGATGTTGTGGCTGTGTAACTCTGAGAAACCTGTTATGAGGCTCCGATGTTATTTGTGTTTCTGAAGGCACTGACTAGCTCTGAATCAGAAAGGAAATAGGCAACAAAAAGGATTTCCCTGTTGTAGGCAGAGCACGTCAGCTGTATGTGAGACACCGAGACACCCTGAGAGGAGGAACCACCTTTGCCTCACCCCCCTCATTGCTTGAGCTCCCTGAGATCCCATGGCCCTCTTCAGTCCAGATGGTTTTTGACAACCCCAAATAGGGTTTTATGTCACTCAGTGTGTCAGTGTAAGACCGTCACTATCCTTAGCGTCAGGCAAAGAGCTGGAAGGCAGGACGTGATTTCCTCCCATGTCATTTCTCTCATCCAAGCTTTGAAGGATGAAGTTTATATTTTACTCTATCCTGAATTCAGACACAATCCCACTGACCACCACTGAAGAGATTTCCCAAATGCATGGATGTGACTTCTAACTCAGCAATCCCTTCAAGACCTAGAAGTCCACAAGTCCTCTATAGACCCTCCCATCCTATCTACTTGTTGTTTCTGCCCATTCAACCAGGGAGAGGTACAGGGTATCATTAAAGACTCTTAGCCTTGGCTACTTGAAGTGTGATCCATAGACCAGTGGAGTCAGCACTCCTTGTTAGGCCTCCGGAATCTCAGGCTGAATCAGAACTTATTTTTTTAACAAGATCCCAGGTGGTTCACATATATATTAGAGTTTGAGAAGGACTGTTAAGCCAGTGGTTCTCAAACTTGGCTGCATGCTGGAACCATCTGGGGAGTTTTTAAAAATACGAGTGCCTGGTCCTACCCCCTGGAGATTCTTATTTTCTTGGTTTGGAGGTTGCTTGGGTAAAGAAGTAGTGAAAGGTCCCCAGTGATCCCGGTGTGCTGCTGGGGTTGAGAACCACTGGCTTAGAGAATTGGATAACACCTACTTTAACTACACTGATGAAATCTAGACGAGTGACCCCCTTGTGCGCGTCCTATCACTTAGAGTGCTGAGGGTGATTCCCCTCCAGGACTCTGATTCCAGAGCCAGCTCTGCCTCCTCTCTCCCTGGCAAGGAGGAGCAGGGACCTCTCTCTTCTGCAACAAAGGGGGCTTCTTTGGCTTGTTTCATGGGAAGATGGGAGGTGAGGGAGCAGTAGTTTCCAGCCGGAGTGCTTTCACTGCCCTGTGGCCAGGTAGCCACAGGCCCTGTCAAGAAAGAAGGCATTACTGGCCAGTGCATCGGAAGATCAAAAGTACTTGAACACCTTTCCTGAAGGATGGAAAAGCAGTGAAAGGAGTCAGACTTGGCTGCTGCCTGGCTATGCTTTTATGGGAAAAACAGAAGTTATGGGATGGGAGGAGCATGAAGAGTGGGTGTTGCCGGCCCTCCTGGCATCACAGCTTGTGAACTGTAGCAGTGATAGGCAGTCTGCTCTCTTCACTGGCCCTACCAGGTCCCGAGATCCCTGCAGAGGTGCTAAGAATTCACCCACTGCAGAGGCTCCACCTCGAGGCAGTTTCCTGTGGGCAGTTATTTTGGGAACAGGAACTGGATGTTTGGGAGGAAGAGGGGTAGCCAAGGGCCTGGAGGCAGGTGGTGGAGAGGTGAGGCCCAGCAGCTCAGCAACACTGAAAGGGCTCCAATGTCCAGACACCCAGGCAGCTTCCACTTGCCTCCACTCCCGGGACAAAGGCGCAGTCACGTGGCCGCTGGGGCTGCGACTTGAAAGAGCTCCCATTGTCCATGCTGCCTCAGGTTTCAGGGAACCAGACGCTGGGAGGACGGACTTTTTTTTCTTTTTTCTTTTTTTTTTTAAGTAACAAGGGCGAAGGCCAACAGCATTTTCGACTCCGGAAGTGGGGTCTACACATGCACACACGCCAAACAGACTTCTCCAAGTTTGTTTTTCTAACACATTGGAAACCACACAGTTCAGGAGAAAATGCATCTCACATGCTGCTTTCCCGGAACGTGTCCAGAGACTGCTGTGTCAACACTGCCAAACTCAGCAAGCTGCCCTCCCAAAGGAATGGTGTGATTTGCCAAGGAAAAAACTCAACCCAGAGCCTGGGAGGAGGGAGCAGGAGGCAGGCAGCTGGGGGGGATTGCGCATAGTTCAAAGGTTGGGTGGGCTTCCAATCGGACAAGGTGCTTCCCCGATTACACAGCTGTCACTGACCCCTCCAAAGGCCAGCGCTGCATCCCCTTGGACTCCCTGTTCCCAGACAGGGCTGCATTTGTGTGCTCAGCTGCTGACTGTCCTACTCTTAAAGCACTCAGGGCGGGAGTGTGCGGAGGGAGGAATGAGGCTGGGGTTGAGGATGTTTCTCAGCCTAAGTTCTGCCCCGAGGCAGCTTGGCGGAAGAGGAAAGGGCTTTGGCATCACTGAGACCGAGGTAAATGTAGCTCTTAGGTCCTAGCTGCATTTCCCTAAAACAAAGATGAGCGCTTCCTCTTTGCAGAGACATTACAAATAGAAACGACGCTAAGGATGGTGAAGGTGTTTACTACAGGGCAGGGGCATAACAGGTGCTTACTGAATATCCGTTTCCTCCTACCGGTTTGTCCCTGGAGGTTGAATGTAGGGTTCTGCCTCTTTTACTTGATTTTCAGGAAATAGAGGACTGCTCCCCCATAAAGGACTGTCTTGGATATGGAATTTCACAGTTAAAGCAGCCCCCCAGACACTAAGTACAGTGACGAAACTCCTTTTCTTTCTCCCCATGGAATATAAGCCCCAGTTCTACTGGGTGTCAGGAAACATCGTCCAGTTTGTGTAATGACTCCAGTCATTGTTAGGGTTAACTTAGGATCTGCAATTTGCAATTTGGTCACAGTCTAGCCCGAAATACTGTGGGATTTCTTGCCTCTTCCCCTGTTTTGTCCTAACTTAGTCTCTGAGGAGCAGGTGGTGACTGGAGGTCTTAGTGACTGGATGTGTGGGAGGGACTGGAGGTCTTCATGATTGGATGTGTGAGAGGGAGCAGCCACCTTGACCTTTTCTGCTTTGGGTGTCTGCATGCAGGGTGGTAACCACCTTCTCCGTGTGGGTAGACTGGACGTGGGCAGTCTGCTGAGGAGTGTTGCTCATGTAATTTACACTCTGGGTGTGGCAAGTGGGTGGTCTGGTTTCCAAAAATTTATCTTAGAATCAAATCAGTCATGCTTCCCTTCCTCTACCTATCCCAACTACCATATAAGCTGCATCCTTTTTTGGTGTTTGTCTTCCTGAATTTACCTCACTCATCTGGCAACTTTCAAGAGCATGCTGACTCTTTCTGCTGGCTATGTGGGACCTGCAGAGTCTCCTCCACACCACTTGGGGGCTGAAGACAGCCTGATGCCTGCCTCCTGTACCTCTCCTGTACCAGCTCTCTAACACTCTGCTGGCTCCAATGAGGTAGTTCCATGAGATTGCCACTGTCAGAAACCTCTGGAAGAGAAGCAAAGGCCTTCCTCTTCTCTCTCAGCTGTCCCCAGCCCTCATGAGGAACCCTCTCCCATTTCTTGCTCCTTCCTTTGATGATGATGATAATGATGATGATGATGATGATGATGACAACCTCTGTGTGTGTGTGTGATGGAATGTATCACTCCTCATTCTTGATCTTTAAACTCTTCTCTCCTCAGGCAGAGGGAAAACCTGTCTCTTGCTACCTCTTTGCATCAAGTCTGTCTAGTCTCAAACTCAGAGCTGTGTTCTTTAGCAACTTTAGGGTTAGGAGTCTCTGCTCTCAGTGCTGGGGGGATGTCTGCAGCAATGGATGATCCTGATTTTAGTTTCCATTTGGTGGAGAGTCCCAACAAGAAGCCACCAGGAGTCATGAAGGAGCACATTTAATGAATATCTCACTTATCAACCTGTCAGTTATGTCATTTTAAAATTGACTGGTTTCAGGTCCCCTCTCAAGTTGTTCACTAGCTACTGGCAACCATCTCATGGTATGACCTTGAGCACATTGCTTCAGATTTCTGAGCTTCGATTTTCCAAGGCTGGATCATCTCTAAGTCCCCTTCCAGCTCCAAACTTCTAACATGTATGTGTTTGAGATTCTGGACAAGCCTCTATGTGCTGAGCTCTGGCATCCATATGAAATACAGGGAGTCCCCATCAGACTTCAATTTCTCTAGTAATGGAGGGGAGGTCTGGTATAGATTAAATATAATCCACTGATAATCCAAAACCCCACGTTAGCCTTTGGTTTTGATCTCATGTATTAGAGCAGCGAACAAGCTACAAAATTGACCGATTTGAATTCTACCTGTCCCTTTCCCTTCTATCCTCTCAAAGACATGCTAATTTGATCTGTAATGTGGCCAAAGGGCAGACAGTAGAAGGGAGGAGAAGCCAGAGGCATGAAAAATCCTCAAACTGGATCATCCACCCCCTGGATAATGGGCAGCTGCCTGAACAGAATGCTCAATGAGGGCTCATCTTTTTTCAAGCCAGCCCTGTCCCCATGCTGCAATAGCTATAATCACCATGGCAAAATGCATTAAACCATTGAGTTCCTTAGACAAATTCCACCATTCCTCACTCAATTCACAGGCAGGCTAGATTTTTTGAAATTGAGAAACTGCTTAATTGTCATTTGGAAGTAGCAGGATATTTAAAAGACCTAACCAAAATGCCCATCTGGGGATCCAGGAATCTAGTTTTCTGCTATCTGGATAAGTAAAAGCAAACAGAAACTTGCATAAATTTTTCATGATTGCCTCCATAATTATAAATGTTTTTCTATGAATACCCCTTAAGCTATAAATGTACCCCACTTGTAAATATTGCTATGACCTCCTCTGGTCTCTCTCTACACCATAATCTCTTTCGAGTGCTGGAAGTACCCATTTTTGCTAACCATAATCTCTCTCTATATATATCTTAGTTCATATCTTTGAAGAAGGAAATTTGATTGGCTCTTGGCTTGACAATGGATAGGCTGCCTTTGGGTCAGAGGAGGATGTTTGCTCTACCCACAGTCCCTGCCTGGACAAGGCTGCTCTATGTACCTTAAAACTATGACAACAGGTACTTAGACTAGGAGTGGATATCTGAACTGGTCTGCGCTTACAAAATTCTTGGACTCTATGGCAAGAGACTAAACCAGCATGTAGCAAGGTCCTTCCCCGCTATGAATAACAAGTTAGACTACATGAGACTCTGAAGGTCCCTCAAGTTCAAATGTTCTGTAATTTCTTTGCTAAGCCTAAAGATTCTTACAGTCTCTTGAAACCAGATCCCAGCAGAGATGAGGACTCACCAGGATATAGTGCCTGCCATGGAGCAGACTGGAGGCCAGAGACTCTAAGCCAAGGTTAAAGAAAGGACTGGGAGTTAACAGGAATGCATAAAAGTCAGGGCCAGAACTGTGATGACTGTGGCCATCAGGAAGGGGGAACAATCAAAGATCAGGTCTAAAACTGGTGTCACAGGTGTCTTGCTAGGGCTGGACACCTGTATGCTTCTGGCATATGGAATTGGATACCCCTTGTCTCTACCCTCTGATTTATCTTGAGGCTGAGGAACCTCCTTGGAAAAGATTCAAACTCTGCTCACAGTTGGAGTGAGACCCCACTCAGATTTCCTTTACCTGCTTTCGCACTCCTCCCCCAGCTCCTGTAAGTGGCTCGAGAGAATTGCCTTTGGCTGAACCTGAGGTTTTGCATCGCAGTCCCAAAAGGCAGCGTAACTAACTTCTATAGGGCTACAAAAGGCTAGCTTCCAGCCCATTTTTGGGACAAGACTGAGGCTGGTATCCATCTGAGACCACATCCTTGATTAGCTGCTTTCTCATTCCATCCTGTTCCCCTTCTCCTGAAGAGCTTCTTTCAATAAATTGTGTACCTTGAAATTCCTGTCTCAGGTTCTATTTCTAGAAATCCTGACCTAAGTGATGTTTTGTTGTTTAATACTGGGGAAAACTTGTATTTGAAAGATTCTAAGGAGACTACCTTTTTAATACCTGCTTCTTTCACGTCTTTGGGATCTTTCATTCTAATAAGGGGAAAATGTGTTAATTCACCAACATGGTGGATTTGTTGACTGTTACGGAATAAGATAACCACTGCTCTACAAAGGTAATTTATTTAAAGCAGAAAGGTACTTTTTTTTGGTGTTAAGAGATATTTTAATTTAGTATGCTGTGACAAAAATTTGTATACTAGCAATTAGGTTTAAAAAAAGGTATTTGTGTTATTTTGAATTGCTTCCCAAACACACAAATTAATAGAAATTGCTTAAAGACTTCGGTACAGGCTTTTATTTTTATTAATTTTTTAATTTTTTAAGATGGAGTGTCACTCTGTGAGCCAGGCTGGAGTGCAGTGGTGCGACCTTGGCTCACTGCAACCTCCGCCTGCTGGGTTCAAGCAACTCTCCTGCCTCAGCCTCCCAAGTATCTGGGACTACAGGCATGTACCACTACGCCCAGCTAATTTTTGTATTTTTAGTAGAGATGGGGTTTCAACATGTTGGTTGGCCAGGATGGTCTCGATCTCTTGACCTTGTGATCCACCCGCCTCGGCCTCCCAAAGTGCTGGGATTACAGGCATAAGCCACCATGCCTGGCCCTGTATAGGCATTTTTATTGTGGACATTTCTTTCTTTTTTGTTTTCCTTATAGCCCTCTTTCCCTTTCCTTCTTCTCCTCCTCCTCCCCTTCTTTATCTTTCTCTCCTTTAGGTTAGCTATTACCTTCTTATTGCTATACTCATCTCAAAAATTTCAGCTCCTTGAGTCATCCCAGTTGTATATTTTCTCACAAAAGGCCTGTATTCATGTCTCTTCCTTCAAATAGTGATCTCAAGCATAGTTCCTGCCCTTAAGAAAGAAACCCCCTTTCCTGACTCACCCAACCAGGCTGCTGCAAGCTTTCCCATGACTGCTTTGGGTTCCGAGTGGTTCCTCTGCTCGTGCAGCTGTTTCATCCAGTTAGCCAGTGCAGCCTTACTGTGCCTCCCCTTTCTCTTGGTTTCAATCCCCTAATCCTGCCTCATACCCAAGGCTTTTCTTCCTGCTTGGTTCTCCTTATAGTGGTAGTGGCTGCTCCATGATAGTCATTGGTGCCCATTGGTGAGAACAAGCGCAAACAGGTCTAGAATTGCTTTATGGGTCAGTGTATCAGTTTTCTATGGCTGCATAACAAATTACCACAAACTGAAGGATTTAAAATATTTAGGTTGGTGAAAAAGTGATTGCAGTTCTTGCCATTACTTTTAATGGCAAAAACCACCATCAATTTGTACCAACCCAGTAATATCCATTTGTTAGCTCGTGGTTCTGTAGGTCAAAATTCCTGGCCCATCTTGACAGAGTTCCCTGCTCAGGTCCCACATTTAAGGGGTCCTTCTTATCTGGAGGTTTTGGGGCTGGGGGTGGGGTGGGCAGAAATCCAAGCTCATTCTCATTGAACTCATTGGCAGAGTCTAGTTCCTCAGTTACAGGACTGAGGTCTCCATCTTCTTGCTAGCTGTTGACCAGGACTTGTTCTCAGCTCCTAGAGGCCAGCTGCCCACTGCATGCCATATGACCCCTTCATCTTCAGGTAGGCAGTGGAGACTGTCCCTTGCAATGATTCCCTCTTATATTAATATATTGGGTCTCTTATATCCCCTGTCTCTAATCTCAAGACCCAGATTTGAAGGACTCATGAGATTGGGTCAGGCCCACTTGAATAATCTTCCTTTCTTAGAGTCAACCATGGCATATAATGCAACTTAATCACATGAACAATACCTGCAACGCTTTGCCTGAGGACTTTGATCCGTCCATGTGGGAACAAGCAAGAAGTGTTAGGGACCCCCAAGAGCAGCCATCAACCAATAACAGATGAAAACTCTAGCTTTACTGCCCTTCAGTTCCTAACAGGCCATGGACTGGTCTGGTACTGGTTTGTGGCCTGTGGGTGGGGACCCCTGACCTAGGGTATCAGGTGGAAGAAATTGCTAAATGGCAAAAGATTGAAGATGTGATTTGGCTGCTTCTAATGGCCTACAAGCAGATACAGGAGTAAATAAATGAGTTAAAGCTGAACTTAAAGTTAAAAGAGAAGGAGAATATAAAAATTTGGAAAATTTGCAGACTGGCCATGTGATAGAGAAGGAAAAAACATTTTCAGGAGAGGAATTCAAGCAGTCTGTGGAGCAACCACTTGCTGGAGAGATCAGTGTAACTAAAAGGGAGCCAAGTGCTAATATCCAAGACAGTGAGGAAAAGGCCTCAAAGGCATTTCAGAAATCTTGGAGGCAGCCCTTCCCATCATAGGCCCAGAGGCTTAGGTGGACTGAATGGCTTCCAAGGGCCAGGCCCTGGGTGCCGTTGCCCTGAGCCACTTTAGGAGGCTTCCCTCCCTATCCCTGCTGCTTCAGCTGCAGTTCAAAGGGCCTTAGGCACAGCTCAGGCTGCCACTTTGGAGGGTAATCCTTGGTAGATTCCATGTGGTGGTAAGCCTATAGGTGCACAGAATACAAGAATGAAGTAGGGTTGGCGGTTTTTATGTAAATTCCAGAGTATGTCTGAGAAAGCCTGGCTGCCCAGGAAGAAGCCTACAGTAGGGTTGGAGCCCCCACACAGAATCCTCACTAGGGCACTGCCTAGTGGAGCTGTGGGAAGGGAGCCATTGTCCTGCAGACTCAAAAATGGTAGAGCCACCAGTAGCTTTTATTCTGGTCCTGGAAAAGCCACAGGCACTCAGCTCCAACCTGTGAGAGCAACCATGGTCTCTGCACCCTGCAACTACAGAGGCAGGGCTGCCCAAGGCTTTAGGAGCTCACCTTTTGCACCAGTGTGCCCCAGATGCAGGACATGGAGTCAAGGGAGATTATTTTGGAGCTTTAAGGTTTAATGTCTGCCCTGCTGAGTTTTGGACTTGTATGGGTCTTATTGCCCCTTTTATTTGGCCAACTTCTCCCATTTAAATTGGGGATATTTACCTGATTTCTGTTCCACCATTGTATCTTGAAAGTAAATAACTTGTTTTTTACTTTACACGCTCATAGGTAGAAGGAACTTACCTTGATTCTCAGATGAGACTTTGGACCTTAGACATCGGACTTTGATTTGATACTGGAAAAAGTCTTTGGAAAACTATTGAGAAGGGATGGTTGTATTTTCCAAAGTGAGAAGAACATAAGATTTGGGGCCCCAGGGGAAGAATGATATAGTTTGATTTGGATGTTTGTCCTCTCCAAATGTCATGTTGAAATATGATCCCCAATGTTGGAAGTGGGGCCTAGTGGGAAGTGTCTGGGTCATAGGGGCAGATCCCTCATGAATGTCTTGGTGCCCTCCTTGTGGTAATGAGTGAGTTCTTGCAAAATCTGGTTGTTTACAAAGCATGCGACACCTCCCCACTCTCTCTCTGTCTTGCTACGTGGTACGCTGGCTCCCCCTTCACCTTCCACCATGATTGTAAGGTTCCTGAGGTCCTCACCAGAAGCCAAGCAGGTGTTGGTGCCATGCTTGTAACAGCCTGCAGAACTCTGAGCCAAATAAACCTCTTTTCTTTATAAATTATGCAGCCTTGGGTATTCTTTTATAGTGATGCAAAATAGATTAAGATACCTGCTGAGCCACCAGCTTGAGCAATGTGTATGGCCAAGCTCTACTTTCCAAAGGAAGCCCTTCATTATAAGACAGCCTTACATGCTAGAAAATCCTTCCTTGGAATGATCTGAAAGCTACCTTCCAGCAATTTCTGCTTGTTGGTACCAGTTCTGTGCCCTGGGCCAGAGAGAGGGGCAAATCTGTGTCCTCTGCCACACAGTCACTAGAGAAGATCTTGAAATGCTGAGGGGAACAATCTATTTAATCTGGGTAGCATCCCTTCCCACGCATGTAGATCCTGACTGAATCTCTATTCTTCCATGCCATGTGATTAGCTGTGCATAAGTCCCCATGGCTTTAAGTTCCTGACTCAGATAATGAAGTTAATTCCTCCCTGGAAGGAGAGACAAGAGGTCATCTGATCAGGAAGAGGGAATTGTCTTTGGGTCCTCTGGAGAGGCAGCTGCAGAACAGAGTGTGGTAATTAGACAGGAAATCTCAGTATCCCTAATGCCTAAAATGGCTAATTGAGGCAAAGATGTATTTACTGAGCCTTAAGTTATATACTTAATTTTTTTTTACCACTACATAGTAAGTGTAGACTTAGTCAAATAATATATAACCTCAAGAGACAAAAATAATTTAATAAGCAATTTTAACTTTGTTATCTCATTTAAACCTTTTAACACCCCTGGAAGATAGATTGAAATATTTTCATTTTATAGGTGGGAAAACCAGCCCTCAGAAGGCAAGTGTAATCAGCATACTCTCAGCAAGCTAGGCCGGCCTTATTCTGGGCAAGCTGGAATACAGTGCCCACTTGCCCCTTGTGGAGAGGAATTGATCTGGGATTCTAATCCACGTTAGATTAGGGATCTAATCTGGGGTTCTAATCCACGTTCCACATGGACCATGCAGGGTAAGTGCTGGCAATAGTTCCAGTTTCACAGTTGTAATTTGGAGCTTTGAATATCGTTGATAGCAAAATAGCAACCCCTCCCCCCAAATCCATGTCCTAATTCCTGAAATCTGAGAATATATTATCTTCTATGGCAAAGGGGACTTTACAGGTATGATTAATTTAAGGATCTCTGAATAGGAAAATTATCCTGGATTATCTGGATGAGCCCAACATGATCACAACAGTCCTTATAAGAAGGAGGCAAGAGCAACAAAGAGAGATTTGAAGATGCTATGCTGCTGACTTTGAAGAAGGGGGAAGGGATCACAAGCCAAGGAATGCATGTGGCCCCTAAAAGCTGGAAAAGGCAAGGACATGCATTCTTCCCTGAGGCCTCCAGGAACAAAAACAGCCCTGCCAATACTTTGAGTTTAGCCCAGTGAGAATTCTGACCTACAGAACAATAAATTTATGCTGTTTTAAGCCAATTAGTTTATGGTAATTTGTTACAGCAGCAATAGGAAACTAATACAGTATACAACCATGGTTCCAACTCGCTTGCTACAAACTAAGGCACACATGAACAGATAACACATGTCAGCTTGTGTCTTTGTCTGGGTTCTGCAGAAGCAGACCCTCAAACTTATGTGAATGCAGTTGTTTATTTGGGAGCGTAAAGAAGCAAAGAAGACAGAGAGGCAAGGAAAGTTATTCTTGTTGAGCAAGTTACCACTGTGGTTAACTGGGGGTGAGGCTGACGGAAGGTCTTTGGGAAACAGTGTGGGATAGGCTGCTGAAATGTGCCACCTGAAGGGCAGGAAAGTTGGAGTTTTCATCTGTTATTGGTTGACGGCTGCTCTTGGGGGTCCCTAACACTTCTTGCTTGTTCCCACATGGACTGATCAAAGTTCTCAGGCAAAGACTTATAGGTGCTCACATTAAGAAGCCATTGTTGTACAGGGGAATGTTGAGTGCTGAGGCAATATGTGGGTCCATTAACGTCTGCTGAGGCTGATTTCATTGAGTTTGCCAGAAAAAACAAGCTGCTCCTTATTCTGCAGATTCACGTGGATCCTTTCGGAGTTGACTTGGAATGTTGCCTTGGGGTCTGAAATCTCAGTTAAAGAACTGAAGGGCTTGGCCAGGGGCCATAGTTCATGCCTGTAATCCTAGTACTTTGGGAGGACAAGGCAGGCAGATCAAGAGGTCAAGAGATTGAGACCATCCTGGCCAACATGGTGAAACCCTGTCTCTACTAAAAATACAAAAATTAGCTGGGCATGGTGGCACGAGCCTGTAGTCCCAGCTACTCAGGAGGCTGAGGCAGGAGAATCACTTGAACCCGTGAGGTGGAGGTTGCAGTGAGCTAAGATCGTGCCACTGCACTCCAGCCTGGCAACAGAGTGAGACTCTGTCAAAAAAAAAAAAAAAAAAGGAATTGAAGGGCTTGAAAACTCAGCACTTTTACTTCTTCCACCTGTTATACCTAAGGAATAACTGGATCATGTGGGCTGTGAACAGCTGACTCCAGCCACCAGCAAGAAGAAGGCATTTTATTTTTTTTCCTGGACTGTGACCTTTGACGACACAGCAGGGATTCCTGGCTGGGGATGGAGGGCATTTCATGAAGAAAAAGAGAAAAGTGTTTCATAAGGACTTGCTTAAAGAGGGAGCTAGACCGTGCCTTGACCAAGGCAGGGAGGAATAAAACTTAGGGAAAATCAAGATGACCTAAAATTTTAATGTAAAGAGGGAACAAGAGTCTCATAAAATACACTCAGCTCTGGTAAATAAATCAACTGAAATACAACTAGAAGGACGCTGTGTTCAGAAGAAAGGCAGACAGAATCACACTATAGAAGATGACCCAGAAACTCATGGATCCATGTGGAGAAACACAGTGGAGACTATTCTGGTGAGACTAAAATGTGGGAAGAACAATTGTTTTAGGAGTTTTAGCAGTGGGACTGGGGCTGGGGCTGGGGCTAGAGTGTCAGCTCTCCAGCATTTTGCACAAGCCTCATTCTGCTGAAAACAGGGTATATTCCTACAGTGCCCTGCTGACAACTTCCACTCCTAGCCAGGCAGGGGAAGCCACAAAGGAAGAAAGATTATTCTGGAATTGATTATGACCACCAACAAAAAAAAACTAATTGGTAAAATTGAAGCGATGAAAGCTTTGCATAAAGTGACTGTTTTACCCCAGGATTCATAAATGAAATCTTAAGGGTGGTAAGAAAATGGGTTCTAGACTTTGGAAGTCAGATTTCCAAAACATTCCCCAAAAATGGATACAATCCTGTGGCTAGAAAATCTAATTGGTGATATGACATAAGAAAACATGGAGACTTTAAAGCTGAAATTATGACAATCCAAGAATATGTCACCTCCAGAAAGAAATGTGCCTGTACATGACGCTTTCAGATAAATTCTACTCTAGAGTATATAAGGAAAAGCTAGAACAAGGGGCACAGCCAAGGTATATGACAGAAGTAAGACATGGGCCAGGAGGGCTTCAGGAGGACTAACTTCCAGGAAAACCATTGACTACCCCAAATGCTCAAAATAGTAATAACAACTGAACATTTATTGATCTCCTTCTATATTCCAATGACTGTGCAAAGCGTATTATCCTATTTTATCCTCATATCAATCTTTTGAGGTAGGAAGAGGACACTGAGGCTCTGAGTGACCAAGTGGCTGGTTCAAGTCACACAGCTAGTAAGCAGATTAAACAAAAATGTTGACAAGTAAGATGGATTGACAGCTAGTTCAACCTGGCTCAAAGAGCACTGCTTCCTGCCTCCAAATGAACCTGGAGAAAGGTTTGTAGTAGCTGCCAACTGGTTCTGTATTTGGCATAGTTGTGGGTAACGTTTGAGTAAATGACCCTGATCTACATTTCATAAAGTCAGGAGGCACAGAGAAGAAATGTTGATAGATAAAGATTCAAAATTATTGCAAGCTGGACTTCTTAGACAAAAGGAAACTGGTGCTCATTCATAGGTTGAAGGGCCTTCTGAGGACATTTCTGGCGTGGTTTCCAGTGGGGGCCTGATAACCACGAACCTCACACAAGACAGGGTGTTGTGGCCAGTCTCATGAAGGCCTGGTGGTCTGACCATCTGCTTGGAGCTCCTGCACTCACATTTGTAACGGGGTCGCTTAAGACTGGGGGTGGCAAGGAATGTCTGGGGTACCTCATGTGGTAGCTCGATGGCAGTATCCCAGCTAAGGGTACCCCTTCTTGCTCCTGGATTCCACTATGTTGGGCCTCATTCTGCTTTCCCTTTCTGCAGCCTCACTGTCTTGCATACCCACCCTCCTGTCTTCCTTTTCAGTGTGATCCTCTACTTTCTGTTGTTGGTGTGTTTCTCATAGCTTTTTATCCATTGAAAGCCCCTCTTCTTATTTTTTAATGTGTTTATGTAGATATGTAATATATTATTTTTATGTTTTCTATCTTTTCTAGGATTTGGCCTAGGAGGGGCAAAATGTAATGTTTGCCCAGTCATTGAAAGCAGAAGTTGTTGCCTAAAATAGACTGTTGAAACTATCTCTGAAGTGTCTGTTTGAGAGCCATGGAAAATGGGAACATTAAGTGATTTAATTTCAAATCCAACTCAAAAAGCACAGAGAGCTGCTTATGCTCATTGCTCAAGTGACAGCCTTTTTCACAGACCCACATAGGTGCCTCCCTAGTCAAAGACTGAAAAGACAGTCACTATAATACTTCATCAAACACCTTCTAGACTTGGGGCAATTTTTTTCTTCATGAAGTCTTGCAGGAAGCCTTGGACTATCTCAAAAATATCCAGTGAAATTATAATAACTGGAGGCTGCAAAAACTAATCACATATTTTCATGATTACATAATGTTTTTATTTTTAAACATAGATTACAAGAGCCAAAACTTGATTTTTTCTGCACACTTATTTGAGCTATTAAAACTTATTATAAACGCCTTCTTTTCCTTCCTTCATTCCTTTTTTCCTGCATTCCTTCTTTTCTCTTTTTCTTTCTTGTATTTACAAGAAAAAATAAGAAAAGGGAAATTAAATCAAGTCTTCCTTATCTCATCTTATCATCAAGAATATGTTCTACAAATATAATGTGGCATAGTATCCAAATGTGGTTTTGCAGTTAGTAGAACTAGCAAGATTCCCAGGGTCCAATTTCATCCTTTGATATAAATGTCAGGAGATTTTTTAAAAAGACAAAAACACCTTGGAGAGCTAAATTCATCAGAATCAACCATGAAAGATAGGTAAGGAAATGTGGATAATACAGTGAGGGCCAGAACTCTTATCATGCATACAAGAGTTTGAGAACGTCTTATAGTGTGGAGAGGCCTCTTGTTGCCTGCCCAGGATTTAAGGTTCTTGATGAGCCAGCATCAATCTTCCCTTCCAGGTTTGTCTCTCATTATTTTCTCTTGCTCTCACGTTTTCTCACACACTTTCTTTTTCTCTCTACTTACATACACACACCCCTGCGTGCGTGCGCGCGCACACACACACACACACACACACACAGAGACAAAGGGGAAGTTAAACAATTCAGAGACCAGTCCTACAAATTAGGACCATATCTGCATCATGAGTATTAATATTCTGTGACTGTCATTAACCTTATTTATTTCAGGGATAAGCTGAAGTTCACCAAGATTCCCAAAATATTTTCATAGTTGATGGCAAGGCTAGGGTTGCCAGATAAAAATACAGGGTGCCCAGTTAAATCTGAGTTTCAGATAAACAGTGAATATTGGGAAATTTTTATACTAAAAAAAATTATTGTTTATCTGAAATTCAGTTATAACTGGGTATCCTATCTTTTGATTTTGCTAAATTTGACAATCCTAATAGGGGTGAGTGTCAATCAGGGTCTTGCCGGAAAACAGATGAAACACTTACACGGGGTAGTTTAAGGAGGGTTTTGAAAAGAGATTATTTACAAAGGCGTAGTCAGCCCCAGGAAAACAAGAGATGATGCAGTACCTGGAGTTAGAAACAGCAGCTTCAGTTTCTGTCCCCACAGGAGCAAGGAGAGGGAGAGGCTTTCAGAACTGGAAGACAGGGAGGCTCCATGGGGATGGCTGCCTGAAGAGCAACAACCTCTGCGTGAGAGGCTGGACCCAACTGGTGGCCAGCTGAAAGTTAGAAAACCCTGTGATGTGGCTCACAGAGATCAGTGTCTTGGCCAGAGTGCTGGTAAAGGCAGGTGGATATTGGATCTAAAGAGGCAAATACAACACTTCCAGCATGAGACATCTTGGGGGCTCTGGACATCCAGATGACATGGATCCAGCATATAATTAGGCCATAACGCTGGGGGTAGAACCCACTTGACTGTGAAATGCCTGCTTGGGAAGGGTCCCTTTGCCCTGGGACAGCCTCAGGGTCCCACTCCATGGGTCTGTGTGTGTGTCTTGGGTTTTCCTTTTCTCTCTCTCTCTCTCTCTCTCTCTCTCTCTGTGTGTGTGTGTGTGTGTGTGTGTGTGTGTGTATCTGGAGTCTGGCAAATGTAAAATCTGCAGGGTGAGCCAGAAGGCTGTAGATCCAGGAAGAGCTGATGTTTCAGTTCAAGACCGAAGCCTGTCTGCTGACAGACTTTCTTCTTGCTGAGGGGAGGTCAGTCTTTTGTTTTATTCAGCCCTTAAACTTGGAGGTTCACCCACATTTGAACCTCCCTGGAGGTTCACCCACATTTGGAGGGCAATCTATTTTACTCAAAGTCCACCAATTTAAATGTTAATCACATCCAAAAACACCTTCACAGAAACATAAAAAGTAATGCTTTACCAAATATTTGGGCATTGTGGCCAAGCCAAGTTGACACATTGTGTTAGTCCATTCTCACACTGGACAAAGAACTGCTTGAGACGAAAAGATGCTTCACTGACTCACAGTTCCACGTGACTGGGGAGGCCTCAGGAAACTTACAATCATGGCAGAAGGGGAAGCGGGCACATCTTACATGGTGGCAGGTGAGAAAGAGCAAGCAAGAGCAGGGAAACCTGCCTTATAAAACCATCAAATCTCATGAGAACTCACTCACTATCATGAGAACTGCATGGGGAAACCACCCCCATGATCCAATCACCTCCCGCCAGATGTCTCCCTCAACACCTGTGGATTACAATTCAAGATGAGATTTGGGTGGGGACATAAAGCCTAACAATATCACACATAAAACCATCACAGCTGACTTTTAGTGTAGCCTTGGTCAGATGCACAAAGATTGTCCTTGTCATCCTCTTGTGGTTCAGCTCAGCCACCAAGGTTGGACTCTTTCTATATGGTTTTGGGGACAAAGCAAGAGAAAACGTGCATTTTTCTCACCCTGGCCTCTTTCTTATCTCTCCTCTAGGAACCTGAAGTAGGTGCAAGCAAGTGGCAAAGGAGTGGGGGATTAGGAGTCTTGGTCCTCTTTTCCTCAATTTTAAATAAATTAGAGGAATTTTGAATAAGAATCTGCCATGGTCAAAAAGCTGTTTATCTGAAATGGTTGTTATGAGTTCTTGATAAGAGAAAATATTAGATGCCAGTGTCATAAGTCCACTGGCATAAGATATATCTCCTGTAAGTGTTTGCAATATTGGGATTAATAATGGGGCATCAATTGTAGAGTTTCTCCAAACTTTCTTGTGGACATTTCCTAGAAGGACCACTTGTATGATGGTTAGACTAACATGGTGAGTGTCTTTTGGGGAAAATGTGATACTTTGGGGGCAGATACAAACTGGTCCTAATATTTAAGAATGACTCAAATCCTTTGTATTAGAAATAATATTCAAGTGACATTATGAACCAATTTTGGATTTCACAGAATTAACTGTGCAAAATGATCACCCTGAGAATATCTAAATCTGGGACATGCTGTGACATTCAAAGTTTTATATTAGGAATTCCTCCTCTAGGTGTGTCACTAAGTCAAAGGATTTCAGCATTGCATAGATCAGAGCAAAAATGAAAACTATGGCATTTTCTTTGGATAAAAACTTGTGATCAGTGCCACCTGTAGTGTTCCGGTTGTCCCAGGAGCTACAGACATTTTTAACTACTGAGATGAGAAGGAAAGTCTACACTATGTTCCTGAAGAATGAATAATGGGAGCTACCTTGTCATTCTTACATTTTGTGACAGGAACTTCCTGCCATCTTGCCATGAGCTAATTATTGGTTTACCTCATGAATGGGCAAAGACAGTTAATACATTCCCAAAAGATAGCACCTTCCACCCCCTGGGTGGATTCTAGATGGCAGGATGTTCATAAAGTATGAGAAAGTCCCGCGGTCAATAAAATTCCAAATCGATAACTCATAATGTAGTATGTTGAGTTTGATTGTGCTTTTGCTGTAATGTCATTAATAATCAGCTGTTGATAAGCTTAGCCAAGTCACATTTTACGAAGATTTTAATTCCCCAACAAGATCAACAAGAAGTTCAGTGACTCTCAGTAAAGGTAATGTGTAAGTGTCTCAGTTAAATTGTATTTTCAGTCTCTACAGAGTCTTACCTCACTCAGACTAGAGTGCTGGAATAAAGTATGTGTTACCAGTTCAAGGGCATCTTGTTTGATTAAATGTTCAATCAATCTCTTATACAAAGCAAGAGCTCCATTTATAGATTTCAAGGGAATTGGCAAAATCATTATTGAAGGCTTTAAGCAGAGGATTGACATGTTAGATTTGTATTTTAGAAAGGTCTTTCTGACTGTGGTGTGGAAAAAGGCTTGGAGAGATAAACATTAGCAACACGGAGACCAGTTGGGGTTCTCCAGAGAATGGAAGGGTCTGAACTGGGCGAGGAGTTGTAGAGTTGATGAGGAGCTATGTGCCTGGGTATCAGTCTAGACTCCCCAATTACAGGGCACATAATGGACCATGGGCACTATTGCCGTGCTCTAAATCCAACCTCACGTTTGTGTTGAAGCCATGCTTCCCATGAACCAATGTCAGCCAGTTACCAAGGGTGGCAGTAATACAAGTGCTCCCAAACAAGGGATGTTTCTGGGAGACCCGGAGCTCCCCTAATGGTGCTTGTAGCTTAAAACTCCCCAGTGGCTTTGTGGAACCTTCCTTGCACTGCACAACAGTGTGACACTTCCACCCAAACTTCTCTCCCTCTTTCCTTCATTTGAGGTCACACTCATCATGAACATCTACTGGCTTCCTCCACATTTTCTCTCATAGATATTTTCCTTAACAAAAATCCTTGCATGTTTAACCTCACCTTGGTGTCTGCTTCTTAACAAACCTGGAAGAACACAAGGGCAATTTCAAAAAATTTTTTTGTGTGTGACAGAATCTTGTAACATTGGCCAGTCCTCAAGTGATTCTCTTGCCTCAGCCTCCCAAAGTATTGGGATTACAGGCATGAGACATTGTGCCCAGCCAAAAATATTTTAAAAGTAGAATTTGCAAAGGAATGAGGGAGAAAAACCTTGGTTTCTTCATCCATAAAATTGTGATGGCAAGAATATCTTGTAGGGTTCCTGTGAGGTTTAAGAAGTCAAGCTTAGAAGGTCAGGAGATTAAGACAATCCTGGCTAACACAGTGAAACCCCGTCTCCACTAAAAATACAAAAAATTAGCTGGGCATTGTGGCAGGTGCCTGTAGTCCCAGCTACTTGGGAGGCTAAGGCAGGAGAATGGCATGAACCCGGGAGGCGGAGCTTGCAGTGAGCTGAGATTCGGCCGCTGCACTCCAGCCTGGGCGATAGAGCGAGACTCTGTCAAAAAAAGAAAAAAAAAGACAAAAAAAAAAAAAAAAGAAAAGAAAACGAAGTCAAGCTTAAAAAAATGGCAATATGTGAGTGGAGAATTTTAAAACTTTTTTAACCTGTCTGGGTCCTTAGTTGTAAAGCAAAGGTGTTAGACTAGATGACCTTATCAGATCGTAAAACCTAATTCACATGCTCCCTGACCCACTCCCCCACTCTCACTCTGAGAGCTCATCATTCCTTACTAGGCCTTCCCACAATGTGCTGGGGACACCTCTAGTTGATACTAATGCTAGTTTTGCTTTATGTTTTACTTGGTTGTGTGCAAATCTCTCTACTCCCCTGGATGAGAGGCTGTTTGAGTGCAGGGAATATTTTTCCTTGTAACCCTAGAGTGACCAGCATGACAGGAATATAAAAATTCTTATGATTAATTAAATGATTAAGAATAGCTTCTAGAGAGAGATGGTGGCAAAAGTGGGATTCATTTTAATAACAGATAAGTTGATTAAATTCTCACTTATACCAGTCACTGTGTTTAAGTACTTTTTAAACATTATCTCACTCAATTCTCATCAGCCCTAATGATAGGCATTATTATTCTCATTTTGCAAGTGAGGAAAGAGGCTCACAGAGATATAGGAACTCGCTAAGTAAGTGGCAAAACTGGGATAGAAACCCAGCTCTACTGGCTTCTAAAGACCATGTTATTCACGCTACATTGCCAGAGCCTTTGATGCTAAGTATTCCTCAAACTCTTGCAGACTAATTTGTGTTCATTATGGTCTGAATGTTTGTGTCCTCCCAAAATTCATGTGTTAAAGTCCTAATCCCCAGTGCGATGCTATTTGGGAGTAAGGCCTTTGGGAGGTAATTAGGGTTAGAATAGGTTATGAGGCTGGGGCTCTTATGATGGGATTAGTGCCCTTGAAAGAAGAGAAAGAATCTTTCTCTCTTTCCATGCTCATACATGGAGGAAAGAACATGTGATGACACAGTAAGAAGGTAGCTGTCTGTAAGTCAGGAAGAAAGTCTCACTAGGAACTGAATCTACCAGCACCTTCTTAGACTTCCCAGCCTCCAGAAGTGTATGAAATGTCTATTGTTTAAGCTACCCAGTCTATGGTAATTTGTTATAGTAGCCCAAGCTAAGACAGTGTTGTATTTCACTTCTACCTTGGCCACACACTCAATAAATACTATGTTGTCACCTGCTTTCCCATTGCACACCTCCCCATCCATCCCTGGCAACTTTGGTTGCCATTCCAGGCTGGCTCTCTCCAGTGGTCCATGCACTAGACCTCTCCCTCCTCATTAGAAACACCCTGTCTGCTTAGAACTTTGCCAGTTGGATGGGTTAGTGCACATTAAGGTGTTAAACACTTCAAAGGGTTATTTCTTTGGGACAAGACTCTTGCCCAGGCTGTTGATACTTTGAACCCCACATAGGAGCCCTTTGAGTTCAAGGCAGGCTGGTGGGGAGATACGGGGGGAGCAGAAGGGTCTTTTGGTCCCTCCTGAATAAGATCTCAGCTCTCAGGTACTGTTACTTAACACAATTCCATCAGTTTCTTGAGAGAGAGGTATGATCCTCGGGGCGAATCTGTTAATAGAAGCATAAATATAGGAAGCCCTCAGAGCCTCTCATTTCACAGTCAGGTAACTAAAGCCCAGCAAGGTTACTCACAACGACACATCCAAAGTAGCAAAGCCAAGGCCAGAAGGAAAGCACCATCAAGGAAGGCACATCCTTCTAGAGCAGGGCTTACTCATGCATGCATTCCCTGCTTCCCTTTCTTTCTCCTCCTCTCACACACTTCCTTGTTGCTTTTGCTGAGCAGGAGGGCTAAATCACAGCCAGTTTTCAGAGGTCAGTTTCCAGGGTAGGCAGGTGCTGAGATTATGCAACTACATGGTGAATCATTCTGGAAGGACCGCTCAAGCACATTCTCATGTGGTCAGCTCCACGGGATGTGGTATTTTTCTACAGCTGCAGAGAAGCTGGAACAATCCTATCTGCAGGATAAAATCCCTCTTAAGAGTTTTAACTGTATTAACCAAGACTTTGAGGAGCTCTCCGTGCAGCAACTACAACAATCCTATGGGCAGCCATGGGGGATGCAAAAACCTTTTACAAAGATGATTTAACCCCCAAGTTTGGGTAAATAAAATGTGGCTCTACCAGAAGAAAATAAATATCCAGGAAAGGAGCCATTCCTTAGAAAATTATAAGTGACCAAAATTGGCTCAAAATTAGAAAACCTGTTCAGACCAATAATTATGGAAGACCCAAAAATGTTGTCCAAGAATTAACTGAAAGAAAAGTCACCAGTTTCCAGTAGGAATATAAATGAGTAATTAAAAAAACTTTTAAGGAATTTTTTTATTGTATAAATTATTTTAGAACATAAAAATGTGAAAAGCTCCTCTGATTCATTTCGCAAAGCAAATTTAACCCTAGTACTAAACTATGACAACTGGCATTCCCAAAAGAAAATGCTGAACCAATCATCTCATTTGCAAGTATAGATATAAAAATTCCAAATAGAGAGGCTACCACTCAAAAGTATAGTGAAAAGAATATGCAGGTATGCAAGTAGGGTTCAGGGTACTAGGAATGCAAGAATGCTTCAAAATCAGGAAAGCTATAAATAGAATTAATCACATAAATAGACCACAGAGCATTAACACAGTCTACGTCTATTCCTGATGTTTAAATACGAGTAGAATGATATTTACTTGAGGTGCTGGTTAGTCCCAGTTTTTGCTCCCAGATTTGTTTTTCTCCTCCCTTTTCAATTCCTGTTTTGTGTCCTTCTGTGGATGGCCTCCACAGACCGCATCTTTCAGGCTCTCAGATCCTCTGTCTTCAGACTGTGCTCCGCCATCGGGTATGGGCAGAGGAAGGAAGGCGAAGGGAAAGATGCTTGGAATGTTTGTCCCCTCTATCCCTTTCACCTCCTGCAGTTTCAGCAGTGGCAGTGTTCAGCAGTGGATGTGCTCCTCCTCAACTACAGCTCCTCCAGGCAGATCTTCTGGCACGGCTCTGACTCTCACAGGCTCCAGTGATATTTTTCCCTCCCTTTGTTCCTTCACATTTACAGGTATTCACAGATTCCCACTGTTGCTAGTCCCTGGACACCTCACCATCTTTGTGTGGTTCCCTTAACCCCGCTCACATCTCTATGCTTAGTTTCCTTGTTCAATTCTCTTTAGTTAAATATTTTTCGGTGTATTGTCTTACTACCAGGATCTTGACTAATACATCCAGCTTGATGAATACTATTTATTATAGATCAATAAACAATCTTATATTTATTAGAGTAATTAAATTGTCTTGTAATGTAATAATAGATGGAAAACCCTAAATTTTCCTCTTTGATGATTTTTGAGTCAATGAGAAAATTGAAGCTGAAATTTCAAACTCTAAGGCTTAGCAATAATAAAATACTGCATGTCAAAATTAATGAAAGATGGCCAAAGCTTATTTTACAGGAAAATAAAACCATAAACACATATATTAGACACTACAAATGAAAAAATTTTAAAACATGCTCCAGAAGTTAGGAAAAAAAACATGAGTAACATATGGAAAGCATAAATAATAAAGTAAAAGCAGAAATTAATGAATTACAAGGCTGAAAAAGAAGAAACAAATTTTTAAAATTTGACAAAAATCATATTAGAAATAAAAAACAACAAATTAGAAAGAAAAATTAATGAAACATACAGAGGGCCCTCAAAAAACTTTCAGGAAATGTTTGGCAAACCTAGGTACAAATTAAATTGAAACTTGGATAAAATAATTGAGTGTCTTAGAAAACATAGAAATTACCAAAATTCACCCTAGAGAAAATAAGAACTCTTTAGAGTTCTATTTTGTAATAGAATATTACAAAATATATGTGATTACAAAATATTACAACATATATGTAATAGAATATTACAAAATAAATGGACTAATAATCAGAAATTGAGACTAAAACATCCCCTAATCACCAGGCTCAGATGATTTCTCAGGTAAATAATTTCAAATGTTCAAGGAACAAAGAATTCCAATACTTAAAACTGTCTCAAAGCACAGCAAGATAAGAGCTTCCACAGGAAGCCAACACTAACACCACCACTCAAATCAGAGTACAAGGAAGATGACCAAACTCATTTATGAATATTGCTGTTAAAAACGTATTAATAATAAAAATTAGCAAATAGACTGAACAGATAAAAAAGAAGAGGTCTGTCATGAAAGCAAAAAAGAAGATGGGATACCTTGGAAATAAAAATTCTGCAAGTTACTGGGATCCAAGCAGTCCATTTTGATGCCCAGAGATTTGCAACAGCTTAAAAAAACTTGCAGATGAATCATATAGCCTACAAATATGCAAAAAAATTAAGAAAAAGGTATGGAATGAATGCATAAAATGTATATAGATGGCAGTTTTTTTATAATTTACTATCATAAATTATGCTCATCTATTATTAAAAGTTTAAATTTATCAAAACTTATGCATACACACATAGTGCCTTTTGCAGTTGAGAGAAATGTAAAGAAATGTAAAGATGCAATATTAAATCATAACTGCATAACATTAACTATAATACATACTGTACTACTGTAATAATTTTGTATTTACCTCTTGTTACTATTGAGTCAGCTCCAGTGTTGGGAGTATCTGCTTAAAACATCATGTGCTGCTAATCATCTCCTTTTGAATAGTTTGCCTCTCCAGTAAATTGCATATCACATTAAAAAATGATCTCTTGCGGTTTGCATGTATTTTTCATCGTGCAATACCATAAACCTTGAATAACATCATGGGACACATACAAACTTGCCAGTACTTGAAGTGCTCCCAAGTATCAGAGAAAAGTCATGACATTACAAGAAAAGACTGAGTTGCTTGATATGCACCATCAACTGAGGTCAGTGGTTGCAGTTGTCCACCATTTCAAGATAAATGAAACCAGTGTAAGGATCATAGAAGAAAGCAAGAAAGAAAGAAGAAAGAGAGAGAGAGAGAAAGGAAGAAGAAGGAAAGAAAAAAGAAGGAAGAAAGAAAGAGAGAGAGAGAAAGAAAAGAAAGAAAGAAGAAAGGGAGAGAGAAAGAGAGAGAGAGGGAAGGAGGGAGGGAGGGAAAGAAGGAAGGAAAGAAGGAAGGAAGGAAGGAAGGAAGGAAGGAAGGAAGGAAGGAAGGAAGAACAATTTCATGAAGCCATCACTGCATTTAAAAAAAAAAGTGCATGAAACCTTGCACTTTTTGTGAAGTACTTTTTATCTCACATTGAAAATGTGGCTTTTCTGTGGGTGCAGGATTGATATAAGAAAGACATACATTTATACTCTAATATGATTCAAGAAAAAGTGAAGTTATTACATGAAAACCTAAAGCAAATGGAAGGCAAAGAATCTAAAGCCTGAGAATTTAATGCCAGAAAAGGATGGTTTGATAATTTTAGAAAAAGGCCTAACTTTAAAAATGTCAAGGTAACTGGAGAAGCAGCTTCTGCCAACCAAAAGGCAGCAGACAAGTTCCCAGACACCTTCAAGAAAATCACCAAGGAGAAAGGACATTTGCCTGAACAGATTTTTAATGCAGATGAAAGTGCCTTATTCTGGGGGAAAATGCCACAAAAGAAATTTATGAGTAAGGAAGAGAAGTAAGCACCAGGATTTAAGGCAGAAAGAGATAAGCTAACTCTATGTTGTACAAATGCTGTCGGGTTTATGATCAGGACTGCCTTTACCTACAAAGCTGCTAACCCCTGGGCCTTGAATTGAAAGGACAAACATGAGCTGCTTGTCTTTTGGTTATACAATAAAAATGCATAAACAATAAGAACGCTTTTTCTGGATAACTTCCACTGATGTTTTGTCCCTGAAGTAAGGAAGTACCTTGCCAGTAAGAGACTGCCTTTAAAAGTTCTTTTAATATTGGACAATGCCTCTGTCCACCCAGAATTCCACAAGTTCAATACCAAGGGCATTAAAGTGGATTATTTGCCCCTAGACACAATGTCTCTAATTCAGCCTCCAGATCAGGGCATCATAAGGACCTTTACAAAATCATTACACATGGTACCTTATGGAAAGAATTGTCAATGCTATGGAAGAGAACTCCATTAGGGAGAACATCATAAAAGTGTGGGAGGACTACACCACTGAAAATGCCATCATTGTCATAGAAAAAATCCATGGAAGCCATCAAGCATAAAATAACTTTCTGCTGGAGAGAACTGTGTTCACATGTTGTGCATGACTTCACAGGATTTACAACAGAGTCAGGCAAGGAATTCATGAAAGAGATTGTGGATAATGGCAAAAAAAAAAAAAAAAAGTGGTAGGTGAAGGGTTTCAAGATATGGATTTTGGAGGAATTCAAGAACTAGTAGACACCACACCATAGGAATTAATAGATGATGACTTTATAAAGATGAGTGCATCTGAACCAGTGCCGGATGATGAGGAAGAAGATGTGGAAGCACCAGTGCCAAAAACTTTAGACAATCTGGCAGAAAAGTTTTAATTATTCAAGAGTACTTACAACTTCTTTTGTGACATGGGCTCTTCCATGATATAGGCACTAAAGCTAAAGCAAATGGTGGAAGAATAATTGGAACCATATAGAAACATTTTTGGAGAAATGAAAAAGCAAAATGTCAGACAGAAATTATCAAGCAAAATGTCAGACAGTGTAAATTATCAGTTACACTAAGTGTGGCTGCCTTTCCTGCTTCCCCTTCCACCTCCTTCATTTTGTCTGCCTCTGCCACACCTGAGACAGCAAGACTAATCTCTCCTCCTTCTCCTCCTCAATCTGTTTAACCTGAAGACTTCAAGGATGGAGACCCTTAGGATGATTCACTTCCACTTAATGAGTAGTTAACATATTTTCTTTTTCTTACTATTTTCTTAACATTTTTTTCTCTAACTTTATTGTGAGAATACAATATATAATACGTCTAACATACAAAATACATGTTAATCAACTGTTTATGTAATCAGTAAGGCTTCTGATCAATAGAAGTCTATTTGTAGTTAAGTTTTGGGGGAGTAAAGAGTTATAAGCAAATTTTCAATTGCATGGAAGGTCAGTTCACCTACCTCCTGCATTGTTCAAGAGTCAACTATATATTAGTAGAATAAGTATCTAATTTTGGAACACTTTCATCATCCCAAAAGAAAACCTATACTCATTAGAAGTCACTTTCTCCATCCCATTCCCACATACCCTACGCAATCACTAATATACTTTCTATGTCTGTAAATTTGCCAATTCTGGACATTTCATATAAATGGAATAATACAACATATGAGTTTTGTGACTGGCTTCTTTCTTTTAGCATCATGTTTTCAAGGTTCATCCATGCTGTAGCACCTATCAAGACTTTATTTCTTTTAGTGTTGAACGATATTCCATTGTATGAATGTATGGTATTTATCTATTTATCAGTTGATGGACTTTTGTGTTGTTTCCACTTTTTGTCTATTATGACCAAGGCTGCTATGAATATTGCTATTTCTGTACAAATTTGTGTGTAGAAATATGCTTTAATTCTCTTGGGTATATACCTATGAGTGAAACTGCTTGGTCATTTGGCAACACTGTATTTAAACTTTCAAGGGAATGCCAGACCGTTTTTCAAAGCAGAGGCAATATTTCATATTCTCACCAGCATTGTATAAGTATCCTGATTCTTCTACATTTTTGCCAACATTTGCTATTTTCTATTTTATTTATTTATTTATTTATTTATTTTGCAGTTGCAAGATTTAATAGAGTGAAGACAGAGCTCCCATACAAAGGGAGGTGACCCAAAGAGGGTAGCCATTGTTGGCTTGAATGCCTGGGTTTATGACCTGATCATTATCCCTCCCACTGTGCTCTCAGGCGATAGATGATTGGCTATTTCTTTACCTCCTGTTTTTGCCTAATTAGCATTTTAGTGAGCTCTCTTTACTATCTGATTAGTCGGGTGTGAGCTTCCCAGCTAGGCTTAGGGATTCTTAGTTGGCCTAGGAAATCCAGCTAGTCCTGTGTCTCAGTCCCCCTCTCAACAGGAAAACCCAAGTGCTGTTGGGGAGGTTGGCCGATGACCACTGTAACTGCTTCCTGCTGAATTTGGGCATAGTAGGAGTTGTGCAGTTGAGATTTTTTCGGAGGGGGTGCCTTCAATGTCATTAACATCAGAGCGTGGGCTAGCAGGCCGGTACAGGGGTCCCTGGTAGCTCTTAGTCACGGACTGCATCTGGGACTCCATTTGAAGAATCATTTGTAGCTTTACAGCTTTCATTCTGGAAGAGACAAACTTAACAAGAAGGTTAAAGATACAGGGTCCAAAGAGGAGTAGAAATATTATAGCTGCTAGAGGTCCTAAGAAGGGGAGAATCCAGGACATCCATTGGCTGAGGAGGCCCCAGGGTGTAGTGTTTTGAAGCTCCTCTACTCTACGTTGTATTCGATCTCAAATTTCTTTAACTTTCTTGGTGACATTTCCAGATTGATTAACATAATAACAGTATTCTTCCCCTAAAAATAAACAGGTTCCCCCTCTTTCGGCAGTTAGCAAGTCTAAAGCTCTTCGATTTTAAAGGACTACTGCTGCTAGGGAGTTAAGTTGATCTTGCAAGGTGACTAGAGAGTCAGCGACTCATTCCATGTCACCCTTTAGTTCTTGAGATAGTTTGTAGTAGAACTGAGTAGAGGTTGTGATACCGCCAATGCCAGTACCTAGTCCACCTAGCACTCCTACTCCAATAACAAAAGGAAGAATGGATACTCTTTTGTTGTGGGGCTTAGGTACGACATGATTGCATAAATCTTGTTCAGTGTAGATGGTCATAGGGGCACTAAGAATGAGAGGAGGCACATAGATTCTGAAGAGCCATTCAAACAACGATAGGCTGAGGTACCACAGACAAAAAATATTCCTGAGAGTAGGCAGACTGTTTGTGTGGGAGGAGTTACCCACCTGATGCATTGAGAGTTGGTTGTATCTATAGTAGTGCTAAATTTTACATAGGTGAGGTTTGAGGTATGGGTTATTTCCAGATTGGAAAAAAGAGGTCCTACTAAAACGAAAGCGGTATTTATTTCTGTGCTGAAGTTGTTCCATTGTTCAGGTACAGGGATTGAAATATATGGCCTGAAGTGCAGGGGGAGGCACATCTGACAGTTAGTAGCGTTTTGGGCTGAGACCTCATGGAGCCCAGTGAGGGTGGTATTAAATAGGCTTACCAGGCGAGTATGGGTGTGGAGGGTTTCATGCAGTTTTGAGAGATCTAGTCCTTTGTGGGGGCTACAGGTACTATGTATCTGGGTCAGTTGGGAGATTACTTCCTTTATGTGTTTTTCTCTTGCCTGATCTTGAACTCCACCGCCATCAGACATACCAGTATGGGTGAAGTAAGTCCAACAGACAGTGGCTCCGAGTCCTCCAGGACAACTAGGATTAATCATTTTCCCTGTCCAATAATGAGTATTTGCATGCATGCAAAGAGTGGCAGTTATAGCAGTTTCTGGGTATATGGGTGTGGGCAGTGAAGGTGGGGGTTCCCTTAGATAAACTCCTATATGATGGGGTATCAATATTTTCGGGATGCCACATTCTCCACAGAAACTCTTGGTAAGGGGAGCTACTGATCGTACAGTGGCATGGAGGGGGTGCATTGAGAGTGAAAGGGGGTAAGAGAACAGTAAAGAGAAAGATATGATAAGGGAGGGCCATGGGGATTTACGATTTTGTTACTTTCCTCCTGGTTGTCATTTGAAGAGCAGGCACAGATCCTCTAGAGGTTCACAGGAATAGCTAGCATTGTCTCCTGGATTTTTGGGTTCCTTTGGCAGTATCCAGGGTTTGACTCGAGTGTGATGTATCCAAGACTCCACTTCAGTCACTGTAACTGCGATTGGGGTAGATAAAATGACTGGGTAGTGTCCTTCCCAGGATGTGTCTAAGGATGGAGAATTAGAGGGAAGGGACTTGACTAATACCAGGTCACCAGGGTGGAATAGTTCCTTTCCCTCTTCTCTGGGACAGGCTCCTTGTAATGTTTTAAGAACTTGTTAATATTTGGCTAAGGAGGTGATGTCTGCAACTAAGTATGCCATCTCTCAGTCAAGTACAAGGTCATTGGCTAGGAAGGGCCATCCATACAGCATTTCATATGGACTAAGTCCTTCTTTTGGGGGAGAGTTTTGGATTCTTAGTAAGGCTATAGGCAACAGAGCAGGCCATGCAAGGTGGGTTTCCTGGGTTAGCTTTTTTAGATGTCATTTGAGTGTTTCATTCATTTTCTCGACCTTCCTTGTGGACTGTGACCTCCAGGCACAGTGTAAGTGATATTGTATACCTAACCCTGGGATACTCCCTGGGTTACTGTAGCCTTGAAAGCAGGGCCATTGTCACTCTGTAAGCCTCAGGGAAGTCCGAATCTGGGAATTATTTCATGAACTAGTGCCTTCATTACCTCTTGGGCCTTTTCTGTCCTACAGGGGAAAACCTCTGTCCAACCAGTGAAAGTATCTACCCAAACTAGTAGATACTGAAATCCCTGAGATTTGGGCATGTGGGTAAAATCTAGTTGCCAGTCTTCTCCTGGGTAATGGCCTGTCCTTTGTTCTCCTGAAGGAGTTTGGCAATAAGACAGGGGATTATTTCTTTGGCAAACTTCACAGGCCCTGATTATCTGCTTGATAGTTTTGAAAAGGCCTGGTCTGGTAAATAATAATCTGGCCATCTGATGGGTGCTATCAATGCCTAAGTGAAAGGTTTGGTGAAGGATTTTAAGTAATTTCCATTGGTTAGTTGCAGGCAAAAGTATTTTTCCTTCTTCGGTGGCTAGCCATCCTGAGGGAAGGAAACTATGTCCTTGTGAGGTTCCCTATTCTATTTCTCCTGTTGAGTACTGGGGCTTGGTTTCCTGGAGAGGATTACCCCATACTAAGGGTCCTTCTATAAGCATTTCTAATGGAGGGTCCTGCATGCGCCTCTTTTGGCTTCAATATCTGCTTAGTGGTTCCCTTCTATTTCCCTTTCCTTTCCTTTCTGATGACCCTGGCAGTGGAAGACTGCCACTTCTTCAGGTTTCTGTACCGCCAATAATAATCTGCTAATGGCTTCCTGATGTTTGATAGGTGTTCCCTCAGAAGTTACGAATTCCCTTTCTCTCCATATTGCTGCGTGGGCATGGAGGACTAGGTAAGCATACTTAGAGTCTGTATATAGATTTACCCTTTTTCCTTCTCCTAATTCCAGTGCCCAAGTGAGGGCTATTAGTTCTGCCAGCTGAGCACTAGTTCCTGGAGTGAGGGGATTACTTTTAAGTATTCCCTTATCACTGACCACTGCATACCCCACTTTTCGAAGTCCTTTTTCTACAAAGGAACTTCCATCAGTATACAAGTTGAGGTCGGGATCAGTCAAGGAACCTCTAAAAGGTCCCCTCGAGAGGCATAAGTTTGAGCAATCACCTGTTGACAGTTATGTTCTATCTTTTCTTCATTGTCTAGAAGAAATGTGGCTGGGTTAAGATTTGCAAAAGTGTGCAGTCGCAGCACTGGCCCTTCATGTAATAGAGCCTGATATTCAAGTAAACGGTTGTCTAACAGCCACAAGTCTCCTTTAGCAGTGAGTATGCTGTTCACATCATCAGATGTCCACACAGTAAGATCTCTTCCTTATATTATTTTAACTGCTTCAGATACTAAGACTGCTACTGCCGCCACTGCCCATAAACAACGAGGCCAACTCTTTGCCACTACATCAGTTTCCTTACTCAGGTATGCCACGGGTTGCAAGCTCATCCCTTGGACCTGTGTAAGGACTCCTAGAGCTATTCCTGTTTTTTCTGTGATGTATTAAGAAAAATCTTGCCCTGTTGGCAAGTTTAACACTGGGGCTTGGGTTAGGGCCTTCTTTAGGGCCTGGAAAGCTGCTTCTGCTTCAGGTGTCCATCTTACTAAATGAGTTTTGGCTTTCTGAGTTTCCTTAATTAGTGTATATAGTGGTCTGGCTATTTCACCGTACCTGGGAATTCATATTCGGCAGAAACTTGTTATGCCAAGGAACCCTCTTAGTTGCTTTAGGGTTTGGGGATGAGGATAAGCCAGTATCTGAAGCCACTAATACATTTCTCACTGAGGGCCCTGGTGCCTTTGGATAATTTTAGCCCTAAGTATTTAATGTGCTGTGAGCAGAGCTAAGCCTTTGGCTTGGAAACCTTGTAGCCATAGGTAGCGAGGAAATTTAAGAGTGCTTGGGTGGCTTGATGGCACAAGGTTTCTGAACGGGCAGCTAAAAGTAAATCATCCATGTACTGAAGGACAAGAGTGTCCAGGTATGAGAACTGGCTCAAGTCTTGGGCTAATGCCTGGCCAAATAGATGGGAGCTATCCCTGAACCCTTGGGGTAAAACAGTCCAGGTGAGTTGGGATGTTGGGTTTGAAGGATCTTCAAAGGCAAACAAGAATTGAGAGTCAGGATGTACCGGGATGCAGAAAAAGGCATCCTTAAGGTCCAGGACTGTAAACCACTCTGCTTCCTCTGGTGTTTGGGAAAGCAGAGTGTAAGGGTTAGGTATAGCTGGGTATAGGGGAACAAGGGCCTCATTGATAATCCTGAGATCCTGCACTAACCTCCACTGTCTGTTGGGTTTCTGTACTCCTAACTAGTATCTACCCAACTTACCCAACTGGAGTATTGCAGGGGCTATTGCATGGTTTTACTAGGCTTTGGACTTTTAAGTCCTTAACTATCTTTTGGAGTCCTTGTTGGGCCTCAGTTCTAAGTGGGTACTGCTTTGGTGGGGAAAGAAGGTGGAATCCTTTAGTTTAACTTGAACAGGATGGGCATTCTTTGCTCATCCATATTGTCCTTCTCTTGCCAAGACTTCTGAATTAATTCCTTCCACAAGCGGGGGACAACAAACAGGTGTTCCTTCTCCTATGTTCAGGTGTATAATGGCCCCTGTTTTTGCTAGAATGTCTCTCCCTAACAAGGGAATGGGGCTTTCAGGCATAATTAGAAAAGCATGTGAAAGAGTAAAGTTCCACAGTCACAACTTAGTGGCTGGGAGAAGCATCTAGTGACTGGCTGTCCTAGGACCCCTCGGATAGTGACAGATCTGGAGGACAGTTGTCCGGGACAGAGAAGTAAGACTCAGAAAGCCGTGCCAGTGTCCAGGAGACAGTTAACCTCCTGGCCCTCAATGGTCAAGCATACCCGGGGCCCTGGGAGGGTGATGGCATGGGCTGGCGCTTGCCCCAGGCACCCTCAGTCCTGCTACTGGATCATCTGGTTAGTGGCTTCTGACTCAGAGGACCTTCGTCCCCTGGGGCAGTGGGCCTTCCAGTGATTCCCTTGACATAAGGGGCATGGACGAGGGGGCAGCTTATTTCTACTTGGACAATTTTTTTAAAAGTCTCCTTGTAGACTGCACTGGAAGCAAGCCCTATTAGGTGTTCAGTTTGCCCAGTTTTTCCCTTTTCCAGAGCCTCCAAAGTCTGCTTGCCTGAGGGCCATGACTAAAGCGGTGGCCTTTTTTTATCCCGTTTGTCCCATTCTGCCTGCTCCTCCTGATCTCTATTATAAAAAACCGAGGTTGCCAAGTTCAATAGGGTTTCTAAGTTTTGCTCTGGGCCTAAGGCAGACTTTTGAAGTTTTTTTCTAATGTCTGCAGCTGACTGAGTGATAAACTTATCCTTTAAGATTAGTTGGCCTTCAATAGAGTCAGGTGACAGGGAGGCATGCTTCCTCAATGCCTCCCTTAGTCTCTCCAGAAAGGCAGTGGGATTTTCTTCCTTTCCCTGTGTTATAGTGGACATCATTGAATAATTCATAGGCTTCTTCCTAGTTTTCTTTAATCCTTCTAGCACGCAAGTTAGCAAACGTCTGCAGCACCAGTCTCCATGTTCTGATTCTGTGTCCCAATGAGAGTCTACAGTGGGAACTGCCTGCTGGCCTGTGGGTAATCGTTCTCTTCCCTCTGTTGTCATCATATCATTGACCTGACTTAGATACCAGAGATCGCCAAACTCTTGGGCTGCAGTTATGGCGGCACTTCTCTCATTTGGGGTTAGTGTCTGATTTAGCAGCAACATTATATCTCTCCATGTCAGATCAAAGGATTGTCCTAACCCTTGTAAAACATCAATATGGCCATCAGGGTTATCTGAGAATTTACCTAGGTCTATTTTAATTTGCTTTAAGTCTGAGAGAGAAAAAGGTACATGCACTCTGGCTGGGCTGAATTCTCCTCCTCCAACTGCTTGGAGGGGGCGTAATCGGGAAATATTGGCACGCTTTGGTTCATTGTTTACCCCTTTGTCTACCTCCTTTTGGACTGTTTGGGTTGAAGGGGGGTCTTTATTAGTTGGAGGAGTCGGGGGGACACTGGAGTAGGGAAGTAGACTCTGAGGGCTTCCTGTAGGGCATAAATCACACTTTTTACATAATTGTGAGTTGTCTCTTAATGAAAGGAAAGTTTGTATATATCACACTTCACTCCATTTGCTTCTTTTCTACAAAAGAGGTCTAGCTGTAAGGTGGTGTTATAATTTATACTTCCTTCAGGAGGCCAGGTTTCTCCCCCTTGAAGAGGATATCGTGGCCAGACAGTACTGCAGAAGAATTTAAGTTGTTTCTTTCTTAGTGTCTGAGGGTCAAATTCATCCCAATTCTCTATAATGCATCTTAGGGGCGTTTTTGTCTTGGAGGGGAATGTTTTCCATCTGAAAAAAGAACTTAGGGATGCCAGCACCCCTAGTCATTTTCTGATGGGCATTAGCCCTAGAGCATGCTCTATGGTCCTAATGCTTATGCCTTTCCAGGGTGCGTAACCACCCATGGACCTCTGCTTATCGGATTAGTTACGCTCACCGATGTCGCAGTCCTGCACCCCTTCTCCCACCTTTCTTAATCACAAAGAAAGGCGTCCGGGCTGCTGGATTCTAGTGGTTCTTTACCAGCGTGCCCAACATTGCCTTTGTGCTCAGGGGTGAGTCCTAGAGCTGGGCTGGGTTCCTGAGTATTTCATAACAACCCAGCTGCCCCATCAAGGTGCATTCCCATAGCAATAGTTTTTTATGCAAATTCATTTCAGAGAGGGTGTAGGTAACCTTTTGAGTCAGGATTGAGGTAGTCCTTTTTTGATTCTGTAAGTACTTTAAGACTTGGCTGAGTGCAAAGAGCTCGCATGTTTAAGAAGACCAATTACTAGGCAATTTTTCTAACTCTGCTTCCACAAGAGTCGCCCTACCAATTACTGAATACCCATTGTGGTTTTTTCCTCAATCACCTAGGAGGAACCATCTATCCTCCCGTCCTGAAGGGAGTTCTTCCTAGGTCTGGTCGGACCTTTGTATGGTAATTAAGATTGAAATTCCCTGTAAGGAAATCTGCTGGGCTAAGGGAATTATCAGTGGTTAGTGTTAAATTATCTTTTTTTTTTTTTTAACAGAATAACCCCATACTTTAAGATTTTTGAGTTAGTAAGTTACCTTTTTGCTTTTTTGACTTAGAATAATTTTGAACTGGTGAGGTGTGCTCACAATGCGGTTTCCTCTAAAAGTTACTTTTCTACTTTCTTCTTTAGCAAAGCAGTTGCCACTACAGATTGAATGCATCTGCAGGTTACTGGGTTAAGGATTTTTGATAGGAAATCTACAGGTTGTCAGTGGTCTCAGTGTTTTCAGGCTATGCCTTTGTTTACACTGACAACAAGGTAGGATTAGAGTGTTATAGGGCCACAGAGAAGACCTTCAATTATCAATTATAGGTTTTAAATTTACCCTGGCTTTTAAAGGAATAGGGCACACTGTTTTTGTGTGTGTGTGTGTGTGTGTGTGTTTTCTATTTCTATCTTTCTCTTTCTTTTTCTCTTTGACTTCCTCTTTGTCTCTCTCTCCATCTCTTTCTCTCTCTCCATCTCTCTCTCTCTCTCCCCATCTCTCTCTCTGTCTCTCTCTCCATCTCTCTGTCTCCGTCTCTCTGTCTCTCTGTCTCTCCATCTCTCTCTCTCTCTCTTTCTCTCTCTTAGCCATTACAAACTTGGGGCCCTAGCAAGGGTGGTGGGGAACGGGTCCCACATAACTGCTCATGTCAAGAGCTGTATACCTAAATTGGGAGGGACACCAGGGATACAACTTCCTGGGTTTATAGCCTAGATGCCTAAGGATGCAGCATAGAGCTTCTTTAGATCCCTTTGGAGATACAACTTGCTAGAGGAAATGGAAGTCTGAACCATTAGTACCTAGGAGGCAGGAAACAGAGGAAGTAGATTCAGAGGTAAGGAGAATTTTGGGGCTACGTATTCAAGAAAGTCATGGTCCGGACCCAGGAGGTATGGGTCAGAAGGAAAGGTAGGGGCGCACACATGGGCCACTGTTGAGTAGAGACTTCTGGCTGTGCCATGATCTCAACCGGCTAATGCCAGGAGTTCAGAACAACAGCTTTCTGCCTCTAGTCGGCCCTTGGCTTCCCCAAGAAAATTGAAAGTGGAAGCTGGCTCCAGGCAGACCAACATTCCCAACTCAGAAGGGTTGGGGGTTGTTAGAAAGCCCTTCCCCAGATAGCCTCACACCTGAGTATTAAGTCCAGTGACAATGCTAATCATTTTTAACTGGCCAACAGGTGCCTGGTATTTTCCTCCAATTCTAAGGAAGGATAGGACAGAATAGCAAGTGAAAGTGGTCCAATATTACTTACCGCTTTGGAGGTCCCTTTGTGGTCACCAAAATATTACCGGGGGGTTCCTTCCTCCCAGAGCTCCCAAGATGGCGGTGGGCCACTTTCAAGATGGTGGCAAGCCTCGTGTTCTCTGACCTGGGGTTCTTGGCCTCATGGATTCCAAGGAATGGAATCTTGGGCCATGTGGTGAGTGTTATAGCTCTATTAGAAGCTGTGGGTCATGGAAGAAAACCTTGGAACCCAGTGACTAGTGTTCAGCTCGATTAGGATGAACCCAGGCACTTAGCTGTGCAGGAACAATGGCACAGCTTTAGCCCGATGGGGAACAGCAATGGGCACCTCGCTGGATCAGGAGCACAGCAGACACCCTGCCAGATCTGGAGGGATGGAAGTCAGCGGCAGGTCTGCGACAACAGCAAACAGAAGTGGTGGATGGCGAGCGAAAGCTCGGCTTGAGCTGCAAATCAGCTTGAGCTGAACCGAGAGAGTGCAGTTGCAAGATTTAACAGAGTGAAGACAGAGCTCCCGTACAAAAGGAGGGGATCCAAAGAGAGTAGAGCTGATTTTTTAAATTATAGCTGTCCTAGTGAGTGTAAAATAGTATCTCATTATAGTTTGATTCACATTTCCTTGAAAGATAATGGTTCTGAGCATCTTTTCATATGCTTATTGGCTATTTTTGGTGTATTTTTGTTAGGTAGATGTTTATCCAGATCCTTTGTCCCTTTTTAAATTGGGTTATTTGTCTTTTTATTACTGAATAATGAAGGTTCTTTATATGTTTTGGATACAAGTAACTTAGTAACTTAGATGTGTGAGTTGCAAAAATGTTGTCTTAATTTATAGATTGCCTTGTTTTACTTTCTTGATGATATTCTTTGTAAAAAGTATTTAATTTTCAGGAAGCCCAATTTATCTTTTTTTGTTGCTTGTGTTTTTGGTGTCATATCTAAGAAACCTTTGTTTAATTCAGGACACAAGGATTTACTTCTATTTTTCTTGTAAGAATTTTATAGTTTTAACTCTTACATTTATGTTTATGATCCATTTTGAGTTAACTTTTGTGTATGGTATGAGGTACAAACTCAATATCATTTTTCAAATGTGAATAACCAATTGTTCCAGTATTATTTGTTGAAAAGATTTTCTTTCCTTATTGAAATGTCTTGGCACCCTTGTTTAAAATTGATTGTAAATGTCAGAATTTCTTTATAGACTCTCAATTCTATTCCATTGATCTGTATGTCTATTGTTATACCACTACCAATCTGTCTTAATTACTGTAGCTTTATAGTAAGTTTTGAAATAAAAATGTGAAGTCTTCAACTTTGTTTTTCCTTTTCAAGATTGTTTTGGCTATTATGGATGTATCATATTTTCCTGTGAATTTTTGAATCAGCTTGCAAATTTCTGCAAAAAAGTCACTGGGATTTTAATAGTGGTTACACTAAATCTGTAGATCAATCTGGCAAGTATTGCCTGACTAACAGTGTTAAGTCTTCTGCCACATAACATGAATGCATTTCCATGTACTTAGTCCTTTATAGATTTATTTCAACAGTATTTCACAGTTTTCACTGGACAAGTCTTGCACTTTTTAAATTTAATTCTAAGTTTTTTATTCTTTTTGATGCTATTGTAAATAGAATTGTTTTCTTAATTTCATTTTCAGATTTTTTATAAAATTGACTTTTGTACATTGTTCTTGTATCTTCCAATCTTGTTGAACTTATTTATTAGCCTAGTAGTGTTTTGTGGATTCCTTGGCATTTTCTATATAAAAGATAATGTCATCTACAGATAGACATAGTTTAGGTTCTTCCTTTCTAGTCTGGATACTTTTAATTTCATTTTTGTGCCTAATTGCCCTGGCTGGAACTTTTAGTACAATGTTGACTGAAAAGTAATGACAGTGGATATCTTGTCTTGTTCTTGATCTTAGGTGGAAATAATTTAGTCTTTTACCATTAAGTATGATGTTAACTGTGGGTTTTTCATAGGTAATCTTTATCAGGTTGAGGAAGTTCCCTTTTATTCTTAAGTGTTGTTGTTATCTACTTAATCATCAAATGGTATTGGATTTTGTCAGATACTTCCTCTGCATTTATTAAGAAGATCAAGTAGGAGGGTTTTTGGTCCTTCATTCTATAATGTACATATTAATTGATTACACTGATAGAGTTTTGGATGTCAAGACAACTTTATATTCCTGAGATAAATTCCACTTGGGCACTTTTACATGTTGCAGAATTCTGCCTGCTAATATTTTGTTAAGAAATTTTGTATCTATATTTATGAAGAATATTGGTCTGTAGTGTTATTTTCTTGTAATACCTATTTTGTTTTGGTATCAGTGAAATATTGCCCTATAGAATGCTTTAGCAAGTGTTCCATCCTCTTTTTGGTAGAGTTTGTAAAAAATTAGTATTATTTCTTCTTCAAATGTGTGTTAGAATTCACTAATGAAGCCATTTGGGTCTTGACTTCCCTTTGGGGATAATTTTTAAACTGGTAAATCCATCTTGTTATTTGTTATAGGGCTATTCAGATTTTCTATTTCTTCTTGAGTCAGTTTTGGTGTTTTGTGTCTTTCTAGAAATTTGTTCATTTTATCCAGGCTATCTAATTTGTTGGTGTACAATGGTACATAATATTTCCTTATAATTCTTTATATTACTCTAAGGTCAGTAGTAATATCCTCTCTTTCATTTTTTTAGAGACAGAGCTTCACTCTGTTGCCAGGCTGTAGTGCAATGGCACAATCATAGCTTACTGCAGTCTCAAACTCCTGGGATCAAGCTATCCTCACACCTCAGCCTTTCTTATTCCCGATTTTGGTAATTTGAGTTTCCTCTCTTTTTCCTTGGTCAAGCTAGTTAAAGATTTGTCTATTTTATTGATTTTTTCAAAAAGCCAACTTTTTGTTTCATTGATTCTCTCTGTTGTTTTTCTATTATCTATTTCATTTATTACTGTTTCAGTATTTCCTTGCTTTCAGTTAAGTTTGCTCTTTCCTTTTCCATTTCTTAAGGTGGAAGGTAAGGTTATTGATTTGAGATTCTTCTGTTTTAATGTACCTGTTCATAGCTGTAGGTTTCCCTGTGAGCACTGCTTTTGCTGCATTACAAAAGTTTTCATTTGTTGTTTTTAGTTACATGTATGTCAAAGTATTTTCTAATTTTCTTGTTATTTACTTTTTGATCCATTGGTTATTTTGAAGCATGTTTACTTTTCACATATTAGTACATTTTCAAGTTTCCTTCCGTTACGATTTCCAATTTTATTTTATTGTGGTTAGATAACATACCTTGTATGATTTCTTGAAAATTTATTGAGGTTTGCTTTATGTTTATTGTTTATTCTGGAAAACGTTCCATGTGTGCTTGAGAAGAATGTGTATTCTGCTATTGTCGGGTGGATTACTTTCTATATACATCTCTTAGATCTAGTTGGTTTATAGTTTGTTCATGTCTTCTATTTTTTTATTGAACTACTGTCTATTGTTGCATCCCTTATTGAAGATGGGGTATTGAAATCTCTGTTATAGTTGAATTGTCTATTTCTCCTTTTTATTCTGTCAGTTTTTCTTTCATATATTTTTGGGCTCTGTTGTTAGGTGCACATATGTTTATAATTGTTATGTCTACCAGATATATTGAAAATTTGTCATTATAAAATTTCCTGCTTTGTTTCTGGTAAAAATTATTGTTTTAAAATGGATTTTGTCTCATATTAATGCAAACATGTCTGCTTTCTTTTTGCCATTATGTGCATGATGCATTTTTTTCTGTTTTTTTACTTCTAACCTATTTGTGTTTTGAATCTACAGTGGAACCTTATAGCCAACAGACTGATGAATCATATTTGTTTAAAATCCATTTTTCCAACCTCTGACTTTTAATTGGAGGGTTTAATCCATTTACATTTAATATAATTGTTAAAATAGGATTTATGACTGTCATTTTGCTGTTTGTTTTCTATATGCCTTATGACTTTTTGTTCCTCTATTCTTCCATTATTGCCTTCTTTTGTTTTAAAGGGATATTTTCTAATATATAATTATAATTCCATTTTAACCATATTTTTTGAGTTGTTTTCTTAGCGGTTGCACTGAGAATTATAATTAGCATCTTAAAACATCCTACTTTGTACACTGGCAACCAGGAAAAAGCAAGCAGGAGTGTTGTAGCCAATGCCATAGAGCGCAGAGTCACTGCTCTAAAATGTGAGTAGCCAAAAGGATAGAACTCTTTTCAACCATTTTTTGTAGCAGAATGAAAGCCTACCTTCAGCAAGTACCTGGCTTCAAGCTGCTAAACTACCTCCTGTTATGCAGATGTGAAAAGATTTTTTGTCATTGAATATAAACAATTAGCATACACAGATAGCCTCTTCAATCTCCATGTGAATTTAGGATGAACTATGTATGACATGGTGCTATAAATTCTTCCACTTGTGGACTAATTTTGGTGACCATCTTTCTGTCTCTGAAGTCTCTTAAGCAGATTGACTATGATGCATGTCACATTCAAGTTTGATTTTGTAATAAAACAGTTTTCTTTTTGTTCTAAAAAAATCCTACTTTGGATTAATATTAATTTTATTAATATCTAGAAACTTAGTATCAGTATTGCTTGATTCCATCTGTACTCTTTTTTGTTTCAATCACAAATTAAATCTTGATATATTATAAGCCCATCCATATCATTTTATAATTGCTTTGTGAAACTCTCTTTTAAATCAGATAGCAGAAGAAAATATTACAAAAAGTACATTTATACTGTGATTCACATTTGTCTATGTAATTACCTTTACTGGTGCTCTTTATTTCTTTGTGTGAATTAGAGTTACCATCTAATATCCTTTCATTTCAGCCTGAAGAACTCCTTTATTATTTCTTGTAAAGCATATTTACTATTGATAAATTTTCTCTATTTTAGGTTGTCTGAGAATGTTTTAAATTCCTTTCTAAGGATAATTTTGCTGTATGCAGAATACTTGGTTAACAGACATTCTCTTCCCCTCATCCTCTAGTACTTTAAGTATGTCATTCCACTATCTTCTGGCCTCCATGAGTTCTGTTGAGAAGTCAGCTATTAATCTTATTAAGGATTTCTTTTATGTAATGGATTGTTTTTCTCTTGCTATTTTCAAGATTCTGTATTTGACTTTGGCTTCCAACAGTTTGATTATAGTATCTCCTTGAGATTACATTACTTAGTGTTTGTTCAGCTTCTTGAATGTGTTGATTAAAGATTTTTGTTTCTCCTCTCTTTCTGAAATTCCCATTGTACACATCTTAATGTGTTGGACAGTGTCTTTGCAAGTCTCTAAGGCTCTGTTCATTTTCTTCCATCTTTTTCTTACTATTCTTCAGACTAGATAATCTTTGTTGAATGATTTTCAAGTTTGTTGCTTCTTCTGCCCACTCAAGTCTGCTGTTGAAACCTGATAGTATTTTTTTGTTCAAATAATTGTATTTCAGCTCTTTATTAAAAATAATTTCTATTCATTTCTTGATATTTTCTACATACTGAGTCACTGCTGTCATACTTTATTTAATTGTTTGGCTGTAGTCCCTTTAGTTCTTTGAATACATTGATAAAATTTAACATCTTAGTCTGGTAAGTTCAACATCTAGTCCCCCTTCAGGGATAATTTTCATTAACTGCTTTCTTTTCTTTGTATAGGTCACACCTTCCTATTTCTCTGTGTATTTCACAATTTTTATTGAAAATTGGGTACTTTAGATAATATTATGTGGTAATTTTGAGAATAATTTTCTTCCTCTCCTGAGGGTTTGTTGTTGTTCATACTTTTGTTGCTATTGTCTGTATTCTTTGTGGTTTGTGAAGCTTCTGCTCAGTCAATTTAGTGATTAGATGATGTTTTGTCAGAGATTTTTTTTTTTTTTTTTTTTTCGAGATGGAGTCTTGCTCTTGTCGCTCAGGCTAGAGTGCAATGGCATGATTTCGGTTCACTGCAACCTCCACCTCCTGGGTTCAAGCGATTCTCTTGCCTCAGCCTCCCGAGTAGCTGGGATTACAGGTGCCCGCCACCACACTGGGCTAATTTTTGTATTTTTGGTAGAGATGGGATTTCACTATGTTGGCCAGGCTGGTCTTGAACTCCTGACCTTGTGATCTGCCCTCCTCAGCCTCCCAAAGTGCTGGGATTACAGGCGTGAGCCACTGTGCCTGGCCGGTCAGAGTTTTTTTTTTAATGCTTTGAGCCAATACAGCTTCCAGTTTTTGCTGAGGGACTCTGAGTATGTAAAATCATGTCTTTCAACACTTAGACAGTTTACACCTTTACCTTAGACTTTACTTTGTAATAGCTCAGGGCCTCAAGGTCAGCCAGTGAGGAGTGATTGGGGTATTCTCAGGTCTTTTCTTCAATGCATATAGCATTGCATGGCATGCATCCTTCTAGGTCCCCAGGAATATGTTAGAGATTTTCAAGGTCCTTTATGGCATATTGCTTCCTAGATCTCCCTTTTAATTATTGGTCAGGTTCTTGTTTACCTCAACTGGTATTACAGGTTTGGGAAGCTGTGATGTTAAATCATTGACATTGATTTTTTAAAAAACTTTTTCATTAAAAACTTTTTAACTGACTAAAAATAACTGTACATATTCATAGGGTACATAGCAACGCTTTCATCTGTATAATGAAGAATATTTGAATCAGGATAATTAGCATATTCATCTCAAGCATTTATCATTTCTTTGGGATCATTCAATATTATCCTTCTAGCTATTTGAAACTGTGTATTATTGTTACTATTGCCACTGATTATTTTGACAAATCTTCTGGAGTAAGGGCTTTTCCTATAGGGTGAGCTCTGAGTTAAGTAATGACAGCATGTTGCACGTGGGATTTCTTCAGGGAACTATGAGGTAGACCGCATAGTGACAACGCCCTAGGGTGGGGCTTTTTGAGAACCTCCAAATGCAGTACATGTTGACTGAATGGCTGCTGATTTTCAAGGCTACTGTAGAGTTAGAAAGACGGGAATGAGAATAGGTGAAGTTAAAGTGCCATGAACCCCGCTGTTCTTACTGAGGTAATCAGTTTTCATCAAATGAATGGTCTTCATGTTGTTGCAAAGCTTTGGTTAATCTTAGAGTTCTGAAAAGTTTGATTAAAACATTTTTGGGACTGTTTTATTTCTTTTTGGAAGAGCAGATTTATGGAGGCCTTTCTTTTAGCAATTTGGATGTCCAATCTTATTTAATTTTTTAATATTGTGAATAGTGTGATTACATTTGCTAAGAGTTCATGTAATAAAAATGAGAACAACTACAATACAAATGCCAGCATGACCTTGACATTACTGGGAAAACAAAAGGCTCATTGACTGTGTAATTTTAATGAAAGATGTAAGGACACATACAACTGGATTAAGGAGATGAAGAATCAAAACATAGCATACTATGTGATATGTGAAAAAAAAGTTGAATTGTGCCTGATGGGGAAGGAGATATGAAAACAGATGGACACTGAATCCCTCAAGTCCAGAAAGAGACAGATACGTACTTCTAAATCAATCAAACAGTTTTTCATCTCTAAACAATACAATAAAGCTTAGCTGCAAACAGCACCTGCTGAATTAACTCGAGATAACCACACAAACATGCATTATCATGTAATTCCTCTGTTACCTGAAATTGAGTGAAATTTCCTTTCTTGATTAAAATAGCAATTAAACACAATTATAATGTCCTGTGAGTAAACCAAATGGAAAATTTTGGTAATAGATGTTGGTGTTGACACATTACAGTGTAGTACAGATTTTTTTCAGCTCTTACCAATGGTCATACTTTCTATCAAAAATACATTTGTATCAAAAAATGCATCTTATCCTGAAAACCAGCAACAGCTTGTAGGAATTAGTTTCCAGATCTCCACAAATGTCCATCCATTTGGTAAATACAGGCTTGTTTTGAAGAGCTAGAAACTAATTCCTATCAATCTAAAAGCCTGCTGCTGCTAGTAAGCAAAATATTTTTGTTATATTAAGTAACCCATGCCAAACACTTTCACTGAGACCTGAAGGTATGTTTAGCTTGATGTCATCACATTGAACCTATACCAGAATCTGTATAGCATGCATTTGATAAGAACAGAACTACAAGTCAAAGTAACTCTTTTGTTTGACTATATTCAGTTTTACCCCTACATAAAAGAAAAGAAAAAATATCCTAAAGGTTCCGGGGAGTTCAGAAAAGTATTATTGGCAAAGAAAAATCAAGGATAAAAATACCCTATTGTATCATCAAACAAAAAGAAAAATTTCATTGTTATTGTTTTTTAAATATAGGTAATGTCTCTTTAATAACTACCATTGTATTATCTGTTTCTTTTCAGAAGTCCTACATTTATGTATGTTAAGAATACACAATATAGCCTATAGAATTTGAATATTGATTTAAAAGCTTTTTTAAAAAAAGAGTTTAAATAAGTTGCCCTATCAGAAGACAGAAAAAAATTATAAAAATGTTATATTTTATTACATATTTATGTTATTGGCCCTACGATTATTTGCTCAATGCTGCTGTTAGCTAGTCCTACTGTTGTTTTGTTTAAATAATAGCCTTTGGTTGTAGAAAAGTAAATATTACAAAATAATATCAGTTTCACATATTGTTCATATTTTATATTAAAATAGTAAAACGTGTATGATTATTACATACATTATTGTTATTATTTTATTTCACATGACTGTGTTCTGAGTTGGTTCTCTACAAAGTGGATACTATCCACAAACTACAAAACATCCTGGTCATTTTAGGGGCTTGGGTGCCCCAGGGTTGTTAGTGAAACAGAGAGAGGGACCCTGCCGATCTGTGCCAAGAGCCTGCAGTGTCCATCTAGAGGCTCAGAGAGCAGCAGAAGTTGGTGGGAAACTCTTGTGCCCAGGGAGAGATTTGAGGGCTGTACAGTACCTACAGGAAACAAGCCCATGTGATACTCCCTGTGACTCTCAGAAATACTGGGTGGGTAGGAGGCCTTTGGAGAGGAAACTAAGGTCTTCCACTAATATGTATGGTCAAGAGCTGATAAATTTGGGTTATTAATGTTAATGTAACTGTATTAGATAGCTTGGGCTGCAATAACAAAATATTGTAGGCCAGAAGGCTTAAATGACAGAAACTCATTTTCTCACAATTCTGGAAGCTGGAAGTTCAAGACTAAGGTGCCAGAAGGGTTGGTTTCTCCAGAGGCTTCTCTCTTTGGCTTGCAAATGGCCACCTCCTCACTGTGTCCTCACATGGTTTGTCCTCTGTACACATGTGAAGAGACAGCACTGGTGTCTCTTCCTTTTCTTATAAAGCCACAGTCCTACTGGATTAGAGGCCTATCCTTATGACTTCGTTTACCTTATTACCTCCTTACAGGCCTTATCTCCAAATTATAGTCACATGGAGTTTTAAGGCCTCAATATATAAATTTGGGGTAACACAATTCAGTCCATAACAATGGCCCTCATTGGCACCCATAGGCAGGCAGAGCCCATAAAGCAGAAAATAGAAATGAGATCAAAGAAAGGAGATCAACTGAAGAAATATCAGTGGTTACATTCTCCTGTTTAATTATACAGACTCTATCTGAGTCTTTGAAAGATTATGCAAACCATTAATTATGATAGAGGATTTGAATAATCAATAAAAAGTATTAAATAAGTGTCCAAGGATCTTTGTGTTCTCTAAATAGAGAATATATATTCTTTTTTATTGCATATAGCATATACCCACATACACAGAGACACACACACACTATTCCACATTCTTTGTTCATAATGCCACAAGATGTAAAGTAATAACAAAAACCTCTAAATACATGGAAATTTTAAAAATGCTATCCTTTAAAACTCTTGGGTCAAAGAGAAAATTCAAACTATAATTAGAATAATAGGAATAATTAATAACATAGCAACATTTGTGGAATGGGCCCCAAAGCATTACCAAATGGGAAATCAGTAGCCCTAAATGCTGCCATTAATAAACAGACAGAATGAAAATAAATGAGCTCCTGATTCCATTCAATAAGTTCTAAAAAGAACATCAAATAAAGAAAAGAAATTAATGATGATAAAATGCAGACATTAATTAATTAGAAAGCAGAAAAGCAGAAGAACTGATAAATACCTTTAAAAGCTGGTTCTCTGAAAAAGGCAAAACAATAAAATAGAAAATATTCTGACCAGTTTAACAAAACAAAAGATAGAAAACACAAATCAATGAAATTGTGAATGAATAAGTGATGCAACCAAAATGGCTTGTAACAATTTGATTCTAAAACTTGTTAGAAAGGCTATGACTCTCAATCTGCGTGGAAATCTAGTTTGTTCATTTAAATTGCAGAATTCTTTCCCAGCATGTGACTATATCACAGTATACTTATCTGCTCTGTCAATGAATATTTACATTGTTTTCTGGGGTTTTTTGCTGCAACAAATGCTACTACAATGGACATGGTTGTACATATACCTTGTGCCTATGCGTAAGAGTTCTGCAAGGGCATTGATTTTCAAAGTGTGGTTCCTGGACCAGTAGCATCATCTGGGAACTGGTTAGCAATGCAAATTCTCAGGCCCCACCCCAGACATACTGAATCAGAAACTCCAGGGTTAGGTCCCAGGACTCTGTGTTTTAACAGGCCTTTCGGGTGATTCTTATGCATGCTCTAGTTTGCAAAGCACAGCTCTAGAGTGTATACCTAGAAATAGAATTGTTAATTGCAGGGTTAAGTGCAACTCACTTTTTATAGGACATTGCCAATGATCTTCCTAAAGGCCATACTTTGATAAGCAGTTAATAAGATTTTTGGTAAGCTGTAGTCTTGCAAACACTTGGTATTATAAGACTTAAAATGTCAAAGTGATAGTTGCAAAATAGTGCTTCATTGCTTTGGTTTGCGTTTCTTTGATAACTGGTGAAGTTAAGCACCTTATCCTAGGATTTTTTGATCCATTGGTTTTCTCCTATGTTCATTGCCTGCTCATATTTCTTGCCCATTTTTCTGTTGGGTTGATGATCTCTTTCTAAATGACATGCAGAAGTTCTATATGTATGTCAAGCAAGCATATTGCAAATATCTTTTCCCACTCTCTGGTTTGTCTTTTTACTTTAATTAGGGAGATTATAATTAAACAGAAGTTTGACTTTCTATGTGATAATAAAATTCATCACTTTTTCCTAATTTGTACTTTGTGGGAGGTCTTGGTCAAGAAATCCTGTCTGACTCCAGCGTCATATAGAACTTCTCCACGTCTCTCATAAAACAGAGATAGCCTGAGAAGTGGTGCGTAAGCATACACTTAATGAATATGCCAGAGTTCCAGAGCCATTGCCCACTGGCCTTCTTGAGGGCTTCTCCATGAAACAAGAACAATTATCTTCTTTTCGTAACTTTGTATTTCCATCCCTCGCCTCTGTCCCCACCTTGCTTCTGTTACCTTGTCTTTCCACTTTTAGGCGGAGACTGTGAATCCCAGACACTAACTACACCTGAAACATTGATGGGTGCTTATGATGGTAGTGATGAAATTTATAATGGAAATGAGGTAACCAATTCTGAGAGGTGTAACCACCAGAGAAACACCACTGGCTATACAGAGAACAGAAAATAAACCTAATAAAAATCTACCTATAGAATTATTGTTTTCACGTGATACATTATTTAGAACACAGATAACTAGGCAGGTAGAGTGTTTCACAAAAGGCTTCCTAAAACTGGCACTGGCTGTTGCTGCCATTAACATGTCCTTCAGACAGAGATTTGGAAAAAAAAAAAAAAAATTGGTAGAAACCAAGGAAATCTATTCACCCTCGTATTTATGGATCAACCCTGTTTGAGGATAGAGAGAAAACTACCAACTTGTGGGATTTTCAAAAAATACTGAAGGAAAAGGAAATGGAATCACATCTAGAAGATTCAAGGGATGAGCACCCTTCTGAAAATGATCTGTTATAGGACCCAGAGGGGACAAAAACTGAGAAATTAGTCAGCATTCTTAATAGAGTGCTAAGTATGCAGTCTGATATGATTTGGATGTTTGCCTCCTTCAAATCTCATGTTAAAGGGTGATTACCGATGTTAGAGGTGGGGCCTGCTGGGAGGTGACTGAATCATGGGGATAGATCCCTCCTGTATGCTTTAGCACCATCCCCTTCATGAGAAGCTTGTTCTTGCTCAGTTAGTTCATGCAAGATCTGGCTATTTAAAAGCGTCTGGGACCTCTCCCTTCTGTCACTTGCTCCGGCCTTGCTATGTGATGTGCCTGCTCCCACTTCACCTTCCACCATGATTGTAAGCTTCCTGACACTCTTATCAGAAGCCAAGCAAATAGTGGTGCCATGCTTGTACAGCTTGCAGAACTGTGAGCCTATTAAACCTCTTTTCCTTATAAATTACTCAGCCTAAGGGATTTCTTTGTAGCAGTGTAAGAAAGGACTAACACAGAGTCTCTAGGAATCGATAGCATAAAGTCATAGAGAGCAGGCTAAGGTGATAAGGCAACAAAAAGAGAATAAAAGAAATGAATGAAAAGGAAGTATTACATGGAAACTAAAATCTCAGCAACAAAACCAGTATCTCCATTGAAATCAGAAGTTATGTTATGTATTGTTTTATATTGTTATATACTTCTATAAAGATGTTCTATACTTCTTTACATTGTTGGTATAGGGAAGTTATGTCAAGGGAACTATAAATAGTAACATGTTAAACTAAAGATACTCTCCCAGAATGCAAAGAAATATACTAAAAAGTGAAAACGAAGGAAAAAAAATCATAAATATAGAACAATGAATACAAAGATAATTGATTCGCTTGAAGAAGGCAAGACATAATGAAACAAAAACAATACTAGTTCACCCATTTATTCAACATGTATTTATTGAGCTATCTACCATGTACTGTGCACTGTGCTATGTGCTGCATAGGCTGCAATGAGCATATTAAATGTGATTACTTCCTTCAATTAAGTTTCTATCTAATTAGATAGTACAGAAGCAAATACGCAAATGAATATGTACTTGCAGATTTTGGTAAGCATTACAGAAGAATGTAGAACAATAATTAACAACATAACAGAATAAAACATTAGTGAGTTGAGGAAAGACCTCTGCATGGAGCTTGAAAGTAAGCTTTCCCTGTCAGGCAAAACCAATAAAACAGAACTATACCAGCTAGATAAAGACAGTATCTAAATTGTCATTTTTTAATTGTAAGAGAAAAAATTCATAAGGGGTCATGCAGAACAATAACAACAAATTACCCTAACAGGACTCATCTCTTCAATGCTGAATGTCAGAAACTTCTGGATCATCTTACCTAGAGACTTTGGAAAAAGATCATGAATTTCATACCCAATAAAGTGTCTTCCATGTGCAAAGGCACATGACTTTATCAGATAAACTCTTCAAAATATCTCTAATCCATGTAGTCTTCTTGTAGAAACTATTAGTTCAACCAAACAAGAGGAGGTGAAAAAGTAAGAGCTTAAGTATGAAACTAGTTTGAAATCAGATAAAACTAAATTGTTGATGCACACAAATTAGAAAACTGAAACTTTGGGGAACCAAAAGGCAGCCAATGTGGGTGGAGTGAGATGGAAAACGTGGAGGGCATAGGCTGCACACGTGTACTTGGGCCAGGTCCTACAGACCTTACAGGTCACGCACTTTTGTTTTCCTAACCTGTTCCTCTTTGAAAGAAGTATGTCTAACTTCCTGTAAAACATATTACTCTGATAATTGAAAATAGGTCTCTGCCTCAAATTATACAAAGCTTTCCCATTTCTATAAAATAAAGATGAATACTCCAATAGAAAATTTCTAAAAAATGAAAAGACTGGATCAAAAAGGAAGACAACAAAAATGTAATTAAAAATGCAAAATTAAAAAAAATTAACATATCAGAATAAAAATAGCTGAAGAAAAGACACTCTGTAGTATTGGCAAGGGCAGGAGGAAATATACATTGCTTATACAATGTTTGTAGAAATGTAAATTGGAATGATTTTCCTGGAGGGCAATTTGCAACATATGCCAAATGCCTTGCAAATACGCTACTCTTTGACTCAGTAATTTCACTTCTAGGAATTTGTTCTTGTGACTTTCCTTCATAGCATTTTCCTCAGATTTTTAAAAATAATTTTTTGTATGATCATATGATTAATGCCTGTTTCTGTAAAGGCAGAGATTAGTCTTTTTTGCTTATTATTGTAACCTAGCATGCAGTATCTTCTTCAATACATGAATTAGAATGTTTTGAGAAAATATACGTATGTACATGTTATTGGAAAATTTTCAATGAACTGGGGCATACTAGAGCTGTCTTCTACCAAGTATCCTGAATCTTGATTGCGATGATGGTTACACATATTTATACCTGTGTTAAAGTTTATTAAGCTGTTGATTATAGGGTATATAATATTTTAAAAAATAATAAAAAAGGAAAAATGTAATATATACTCAAAATTAATTACTTATTATGTTTTACTGTTTCTATGCTTTTGAGGTGATTTATGTGAACTTATGGTGAACATGCTGCATGATTGTGTGCTACGGCATTTTTATTTCCAACACTTTGTTCAGTGACTTCACTATGTTAGCTTAAAATTGATCACATGGGAGTATTTACACCACAGAAAGTGACAAATGCTTACAACTTAAGGTTTTTCTCTTTGGAGAGAGCCAGTTGTTAAATATTTATCAGCTCTCCCTTCTTATGAAGCAGGGCTTTGTAAGCAAATGTACCATGAGCATTTGGAACTTGGATACTGCTGATGAGAGGAGATAAGAGGGTGGGTGGGCATAGAGCCTCCATTTGCTTATTTTTCTGGGATCCTAAATGTATACAAGAATAGAGGAACTCTCTGGGGAAATGTGAAGGAGGTATAACATTTTGCCTTTTTAGGTAAAATTATTAAACTATGTTTGAAATACAGGGATCATTGTGATGGAAGCCACCTGTTAGGAGAGGGAGCAAGACCCCTGTAGTGAATATTGTTGGAACACCCATATCCACCTGCTGAGAGTATTGGGCTGCTAATAGCTCACAGTTACCTCCTTCTTGAGAGAATTGCCCTTGACTGACTGGAAGCTGCCTTGCCTGGAAGGTTATGCTTCCCACTCCTACTCTGGGGACAATCCATAGCCAATGACAAGCTTGCATGAGGTATAAAAGGCTGGATCCTTGAACCTCTAGGTGGGACAACTCTGTGGTGCAATTGACTCATGCTGAGACGGCATCCTTGCTTAGCTCCTTCTCCTCCCCTGCCCTGCTTCCCTTATTCCCTTCCCCTGAGAATCATCTTCAATAAATTATCATAAATCTCCAATTTCAAGCTCTGTTTCTATCTGGCCTCAGATAGAACAAAGAATGGTTTCAATAGGAGAGTAGGTGAAGACTTGACCAAGAACAGAGGCATGTGTTGGCTTCCAGGCCTGTCCTAGTCCTGTCCCAACAGTCATTCTGTTCACAAATGATGTTCTCAAAAAGTGGACATGTGGATGAAACTAAGATCAAAAGGTTGAATGACCATGCACTTTCAATCATGAAGTGCCCTTATCTATACAACACACTGAGGTGGGAGCATCCTCACCACCACTCTAGGACCCATGCAGCTTGGGCAGAGACTAGGAAATGCAGGATCAGCAGGATTTCTATCTCTATAGATTCCTTGGGTTCAGTAAGCAGTGATAATAAGTCTCAAGATTTGTAAAGACTAGTGGAGGCAGGATCCAGAGACACTCAGAAATGGCGGCCAAGTTGGGATCTTGTCTCTGGCCACCGTTATGTTAGGCTGTTAACAAGAACTGGATGAGGCTCCTGGCTTCATCAAGAATAGAGGAGACAATGACAGGAAGATGTTGCAATAGTGTTGATGGTTGCACATGAATGGCTGACTTCTGACTTCCCAGGGACCCAGTGGAGTTTCTGTTTCATTGCCGAAGAGTTAAAGGCGGCAAGAATGAAGAAAGAGCCCCTAGGGAGTTCTGCATGTATTCATTCAACAAATATTATTGAGCTAACCACTTGTCAAGCACAGTTCTACATTATCTTAGATTATGCTCCCTGGAAACAAGCTGTGTGGCAGAAGTTAGCCTGCAAGAGGTTTACTGGGGAGTAGTTTCAGAATAACATCAGTAGGGGAGTTAGAGGAGGACATTATAGGCCCCAGGCAATTCCACAGAAAGCTCTAGATTTGGAATGGCCCTTTGGAGTTGTTCCAAGTTGTGGTGAGGGGCCTGGGCCTTTAGGTACCTCCAAACCCATAGCTCATTGGATGTGGGCTACTTCTGGAGGAGATGTAACTTTGGAAGAGTAGCTCCCTTGGCTGAAGGCTCTTCTGAGAGAAGAATTCATATACGAGCCAGCCCTTGGAGCAGGTTGGGTAATAAGTACCTTGGTCCTGAGCATGTGATCTGGAGAGTGAACCTTGCCATCCATTAGCGATACTGGGATGCAACAGTGATAAAAAGAAATAAACTCCTGCTTTATGGAGATTACACTCTAATGGAGACAGATAATAAGTAAATGATATTCTCACAAAAATGCTACCACAGTGATCATTTTTGGTTGCGTAAGTTCACAAGGGATTTTAATTTTTCCTATTCTTACTTGTGTACATTTCCTAAGTAGCCAATAAGAAGTATGTATTACTTGGATAATTAAAACATAAATCTTATTTTAAAAATCTTCTAGAAGATGGGCTGGGTGTGGTGGCTCACACCTGTAATCCCAGCACTTTGGGAGGCTGAGGCGGGCAGATCACCTGAGGTCGGGAGATCGAGACCAGCCTGACCAACATGGAGAAACCCCATCTCTACTAAAAATACAAAATTAGCCAGGCATGGTGGCCCATGCCTGTAATCCCAGCTACTTGGAAGGCTGAGGCAGGAGAATCGCTTGAACCAAGAAGGCAGAGGTTGTGGTGAGCCGAGTTCGAGCCATTTGCACTCCAGCCTGGGCAACAAGAGCGAAACTCCGTCAAACCAAAAAAAAAAAAAAGAATGTATGGGTAACAATAGTCAAGATTAATTTTGATTATGTAGAATCATCAGAGGCGTTTGTCCTATCAGCTGTTTAAATAATAAGATGCAAGTCTGTACTAACAGATCAATGGAACCAAACAAAAATTTCGGAAAGGAACCATGCTTGACGTAACAACTTGGTCTGTGATGCAAGTGGCATCATAGAAAGATGTTTAAGGGAAGGGGCTGTTGGGAAGCAGAGTGTGTGTTATTGGCTGTGTCCCTGCTCGACCTTTCTGAGGCTCAGTCCCCAGATCTGCATAGTGTTGTGAGGTTTAAAGCAAATAATGTATGCTAATGTGTGTAAAAAGATTTAGCACAATTCCAGGCATGTAGCAAGTACTGATAAGTGGTAGTGGATATGATTATTAATAAAATCATTAATATTCACTCTAGATGTATTAAAGATTTTACATTAAAAAAAGGAAGTACATTCCAGGAGAATTAAATAATTAAATGTAAAAAACTATCACTACATTCCAAATGAGTTTAAAAATTTTTTAAAACCCCATACATTAACATTTAAATGTACCCAAATCAAAAGTCCTAAAATTATAGCTTTAAATGCAATTCAAGCAAAAAGAATTTTTTTTGAGGAAAGGAATTTGGGTGTCATTAGAAGTCTCCTCACGATGGCTGGACTTTTCCCTTGCAGAATCAATTTTCTTCCCTCTACTCTGATAGAAGTAGGAACTATGCTTCTTGTTTGGAAATTCCTTCTAAGTATCTATTTAGAATTCTGCTCTTGCAGCCCACCATTTTCTCTCCACCCTCTGCCTTGTATTTTACATCATCCAAAGCTCTACTAATAGGAGCCATCTCCAGAGACATTATCTGACCTCCTCTACCTGAGATCTAATAACTCTGAGAGTTTTCAGATGTTTAAAGTGTCAGGCACACCATTATCCAAGGAAATATTTTACCTAGCCATTTACCAAGTTTCACAAAATCATTTTCCCAAACACTGACAGTGCTTTGTGAAGGATAAATAAGTATAGAAAATTGCGAGGATGAACCAAACACACAGTGATTTTGTAGATGAATCATTGCCAGAGCCTCCTGAAACCTTGTTTATCTTATTAAAGATAAATTAGTTAGAAATGAACAAAATGGTTTTGACAAAATAACTGTATTTGGCATATGTTTACTCTGACCTTCAAAACCACTCCAAGTGTTTCACATTTTAATATTCTGTTTTTTCACTAGCTCTTCCTGCTCAAGTAACATTAAAAATAATTTTGTATATTACTATTATTTTGTTTATTGTTTGTCGCTTCTTAAATTATGATACTTGTATATTATAAAGAATTAGGAAAATAGAGAAAAGTAGAAAGAGATGGAAAGTCAATATTAACCTCATGAAATAGATATAACCATAACTAACATTGTAAGATACCTCTTTCATGTTATTTTTCAGGTATATACAGAGATATAGCAAAATTGGGATTACACAGCATAAAAAGTTTTATCTCCTTTTAAAAGTTAAAGATTATGTAGTAAATTTTATCTTTAAATGATATTCAGAAACCTTATTTTTAGAGATTATCAAGTGTATGTTTATGTTGAATTACTATAATTTACCTAAGTGATTTCTTCTTTTTGGACATATAGGTTATTTTTAATGTTCACTATTATATGTAACTTCTTTGTATATATCTATCAATAAATCTATTTTTGGATTTTTTATTTTGTCAAGCTAAATTTCTAGAAATGTAGTTATTAGTCATATGGCATGAACATTTTAAAGATTTTTCACATGTTAATTTACCCTCTCTGTATCTCAGTTTCCATATTGTAAAATGGGATGATATTAATGCAAACCTCACGTGACTGTTGAAAGGATCTAGTGAGATAATTTATTGTCAGTTTTCAGCAAATTATAAAGTAGTATACAGTTTATTATCATTAGTCATTCCATTCCACCCCATTCTAATCCAAGCCAGTTGGTTCCCAGGCAGGCTAATTAGCTGCATCCTATTGCAAGTTTGCTGAACACAAAGGCAGACTATTAATAAATTCCTGGGTAGCCAGTGGCTGCTGGAACCAGATACTAGCATTTCATTCCCTTGAAAAGTCTCCGGTGCTTTTTGCTCCATTTCCCCACCTGTAGTTATATGCTTTGTGTATAACACATATAACTATATGGGAAATGCATGGGCTAAAACAGAGCAGTATGAGGAGTGGTAAAAAGCTTGCCCATTTTTTGCCATTCCATACCCAAAGGTTCAGCCCAGCTCCAAGAAGTTTGATCCCAAAGCTTCACTGTTTTGTGGAATCATGAAGAGTAACTAATAAATATAGCATTTTATTTTGTAATGGAAAAGGTAACTTCCTGAATGTGTTCCTAGAATCCATATTTATAGTCATAGGTACAAACACACACACACACACACACTCCACACACATGCATCATATGCATCATTACCAGGTTCAACATCCAATTTTAGGGAAATCGTCAGGGACAAGGCCAGCACATCCAGGTTCATTCCGGGTGGCAGCCTGAGTCTGCACTAGGGAGAATGAGAAAACTAACCCAAGAAAGCACTAGCTGAGTCCCTCTGAAGGCCCAGAGCTCTCTGACCATAAGCTGTCAAAGGGATAATGAGCTTCAAGTCACAAAGTGAAGCAAAATGGAAGAGAAATTCAGGCCAGTTAAATAAAGTTGAAGTGACTGGTATGCTGAGGGACAGCAATGGCTCACAAGGAGACTCTCATTTCATCGTTAATTTGCATATGGTGAAGATTGATTTTCTACGGCTAATCCAAATTTATGACACATCAGGTGATATTTAAAGGACTCAATGGAGCATTTAATAGCCAAACATTTTTCCTGATTAGTACCCACTTGACCTGGTGGCCCAGAGATGAATGCTGATTACCCTGTCCCCCTCCTCCTTCCAAGTGGCACTAAGCAGAATAGCTGCCAATCAGGCAGCAGAAAAACACAGCCAGACTGTAGTCAGAACATCCTGACACTTAGAAGTTAGGAACTCTCGAAGTGTGGAAGGGGGTTGGTGGAGGAGAACTGATGGGTTTGTCTCTTTTCAAAAATTACACTTGTCAGGGACTTTATAGCTTTCACATCCCAGCCTCATTTATGCAGAACACACTTATAGGGCAGTCATTAGATGCTATCATTTTTCTGATAAATAATCTCAACAATCTTGATAGATAAGGATTCTTAATCCCAATTGGCAAATCAGAAGACTGAGTCTCAGAGAAGTTAGGTAATCTATTTGTCCAATCACCTAGCTAATGAATGAGTAGTGGGGTCAGGATTGAAACTTGGTTCAGGGTTACTCCAAAGCTTAGACGCTTTCCAGTTCTACATTGCTCATTGAAGACTTCTGGATCACTTCTTCGGTTGGTGTTGGATCTGAGCAGAAACTATCAGGAGTCTAGGTCAAGGCATGGGGGTGAGAGTAGGCAGAGCCAGGCCAGAGGTCTCTGCATAAATCTAGACATCAGATATTAGAAAATTTTGATCATGGCTTTTATTTCTTTGCAACAGTCATCCAGAGGTTCTGAAGAGAACTCACTGGTTGTAGAGTCTGTGTTAATCACCCAGCATTAATATTTCCATTGCTCCATCATCATGTGTAAGCCTATCAACAGCGTTTCTTCTCCAGAAGTAAATTTGCCCAACCTTTAGTTTCACATCAGTGAAGGCAGAATCTTTCACCAAGATAGACTTGTTTGTTCTCATGAAATCCATACAGCCCTGGTTGAAGAGTTCAGAAATGCATTATTTATCTATTGATGCATAAAAAGCACCTATACAATTTGATGGTTTAATACAATGAGTTTTTCCTCATAATTCTGTGGGTCAGCAGTTTGGGTTGGGATCAGCTGGGCTGTTCCTCTGTTGGTTTTCCTGAGGACACGCATGTGACTGTTATCATCAGGCAGTTCCACTGGGGCTGGGTGATCCACCATGACTCACTTACATGCCTGGCTATGGGTGACAGCTCTTCTCTGGGCCTTACTCTCCACAAGCTTTCTCATCCTCCAGCCAGCTGTACTGGGTTTCTCCACACAGTGTTCTCAGGGTCTCAAGAGAGCAAGAGCAGAAGCTGCCAGGCTGCTTGAGGTCCAGACTTGGCACTCTAACACCATCACTTCTACTGCAATTCATTGTTCAAAGCAGGACATTAAGCACCCGTATTCAAGAGGGTAGAGAAATAGACTCTACCACTTGATGGGGGAAGCAAAGGCACATGAAAACAGAAGTGGGAGAAATCTGTGACCATTTTTTGCAGTCTTTCACAAGGAGAAAATAATCTTACCTGGACAAAGAAGAGGCTTCACCCCAGTGTTCTTTCAACTTCAACATGTATATGAATCACCTTAGGAACTTGTAACAGTGTAGGTTCTGATTCATTCAGTCTGGTGTGGGACTGAAGGTATTTCTAACAAGCTCTCAGATGATGCTGATGCAACTGGTTCACAGACTACAGTTGAACCAAGGTTCTAATCGCCGACATGGGGTAAGTCCATACCCTTTTCTCTACTTAGTGGGGTGAGTGCTGGCCTGCCCAATAATGTACTGGTTCTTCCAAGGGTAGAGAGCCACCCGGCCTATGCCTATAATTTAAGATATGCAGCCAGTGAACTCAGTTAGTGGAGTATGTATATTACAGGTCTACTTTAGGAACCACAGTGGCCTGACACGGATCACATACCTGCTGGAATTGCTTGATTCTCTGTTCGCTCTGTGTCTGTGTTTTCCGGTGTGGTTTTGTGACCACACTGGGAAAGATCCACAAAGCTCAATATTAAAATGTTCACTTTGACTTTAAAAAATGCCATCATTGCCTTCGATAGGATTTTAAAATTAAATTTTAAATAGTTTCACATTTCAAGCATTATTACAACAGATTGCTTAGGCCAGATGGATGGTTCTCTGAGTTCTTTACCAGGACTGGTAAAGCTTGTCTAATTACATTCAATCACAACTTTCTCACGTTTTAATTCCTCTTCCATCAGAGGCTGTGCATACCATCATGTCAGGAAGGGGCCCCAAGCTTAGGGACAGATACCCAGATAACAGAAACATGGGTTAAAGTCGTTAAAGCCCGGGGCTCCGGTCACCAGCAGCCCAGAGTATCTTTCTCTTTCTGATATGAACTGATGATGCAGTTTGTAATACAGCTAAGGTGAATGTCCTGAGTGTGTGTCTGTTTCTGGCTGATGTGGGAGCAATAAGGCATTTACACACAAGAGTGGCCAATAATTATATTTGTTCACTTATTTTAGTTTTTGATGTCACCAAGCCATTTTATTTTTGTCCTCCCAAGTGCTGATCACCTGGGGGAAACTGAGGCAATGCTTGTAGTTCTTCTTCTGATAGTATGGTGCTGCAAATTTGAAAAAAAATTGTAAGAAACACAGACATAGATGACGGGCCACAAACATAGTTATCTTTCTCTCTGAATGAAAACGAATAAAATTCAGGGATCGGGTCAACATTAAAAGACAGTTGTTTGTTTTTAACGGTTGCCCAGTTTCCTTTCAAAATGGAGGGCTGAAGTATGATACAGTTAGATAAGGAGAAAAAAAAGGTCTAGTTATAAATTGATAGAATGATAGCATTCCAAAGAACCACAGAAATCAATGAATACAAGCCTCTTACTTTACAAATAGGAAAACTGGGGCCCAGACTGGTGACATGACTTCCATGAAGCCATGGAGCTTCCCCCTGGTCATCCGCATTCACTCTACAGACTCCAACAAATCATGAAGGAGATTTTACACTCTGAAGTTGATGTTGTGCTATTGGTCCTGCTTCTACGATTTCTTGCACCTTTACTAGAAACTTCTGGTCTTGTATTTGAGATTTTCCAAATTATTTGTTCAAAATCATGAGTCTGATAAAAACCCTGTTTTCCCCTTACGGCCTGTTCCATTCTTCCCTGGAAGTTTCTCATTTCACACTATCACATTTTTATTAAAGTCACACTGACAAATGAGGGAAATAAAATCCTTCTGAGGGTTGCTTTCCACCAAACTTTCTTTCTCTTCTGTGCTTTATTAAAGATAGAAAGGACAAGAAAAATCTCATATTATACTACTCCTCAGGCTTTCTGGAATTATACATTAAATTGGCTGCTTCTGTGAGGGTCCATCAGGGTTCGTAGGGGAGGAAGGGGAAGAAATTTTGTGTACAATGCTGGACACTTTTTATATACAAGACCATTTAATCCTCATAACAACTTTCCTCTATTTTACTGGGAAAAAGAACTGAAGCTCAGAGTAGTTAAATAGTTTGCCCAAGATTACACTATTAGTAAGGAGAAGAAGTTGGTTTGGAACCTAGATCTCCAAACTCTTTGGTCTTTGTTCTATACCAATGGTTCTCACATGTTTGTCCAGGTTGTATTAGAATCATTGTGGAAATTTTCAAACAATAAATTCTCAGGATTCGTTCTCTGGCATGATCTTATAAATCTGAGTTGGGATCCAAAAATTCTATTATACATCTTTGTTTCTATTTTATTTTCTACTTCTATATCTGCATGTATCTCTATCAATTAGTACTTGATACATAATCAGTTGTCCTCAAAAGTTTAATATACACCTTTTTTAGCTCACAATTCTGTGACTAGGGAGTTGGGGCTATCCTCAGCTGGTTGGCTCTTCTGCTGGTCTTGCTGGGCTCATGCTTCCATGGTTGGCTGCCAGGTTGACTGGGGACTAGCTGGTCTATGATGGTCTCAGTTGAAACAGTTGACATTTGCTCCATTTGGTCTCTCACCTTCTAGCAGTTTAGCCCAGGTTTTTTACATGGTAGCGGTAATCAGGGGTCCCAGCAGCAAAGAGGGCAAGTTCCAATACATAAGCAATTTTCAAGCATCTACATGTATCACATTTGCTATTGTCCCACTGACCATAGCAAGTCAAGTGACTAAGCCTGGAGACAACGTAAGGGTACCACACAAGGGCAGGTATACAGGGAAGACAATTATTATGACCATTTTTGCAACCAATATACATCTCTAAGTAAATATAGATACTTGCTGAACATGCACGGAGATAAAAGCTCGAACAGTATTTAAGGGTATGGAAATACGTGTGCACTTCATCTAGACCCCTTCCTCATAATCCTGCTCTCCAAAGGATCCTACTTTTACCTATGTTTTTAGCTAGTGGTGTATAACTTTTTTACTGTTATTTAACAATTTGAAAAAATATTATATGAGTAAACTTACAGAGTCAAATTCTTCAATAAAGTTTGTTACAAACAATAGAAGCTTCCTTCTCATTTTGTTCCCCTCAGAGGCAAATACTTTCAATTCTTCTGGCTGATTCTTTTGGTAGTTACCTCCATATTACTAAGAATTCTTTTTTTTGTTTTCACTTCTCAACTTTTCAGTATCTATTGTTTTTCTTCAGAAGAGGAGAGCCCAGACTTCTTTTACCTCATGTCTGCCCTCATCAAACCACACACCCTTTGCACCCCATTCCTGTCAGTGAAGCTGTCTTAGAACTTTCTTTACTACCAGCCTGGGATTCAGCTGTCCCAGGTTAGTTGAGAGTTAGTTCCAATCCATTTGCTTCCCAGCTTCCAACATTTTTCTGATGGTACACTTTACTCTTTCCTTTTGTTCCTATGGTTTTTTTTTGTCTTGTAAAAAGCCCCTTTACTGTTGTTTTGTTAGGATTTCAAGACAGAGTAAAAATATATCCATGTGCTCAATCTATCATCTTGATCTGGAAGTCCTATAGTATTTTTTCTTGTTTTGTCAACGTCAAGAAATATCTATTGATGCTCTACTTTGAAAAGCAAGCATTTTAGGTCATTTATACTACCCCTTTCATCCTCTTTTATTCCTTTTGATTTGGATTAGTTATATTTTTATTTTTATTTTATTTATTTGTGTCAGATCCTAGGCAGTAGGAACACAGCAACTAAAAAACATAATCAAAGTCCCTGCACTCTCAGAGCTTACATTCTCATAGGGCAAACAGAGTCTAAATTATATATGCACACATATACATGTTGTTATTACAAACATAAAAGTATAATGTATAAAATTATAAAAATAAAATACATATATGTATATAATTTCTGGATCTTCTATATCTGAAGTCTTGTGTCTTTCTCTAGCTCTGGAAAATGTCTTCTATTGTTTTTAAAATATTTTCTCCCCTATATTTTCTGTTTTCTCTTTCTAGACTTTTACTTGATGGATGTCCCCCCTCCTGGTTAGACCTTTCTGCCATTTCCAGCCCTGCCAACAATTGCTTTCTCATCCGCCTTCTCTCTCCTCTGCTCCATTCCTCTCTTGCTTTACATCCTAGGACATTTTAAATTACAGCCCCTGCATTCAATGTTTAATGTAGTGATCATATTTTTAATTTTCATAATTATATTTATGAACTTTTGTAAACTATTTCTTATTCTCTTATTGCTCCTTTATATAGCTGTGTGCCCTTGTGTAAATGGATGCAGTAGCCACTCAACTTTTTCTGGGAGGTAATGAGATTTCTTTGAGGTTTTCTTCTCCAAAAGTTAATTCTGCTTTCCTGGGGTCACTTGTTCTATTTGATCATATTGGCCCATCTCCTTCGTCTCACTTGTTTGCTTCAACAGGTAGTAAATCTTGGTAGTCTTGTCATATTTATGAAGGAATAACTATAGCAATTATCATGGGTAAGTGGCTGGAGTTTTCTCTACTATTTTATTTTATTTTGTTTTATTTTATTTTATGAGACAGGGTCTCACTCTGTAGCCCAGGCTGTGGTGCAGTGGCTTGATCACAGCTCATTGTAGCCTCAACCTCCCAGCCTCAAGCAATCCTCTTGCATCAGCCTCCTAAGCAGCTGGGAACTACAGGCACATGCTACCATGCCTATCTAATTTTTGTATTTTTTTGTAGATATGGGGTGTCTCCATGTAGTCCAGGCTGGTCTTGAACTCCTGGGCTCAAGTGATCCACCTGCCTCAGCCTCCCAAACTGCTGGGATTATAGGCATGAGCCACTACACCTGGCCTTTCTCTACCTTTTTAAATGTTCATTTGTATCGCAGGCTGCCTATGAGTGGACCAGATAGATAAACCAGAGACTTTCACCTTAAGGGGCCCAGCAGATCAGATGAGCACTTAATGTCCCCTGAAATGTCAAGACGAAAAAGAGTCCAGCCCAAAGGTTCAGCCTCTCCATCAGATGTACAGGTAGGCATGTTGTTCATTGATTTTGAATCCTTCTCCTAGGACCGAATTTCGACACAACATGTGCTCAGAGCAAGGGTCATCTGAGGGAGGGATCCCTTATAGCTGGCTTGACTATGGAAGCCATGGAGAAGGTAGTGTTTAAGCCAAAAATTCCTAGGCCAGGATGTATCAATTAGGAATCTTAGGTTACATACAACAGAAAACATCACACAAAAATTTATTGACTCAAGTGACAGAAGCCCTGAGTTAGGACGGCCTTCAGGGTTGGTAGATCCAGTGACTTAGCTGTCTTATTGAGGAATTTCCTCTATTCTATTCTCACTCCCTTGCACAGTGCTGACTTTGTTCTAAGGCTGGTTGGTTGACGGTTGACAGCAGCAGTGCCTTTGTTTCCCCTTTTGTGTCCAGTGGGTGAGAGGCAATGCTTTCGCCCCAGTGTTCCAAGCAAGAGACCTTAATTCCCAATGGGATGATGGCTTACATCACATGTCCACTCCTGGACCAATGACTGGGGTCAAAGGGTATAACATTCCAATTGTTCTGAGTCAACCAGTGCCCGCCCCTGGTGCTGAATGGAGTGGAATCAGCTTCCTGGAGTGGGAGGGTGGATAACTAAACAAGACTGTGGACACTGATAGGGTGGAGAGTGGGTGCAAGAGAGGCAACCAGCAATATTTACTGCAGCAGAAAATTGCAGATTAGACAAGGCATCAGTAGGAAGAGATGGCTGAGAGTGAGCAGTGTAGTCTGAGTTTGGGGGCTGCTGAATATCCCAATGTGACTACATAAAAAGTAGAGTAGCATCTTTGTGCCTATCTTTACCTGGAGTATGGCTTTCCTTTCTAGGTCTTTAATTTGCTTTCCACAACTCTTCAGAATAGAGATCTTTGTGTTTGAGTCAGTATCCCAATAACTCCACTGGACAGACTCAGGAGATCTGTCAATCTCATGCAATTACATACAAAGCTGGATGTATTTGTACATTTTTCTGGGACACGACAGAAGGCTGGCACCCTATCGCCTTCTTGCTGATCAGCCTACCCTGATCCCTGTGATTCCTGCCCACCTGTATCCTGGACACAAACACATACCTCTTTCTTTCTGCTTCTACCAATTTCCATGGACTTGACCTAGTATGTACTTGATCCTTTCACGTTCATTGACTTTTAAACCAATGAGGAAAGGCCAGATGGTTGATAAATGGAGTTGGGATATCTAGCTAAATATTTAGAAAAGATAAGCCTTGCAATTTCTACACAAAAATAGATTCCATATGGTGTAAGGGAATAAATGTAAAAAGTTTTACCAAGAACATACTAGAAGACGTTATACTTGAATAACAATATAATTTTTAAAGTATGAAAGGAATTTCTTAACATAAGCTCAAGGGCAGTTATCTTAAAAGAAAATTATGTAGGGATTAAAAACCTCTGAACATCAAAAAGAAACATAAAAGATTAGAAAGCAAATAAACTAAAAAATATATGAAACGTGTGTGGCCAAGGATTAATATAATTAATCTATAAAAGCATCCTTATAAATCAATAACAAAAGATGAATTCTCCAAAAGAAACATGGGCTACAGACATGAACAGTTAGTTTACAAAAGATGAGTTACAAAGTACTAATAAAAACTAATAAAAATATAAAAACCTTCCAACTTACTTACAACAGAAGAAAATGAAAACAATGAGATTTTTCTTAAAATTACAACAGTCAATAAAAGAAAGCTGTAAGGAAATGAACCAGGGTATAGTCTACTGATGGAGTTTAAATTAGCACCACATTTTTTAGACTACCATGGTAGTTTTTAGCTTATAAAACTATAAAGTATCAAAAACCTTTAAAATGTGTGTTTTTTGATTTAGCAGTTCCACGTTTGGAAATTTAGTATAATAAAATAGTCACACAGACAAAAATGTAGGTTCAAGGATATTTATTATAATGCACTTTGTTTAGTGAAAAATGGGAACATTCCACTGTTTACTAAAAGCATGTTGATTGAAGAAATTATGGCCCACTTTTACAATGAAATGCTGTGGCTATTACAAATAATTTTAAAGAAATATGTCCAAAGGTGTGGAAATATGTTGAAATACATTACTAAGTGAAGAATGGGGGTCATGAAATAGAAGTACCATGATCCTTCCCTTACAATATGTATTTATGTACAGAGATACACAGAAAATTATCTTCTGAGCAACACTGTCCAACAGAAATATAATGCAAACCACTAATATAGTTTTGTTTTCTAGTAGCCACATCAAAAAAGGTAAAAATAAACTAATATAACAAATAATATGTTTTATTTAACCTAATATATTAACAAGATTTTACTTTCAACATGTAATGAATCCTAAAATTATTGAGATATTTCACACCATTTTTCCATATTAAGTCTTCTGATGTGTATTTTCCTCTTACAACACATCTCAATTCAGACTAGCCACATTTCAAGTGCTTAACAGCCATGTGGGACTAGTGGTTATCAATTTGGAGAGTGCAGATCTAGAATTATATTCACCAAGCTGTTAAAAGCAGTTGGAATAATTAGTGTCCTTTTTTGTTTTTTTCTGTTATTTTGTATTTTCTGGAATAATCGTGAACTACATTTTTAACAGGAAAAAATGAGCAAAGGAACTTTTCTATTTACTGAAAAGAGGGAATAAAAATAACAATTTCAATATCAGACCAAGCAGAAGCAGAAAAGAGAATCCACTGCATTGATTGCATACTCCCAAAGAGTGGAACAGAGCTCCTGAGATCTCCACAGGTAAACTCCCAGTATAGTACACCCCATGAGGGTGCTTAGTTATTTCAGGGAAACTGGAATTTTGTTCAAGTAAAATTACTGATTTTAAAAATGGCTATCACCTAAACTTTGGAAATCAAAGTAATTCTACAGACATGTGATGAGAAAAACATTTGAAACCTTTCTACATATGGATGGTAATCTTAAATGAAGAATTAGAAGAATCCTGAAATATACTTGTCCAGTAAGCCAGATCAGTGGGTGGAATTATTCCAGAAGAGATAACATAAAAATGGAATCATTATTCAATTACAAATCAATTATTCAAATCTCTTCACATCGTGTATACTTTAACTGAAGAGCTAGGAACAGCTTATTCTGGTCATTAGGTTACACATGTAACATAGGTGGTGATTCCCCTCCAGCTGTAAGCCTGTGAAATCCAGCAAGGGACCCACATGAAGCAAAGTAGGTAAGCTGAGGAACTAACAGGATTTTTGCAAGTAAGCTTGTTTTGCCAATTTTGGGCCTGCCAATTAATTTTCTTTAACTATCCCAAGGGTTAAAGATAAATAAGCTGTAAATTCCGTATTTTATTTGCTGGTGCCTCCACAAGGTCTAGCAGAGGACCTAGTATATGATAAAAGTTGGTTACTAATTTACTTAATAGCACTATTTAGTGACTATCTATTGCATGTCATCATGCTTAGAATGCTTGGAATACATCAGGGAACAAACAAGACAAAAATCCCTCATGGAGCTTCCATTTTTGTGAGGTGAAATAGATACTAAACAATATACGTGATAAATAAAGTAAATTATATAATGTTATAAAGTGATAAATGCCATGAAAAAAATAGAGGTGAGTACACACTCATGTTCATTGTAACATTACTCACAATAACTAAGAGATGAAAGCAACCTAAGTGTTCATTGATGGATAAATGGATAAACAAAATGTGAATAGATAGATAGATAGATAGACACATATATATATATATATATGTACAATGTGTCTTAGTCTGTTCCTGCTGCTATAACAAAATACCTTAGACTGGGTTATTTATAAACAACAAATTTATTGCTCTTAGGTCTGGAGGCTGAGAATTCCAAGATCAAGGTGCCAACACATTCAATGCCTAGTGAAGGTTTGCTCTCTGCTTCAAAGATGGCACCTTTCAGCTATGTCCTCACATGGCAGAAGGGGTAAACACTGTGTTCTCATATGGTGGAAGGGCAGACAGCTCCCTGCAATCTCTTTTATAAGGGTATTAATCTTATCCATGAGGGCAGGGCCCTCATGAGAATCATTTTCCAAAAGCCTCCACTTCTTAATACTATCATATTGGATATTATGTTTCAACATACAAATTTTGGGGGAAATACCAACAAGCAGATCAAAGCATTCTGGTCCCCTGAGTTTTGTCCTTTTCACGTGCAAAATACATTTATTCCATTTCAATAACCCTAAAAGTCTTTGTTTCAACATCAATACAAAAGTCTAAAGTACACAGTCTCATCCAAATATCACCTAAATCACATTTGAGTAAGACTCAAAGGTGTGATTTATCCTGAGGCAAATTCCACTCCAACTATCAGTCCATGAAATCTAACAAGTTCCGTGCTTCCAAGCTACAATGGTGGGATAGACATACGGCAGGCATTTCCATCCTAGAAAGGAGAAACAGGAAAGAATGGAGGGATAACAGGTCCTAACCAAATTTAAAACCCAACAGGGCAAACATTAAATCTCAATGTTCCATAATAATCTTATTTGACTCCATGTCCCACTTTCTGGACACATGGGTAGGGTTTGGTCTCCCAAGGCTCTGGGTGACCCTGCTGCTATGGGTTCCTGAGTGTGGCAGCTCTCACAGATTGGAGTTTTGTACCTGCAGTTCTTCCAGGCTGGGGTTGCACAATGCAAGCTCTGTAGTTCTGGGGTATTGGGAATAGCCCTGACTCCCATGGCTTCACCAGACATTGCCTTAGTGGGGACTTTCTGAGGCGGTCCCACCCTCAGGGTTCCACTGGGTATTGCCCTAGTTGGGGCTCATTATAGTGGTTCCACCCTTGCTGTGGTTCTCTTCCTGGGCCTTGAGGCTCTTTGGGGCATCCTTCCAAATCGAGGTGAAGGAAGCCATCCCTTCACAGTTCATCCACCCCTGGACCCTGGTGGAGATGGCACCTCATAGATGCTGCCAAGGTTTACCACCTGTGCTTCCTGGAAGGGGTGGACAAGCTGCACCTGCTTGAGTCACAAGTGGAGTGGCCAAGGAGTGGTGCACTGTAGTCAGGGGAGTGGAGCTGTGAACTCATTCTGCTCTCAAAGCCCTGATATTCTGGGCCTGTGATGGGTAGGGCACCCCTCAAAGATCTCCAAAACATTCGTGCATTGTCGTAAAGAATAGCACTAGGCTTCTGCCCACCCACATTAATCTCTTTATCAAATGGTCACTTGGCCATGCCCTTGGCATTATCTCCCGAACATGCCTTTCAATTCTTTACAGTATGGCCAGGCTGAGAATTTTCCAAATCTTTAAGTTTTGCTTCTCTTTTGATTATAAATTCCATCTTTAATTTTTTTTGTTTCTTCCTCTATTTTACTATAAGTAGTCAAGAGCAGCCATGCCACACTCCCAACACTTTACTTGGAGATTTCTTCCACCAACTATTCTATTTCAGCACTCACAAGCTTTGCCTTCCACAAAACACTAAGACATGAATACAATTTAGCCAAGTGATCACTGATCCTTTATAACAAGGATCACTTTTCCTCCAGTTTTTAATAACATGTTTCAATTTCTGTCTGAGACTTCATGAGAACAGTTTTTATCATTCATATTTCTACCAATATTCTAATCATGACCTCTTAGGTAATCTCTAAAAAGATTGAGGCATTCCCTACAGTTCTTTTCTTTTTTTGAGCCCTCACACTAATCACCCTTAATGCTCTGTTCACAACAATGTAAGCTCTTTTCAGCATGCACCACCAGACTCTCAGTCTCTACCCATTACCCAGTTCCAAAGCCATTTCTACATTTTTACATTTTTAGCTGTCTGTTACAATAGCACACCACTTCCCAGTACCAATTTCTGTCTTACTTCAGGCTACTATAACAAAATACTTTAGATTGAGTAGTTTACAAACAACGTGAACTTATTGCTCCAATTCTAGAGGCTGGAAATTCCACGATCAAGGTGCTAGAAGATTCAGTGTCTGGTAAGGTTTCACTCTGCTTAATGCATCTGGCCTTCTGACTGTGTCCTCACATGGCCTAAGGGCAAGGCAGCCCCCTTCAACCTCTCTTATAAGGACACAAATCCCATTCGTGAGGGTGGAGCCTTCATGATTTAATCACTTCTCCAAAGGACCCATCTCTTAATACTCTCACACTGGATATTAGGTTTAAACATATGAATTTCAGGGGGACACCAACATTCAGACCATAGTACAATGGGATATTATTGAACCTTAAAAAGGAAGGAAATTCTGACACACACTACAACGTGAATAAATCTTGCGAAAAATATACAAAGTGGAATAAGCCAGACACAAAAGAATGAGTACTATATGATTCCACTCATAAAATACCTGGAGTAGTCAAATTCATGGAAACAGAGAGTAGAATGATAGTTGTCAGGAGCTGGAGGGGGAGGAAAAGGGACGTTGTTGTTTAATAGGCACAGAGTTTCAGTTTTGCAAAATGAAAAAGTTCTGAATATTAGTAAAAACAACGTGAGCTACTTAACACTACTGAACTATACACTTAGAAATAGTTTAAGATGGTACATTTTATATTAAGCACTTTTTACTACAATTTAAAAACATTTGAAAAATAGAGAGTAGGACTGGGGTGCTGAGGGCAGGGGGCTCAGAGAGGTCTCAATTTTAATGGAGTGGTTAGGGTAGGTCTCATTGTGAAAGTAACATTTCAGTGAAGATTTGAAGGAAGGAGGGGATGGCCACATGGCTATCTGGAGGATATTTACATTCCAGGCAGAGAGAACAGACAATGCAAAGGAGAGGCCTTGGCTTGGTATGTGTGAAGAATGGTCAGGAAGCTGATATGATTGGAGAGGAGTGAGAGGACGGAAGAGGGAGATGAGGGTAGTCAGGTGATGGGAGCCAGGTCATGAAGGGCCCTGTACACCATTGTAAGGACTCTGGCTTTTTGTCTGAGATGGGAGCCATTGGAGTCCTTAGCCGAGGGGTGACATCATCTGACTTAGGTTTACAGGGGATGGCTCTAAACAAGGGAAAGGGTGGAAGCTGGAAGACCATTTAGGAGACTGTTAGAATGGTAAAAATGTTGCTTTAATATAGAAGAAACAGGTAAATAAATGGAAACCATAAAATTAGGGAATTTTGAAGCTGTTATATATTATTGTGTAGTGAAGAATTAACTTTACCCAAAGCAAGTTCTGTCCTTTGTCCTCAGCTGCTAGAAGCTGATGTCTAGGTCCCTTGAATGTCTTGTTTGGTAGAAGTATTTTTGTTTTCCAAGGGTTTTTAGCCACTGGACAGCCTAATAATGCAATATGATGGGGACTTATGGCACATGCCATATCAGTTCTGATCTTTCCCCAGTTTCAGTTTAAGAACTGGAAACTAAAACTTTTAGCCCCAATCTCCAGGACAGGCAGAGGGACTAAAGATCAGCTAACATGGGCAGTAGGCGATCAAGCCCCGATAAAACACTGGATGGTGGAACTCAGTTCAGCTTCCCTAGTTGGCAGTACTCTTGAGTATTATTACTAATTGTAGTTGGGAGGAGGTAACATGATCAAGGACTCCACAGGAGATGACTGACAGTTTTCTGTTTGGGACCCTCCCAGATCTTGGCCCTTTGTATCTCTTTCTTTGGCTTGTTCTGACTTGTATCCTTTTCCTATAATAAAACCATAATTAGAAACATAGCTCTTTCCTAAGTTCTGTGGGTACTTCTAGCAAATGGTCATGCCTGAGAAAGTCTGTGGGTGCGGACCCTTGAATTTGTAGCCAGTTGGTCAGAAGTGAAGGTGGCCCTGAAGATCTCTAAACTTTCAGCTGGTATCTGAATTTTGAGCAGATGCGATAGTTGTGTTGGAAGACTGTGCCCTTAACTGTGAGTTTGGCAAACTCATTGCAGCTGTGTATTTCATTACAGTGGCTACTGAACTATATCATATGCATTCTATCACAAATCGTCACTTCCTGGATCAGAAGTTTGCAAATTACAGCCCATAGGCAAAATATGGCCCACTGTCTATTTTTACAAATAAAGTTTTATTAGAATGAGCTATGCTCATTCCTTTATGTATTGTCTGTGGCTGCTTTCATGCTACAACAGCAGAGCTGAGCAATTGTGGCAGAGATGGTACCGTCTGCAAAGCCTAAAATATTTACTGTCTGGCTCTTTATTAAAAAAAATTTGCCAGTTCCTGCTCCTGACCTGCACCTGACCTTGACCTGGGAGTTGGGAGTATGAACTCAGAGGGTCACTAAATATGGGCATTGTCTTTCATGGAACAACATTGTCATGATGGTTCATACAGGACAAGGAGAATGAGGCACAGTAATGGATTCAGCAAAAGAAGGGCAAATTGCTAGTTAAGTGTGGCACTATTGCTCTATTAATGTAAAATGACAGCCCTTAAAACTGGCTTCCACCTTGACCTCTGTCATCAAAATATATTCTATAGGCCAGATGCTGTGGCTCATGCCTATAATCCCAGCAATTTGGAAGGCCGAGGCAGTTGGATTACTTGAGGTCAAGAGTTCGAGACCAGCCTGGCCAACATGGTGAAACCTTGTCTCTACCAAAAATATAAAAACTAGCCGGGAATGATTGTGCATGGCTGTAACCCCGGCTACTCAGGAGGCAGAGTCAGGAGAACTGCTTGAATCCAGGAGGTGAAGGTTGCAGTGAGCTGAGATTATGCCACTGCACTCCAGCCTGGGTGACAAGAGCGAGACTCCATCTCAAAATACATATATATATACTATATAAGGATTCTTTTTTTGGTCCCCATGACACACATCTCTAATTTTAGGCAATGATGGTAATTTACATTCAATATTCTACAAACCTTGCCAACAACCAAGATAATAGGTATTCAGTTCTTCTAAACAATGCCAACTGGAGTCATTGCGTCTGAAGATTGGCTCAAATTCCATTCTGAATCCTGTAGAAAGTGAAATGCCACCCTGATATTCTACCAGGACTCTGGAAGTTATGTCCAGAGGGTTACTCACACCGAGCTCCTGTCTCTGCTGAACTAGTTATGTTCTGGGCTTCTCTTCCCACCCGTGTATGTTGTTCCCAGCCTGCCTCCTTGAACCATCTCTGACACTCATCCACTTTTAGACTCACAGAAGGCTGTTTCAGGTTTATGAGAATATGCTGAACATTAGGAAAGACAGAAGAACTTGACGTGGCAGTCAACATCGGCAACTTACAAGTAAATACTACAGCACCATGGTTCCCAAACTGTGTGCGGAGACACCTTGTGATGCTGTAGCCAACTTACGGAAATGCTATGAGGGAGCCGGGTGTGGTGGCTCACGCCTTTTTAAATCCTAGCACTTTGGATTTTTTTCGCCATGTTGCCCAGGCTGGTCTCGAACTCCTGAGCTCAAGCAATCTGCCAAGGAGCTTGAGATGAGCCTGGGCAACATGGTTAAGCCCCATCTCCAAAAGATAAAAAAATTAGCCGAGTGTGGTAGTATGCACCTGTAGCCCTAGCTACTCGGGAGCATGAAGTAGGAGGATGGCTTGAGCCCAGGAGGTGGAAGTTACAGTGAACTGAGATCGCACCACTGCACTCTAGCCTGGGCAACAGAGCCAGACTGTGTCTCAAAAAAAAAAAAACAAAAACAAAAACAAAAGAAATACTATGAGGTATTTTACATTTTCAAGGTAAACAAAGCGATATTCAGTATCTGTCAGGTACTGCAGCAGAAGTTATTGGCTCAAAGTAGTTCACTGTTTCAACAGTAGATTGTGCCACATCCTTTCAATGATATCTTTGTGAATCTGGATGTTCTGGGTTACTGAGACAAAAAGCAAGCACTGAGTGAAAATCAACATGGAACAGGAAATGAGGGTGGAGGAGTCCAATCTTAGGCCAAGGTTTGAGAGGTGTGCACATCCAAGGTACACACACCTGATTAATAAATCATTTTAGCTATTTAACAATAAAATAACACTCTTTTTATTTAAATTTACATTAGTATTTCAAACTACAATTAAGTTGTTACGACATATGAAGCTGGTTGGGTTTGCTACTTGATAAAGGAACTGTTCTTTCTTGTGGCCCAGGGGAGACTATGAAAAAATGCCGGAGGCACCAAGGGACCTGTGAACCAAGAAAGTTTGGGAACCGCTGTTACAGTAATTAATACTGTTGAAAAAAAGTCACTGGGTCATTTCTGCCATCTTAAGTGTCAGTTCCTGGCTAAGGGGCTAGGCGTTTATTGTCTTTCTCGGCTGTGTTTCTATTTCCCAGCTGCTATTTGCTTCCCATGCAGAACCCTTTAGTCATCTTCTCTGTTTCTCTGCTTCCTTTCAGATCATGCCCTCGGGGCGCTGCTCCCTTCTACCCTCCAGTAACTTATCAAGGTATTCCCCTAAACAAAGACAATTTCCTCTCTAAAAGAAATTCTTTTACCAGTATTAAATAAAGAATACACTTATTCTTCTAGTATAAATTGCTGCACTATGGGTCTTGAATCACCTGAGCACTGGCACTCAAGGACAGGGTGAAAGGAAGGCCAAATCAAAGGTAAAATTGGGGAATAAAGGCAGAGAACAGGCCTAAGAAAAAGTTGATTGCTTCACAATTTTACTGTAACCACAAACTGTGTGCCCAAAACACATTTAAATTTGTCCAGAGTCCAAATACAGAGCATGTAACAGATAAAATCTTTTTCTTTAACTCTGTAAACTGAATATTTTGTAACCTCAAAAGGCAGGATTTTATATCATTGGGATGCTTTATTTCTTCCTGCAATTAAATATACTGGTATAAGCTGTGAAAGGAAAAGCTGGAAATTTAGTCCAGCAGATGTGTCTATTTTCTCAAACATTTTAATGAAATTTTTCTTGATCATCATCTTTGGGCTTTGAGCATACACACCAACCACTCCTTGCCTTGCTTTATCCTTTATTCCATTCTTATTTCAGAAGAACATTATACAACTTTGCCAGTCTGGGAGTGTGACAGAAAAACAACTGATTCTTTTATGAGAGCAGATTGGTCCTGGCATTTATGAAGCCCTGACTGCACTGAGGTCCAATGAATGAAAATATCCGTGTTCTCTCCACCTCTGGCTAGCTGCAGCAATATCCTCTTCCACATCCATCACTGTCTCATGCCTGACAGAATGATAGACACACAAAATCATTCCTTATTGTAGTAGAAATCTCTCACCCAAATGGTTTTCTGGTAGTTACTCTGACTCAACTCTGGCCAACAGGCTCCTGTAAAATGGGTTCCACATTCTGCTCTGCATTGCAAGAACCACATGTTTCCAGGTTTCTTTGGATTTATTTGCATTAACCTCCATGGAAAGCAGGACCTCTGCACTGCTTATAAAACTCCAAGAGGCCATTTACATAAGCCTTTACATTTACATGAGGCATAGATTTAACGGATGAGGATAAATGTGGCATTCTTGGTGCTTCTGTTGGGAATGCTTGCTAGGAATTATTTCTAGTTCATCAGTCTGAAGGACCCAAGATCTCCTGAAATTTTGGGTGAAAATTCCATGTTTTATTTCCTATCCTAAAGTGTCTAGAGATCTCAATCTGATCTCGACCATGCATTTTTTGTAAATGACTCCTACTTAGTCCTACTTAGTCCTTAGTCAGGCACCAGACTTAAGTGCTTACGGTAACACTTCTCCAAACATGGCCACCGTCAATTCCTTCCCCTCCTGGATGCACATGTTTCCTCATTTGAAAAGATGATGCTTATTTCTCCTTCCCTTGAATCTAGGCTGGCCATTTGAGTTTCTTTGACCAATAAACATTGGTGGAAATGGCACTGTGCTGGTTCTAGGTCTAACCTTTAGGAAGACTGGTAGTTTCTGCTTCCTCTCCCGGGAGCCAGCTGCCAAGTAGTGTGACCAAATACTCTGATACTACCATGCTGTATGAAAGCACAATTAAGGCTGGCTGTAGTGACTTGTGCCTGTAATCCCAGCACTTTGGGAGGCCAAGACAGGAGGACTGCTTGAGCTCAGGAATTCAAGACCAGCCTAGGCAACACAGTGAGACCCTGTCTCCATAAAAAATAAAAATAAAAAAAATAGCCAGATGTGGTGTGCACTTGTAGTTCCAGCTACTCATGGGACTGAGGTGGGAGGACTGCTTGATCCCAGGAGCTCGAGGCTGCAGTGAGCCATGATCAAACCACTGTACTCCAGCCTAGGTGACAGAGCAAAACTCTGTCTCAGTAAACATGAACAAGAAAAAATAGAAAGCCCAATTGCCAGATGGAGAGGTCTCACACACACACACACACACACACACACACACACACACACACACACAGAGAGTGCACTATCTTAGATGTTTCAGCCCCAACAGCCACCGCACAGAGAAGAACCACCCAGTTGAGCCCAGCCTAGATGGCAGAATTATGAGAAATCATAACTATTGTTTTAAGTCACTAAGTTTCAGAATGATTTGTTGTACAGTAGCAGATAACTGAAACAGTGCTTAATAAGTATTATTTAAATTAATAAATATAACAATCAACCCTGTTAGGTATGAGCTACCCCCCACATTTCAGAAATGAGGAAATTGAGGTTTTACGAATTACATGACCTGCCGGATGTCACACTGCTAGTAAATGGCTGAGCTGACACATGATCGCAGGCTGCCTGATTTCAGTCTTCTCACTTAACCAAAATACCTCTCCACAGGGAATCAGGACTCCCATGTACATGGAACATAATAGTGGTGCCCTTTGTTCAAAGGAAATATGTTAGAATGCTTGGATTAACAGATGCTAATGGCTCCTAACTACCCCTTTCCTTCATGGTTCCCTAAAGAAGCCCCTATGTCAGACTTTTTACAAAGATAGATGGTGGCCGTGTGAACCATGTCTGGGAATGACAGCTGCTGACAGGAACAAGAGGACAAGAGGACAGCTGGGAAAAGAAGTGGCATTTGTTGAATAGCTGCCATGTGCTGCTATCTGTACATGACTGACTGATTAATCCTTAGGCAACCTAATAAGGGTGGCATAATTATCTCTGCTTAATAGATGAGAAAACTGAGACACAGAGAAGTTAAGGAACTTGCCCAAAGTAACCTAGAAGTAAATAGCAAAGATGGGATTTGACTTCAAGTCTATCCCTCTCCAAAGTCTGCAGTCTTTCTGAGTTAACCAAACCAAAAACCTGGGCTTATACCAGTTGTATAAGATTGAGATTTGAGATTTTTACTGTTGGAGATAAGGAAGTTTTCAGGTTTTAAACTTTATTTCTCAATGCACTAATTTTGCCATAACAAAAAGCCAACCCGGGGGTAAAAGCAGAGGAAAAACAGCAACAATGGGAACGAATTAAAATATAAACCTGTGTGGGAAAGCAAAGTAAAATAGAAAGAACTCTTGACTGCAGCCTTCTGAGAAAACCAAGCATTGGGAGGGTTGCTGCTCCGTGGAAGGTCTTGATATCAGATAGTGGGGCTAATCCTCACAATGGGGTCCTCATGCTTACACAGAATGATACCCAGTTCATTCCTCTGCATCATATACCTATAGCAGAGACTGCTAGTTGTTATAGTGAGTCTCTAAGGAATTTTAAAATGTCTTGAGAAGTTAAATCAATCTCTAAAAATTGCCCTGCGTGTTTTATGGCTCCAAGGTACATTAGCAAAGATTCTAGAGTCCACCAGAACTTCTGCAGCCTTGTAGTTTCTATCTACTTAGAGGAAGCCTAGCTCAGTAGCTGAATCCTGGGACAGTTTGTCTATCTTTGTGAAAACACACACACACACACACACACACACACACACACAAACACACCTGATAAGCCTCACAGTGTAGACCTTTATCAGCAAGCCAAGCACTGTTCTAGCTTCCTTTGGATTTCCTAGTTACTTAGGAGTTAGTCTGGATACTCTCTCTCTCTCTCTCTAGCTCACTCGCTTGCTCTGTCTGTCTTCTCTATCAGAATAGAGGCCGCAGGACCAGCTGAGCATTGTCTGTGTTCCCTGTAGGCTGCACTAGAGACACGTGCAGTCTGCCCAGTCTGTTCCTGTATTCTGTTTCCTTCTGCCTTCCTCCCTAGCACACAGGGGATGCAGGCATCTTTGGAATGCTCCCCCTTACCCAGGCCCACAGCAGGTGGTGAGGCTCTGGAAGTCGGTGGCTACTGACTATCACTGTTCCCTCTGGGATTGCCTTGGGAGAGGAAGCGTGACCAGCCACCCACAGGCTGTGGGGGTCCCCTACTCCTCCTTGTAGCTAGATCCAACTAGGAGGCTGCAGCAGGGAGTCTGGAGGGGCCTTCCCACCTCTGACATTGTAAGACCAGACAGTCTTTCCCCATTAGCAGACTGCCATGCTCAGAAGGGCAAGCCTTTCCTTCCCACTCTCAAAGGCTCAGCCCTGCCATGCCCATATGGGGAGCCCTTCTAGGGTCATTCTTGGAGGGGCAATGCATGGATGAATCTCTAAGCTTATGTGGGTTTTGCGTTCCACACATAGGACTATCTGCCTATTTACATAATAAGAGGGAAGCAGACACACATTTGGGGTTGCCTTAGTAATTAGACACATGGCTGTTTCCTTCTTTTGTTGCCAAGTAATTGCAGCATCTGGTTTACCCCAAGAACGACTCTCCTATTAAAAAGCAGAGGGGAGGAAAGAAAGACCTTATAAACCCACACATATCTGCTGGTAGAGCTGCTGGAGAAGCAGGCAAATTAAGAGCCTCATTTTGTAATTTTGTTTAAAGCAAAGCAGCAATAAGCACCACTCCTGCCACCCCTCTCCCCATCTCATTCATAAATGCTTCCAAAAGCTTTAGACAACTGGAGCTTATAAGAAACTGACTAACAATATTTTTGGAGCTATGAAGTCATCTGTCACACCACCAGAAGGATTGGATCTGGGGCTCAGGGCTCCATGACCATATATAATATTAAATCTTGCTTGCTTTTCTGCACACTGAGCTATAAGATCACGTTTATTGTCCTCTCCACAGCTGCATTAAAATGATCTGTGAATCTGTCTGAAGAGGTTCTTTGCTCATCACTGCAGAGCTTATGGCTCAGGCTCATGGCTGAACAGGGAGGCACACACTCTCAGATAAAAATGGTAAAGTATGGAAGAGAAAAGACTCAGATATGGGATTCTGGGTTGGAAAATGACTTTGGCAAGTCATGCAATCTTCCTGAGAGTTTTCTCATCTAAAAAATGGGAATAAGAATAGCTAGCTCACCAGGTACACAGCTAGATATTTGCCTTGCGTGTCTCACAGGGTTATTTGGGGGCTCAAATAAGGTAGCAAAAATTATAATGTGGGTGTTTAATCACTATAGAAATATGAGATGCTATTATTTGGCCCAGCCATATTGCAAGGAGAATTCTCAGGGCAAACATGGAGAAGAGCCTGCCTTGATTGCATCAGCTCGGAGTTACTCTTTTAAGGACCCTTGTCCTTATGATCCTTCCCAAGGTATAGGTCGATTTCATTTTCTTCCTCTGTAAGAAGAGGAAATGAAGCCAGGTGTGGTGGCTCACGCCTGTAATCCCAGCACTTTGGGAGGCCAAGGCAGGCGAATCACTTGAGGTCAGGAGTTTGAAACCAGCCTGGCCAACATGGTGAAACCTCATCTCTACTGAAAATCCCAAAACTTAGCCAGGCATGGTGGTGGATGCCTGTAATCCCGCTACTCGGGAGGCTGAGGCAAGAGAATCACTTGAACCTGAGAGGTGGAGGTTGCAGTGAACCAAGATCACACCACTGCACTCCAGCCTGGGCGACAGAGTGAGACTCCATCTCAAAAAAAAAAAAAAAAAAAAAAAAAAAAAAAAAAAAAGAAGAAGAAGAAGAAGAGGAAATGCACATCTAGGAAAGCTTATAGAATTCCCAGTCGCAGGTCTATGAAAGGCAGAGCAGGGTAGGAGCATCTGGGAGCTTTAACCACTTTGGGGTGGTTCCCAGATGACAGTTTTGGTGGTTTCATCTCCATAAGGAGGGAGGCACTCATGTGCCAGTTTCTCAATTCATTCTCAAAGTCATTGTACCTTGACATCAATACAAAATAGGTACATGTTGACTTGGTTTAATGAGATGCTAATTAAAGCAATATAAAGTAAAATGTCATTGGGGAAGAATTATCCTAGTTAAGTGACAAAGTTTGTAGACAAAGACCAACTAGAGAATGATCAGCTCTGTCCACCTAAACTGAGGAGTTTCACAAGGTCTTCCTGCATCTCGGAAAGCAAAACTACCTCAGATCAAAGTGGATAGGAGTCAAGGCACTTTGGAGTTGGAAGCATGTTTAAGGATGCTTCCAACTCCAACGCTCACTTCACAAATAAGCAAAATGAGTCCCACCAAGGGAAAGGATTTGGCCAGAGTGACAAAGTAGACAAAAGGTAGGGCTAAGACGAAAACCCAGGTCCTCTATAACCATTATGTTTCTAACAAATGCAGGGTTATAACTTCAGTAAAAAGTAGTCAAAGTTCTAGGCCCACATTTTCAGTTCTCCATGCAGGGCACCAAGCTATGCACCAAGCTGTGGCTAATTCCTTGATGCTTAATCATAGCCTCTTATATAGCCAGATTACCACGGTCTGGCAGGGCAGACTGTTGAGGCCTCTCAGGCACTGAAAATACATCACAAGGCTGCAAGTGACCCAGAAAGTTCTGGAAGGATGTAAGATGTCATCTGGACAGTAGGTAGAAGGACAGAGCATCCTGGTAGAGGTGAATTAATAGCAAGATGTCTTGGCAGGAGGCAGAATGGGAGAGAGAGGGAAAGACAGAGAGTGTCAGGGAGGTGACACAGAATGGGTAAGAGCGAAAAAGTTCCTGTAGGAACTAAGGCAGGTGGAGAAAGAAAACCAAAACCAACCTACCGGAAGTAGAGTGTAAAACAGCAGCTCGCTTCCAAAAAATGAAAATAAATAAAGCAAAAAACCCCAACGGGATGATGCCCCTGGTACAAAGCATGCAACACAAGACCAACACAAGTCTTGTGTGGGTAGAACAGAATGCCTGACCTAGAACCCCATTAACTACCTTAGGATCCAGAAAGAGTCGAAGAGGCTAGTGAGAGTGTCTCCAGTCATGGAGGCTAGAGGACTGCAGCAGATGAGAAAACAGATGGATCCTGTTCTTCTATGCACTGCACCCAGAACCTATTTCATCTAGAGATAAAGGAAAGGAGACAAAAGGCAGCTCAGTTGACACATAAATATTTCTAAAACATTTGCTTCCATAACACAGTCTTTTTTTAAATTGAGAAATAGTGACAGAAAGATCTAAGGGGTAGAGCCCTTTTTTATTGAAGTGGCATTGCTCAGATAGTCCTACAGTAGATAACCAGAATGGGAAAGCAGAGCTCTCTAGACGTGGCCCTGGATGGCATCCGGAGGAAAGCCAAAGCCACTGGGTCTCCTCCCACTTCCGGTCTCCAGTATATTTTTGGAAATATATGGTGTAGGTAAATGTCCCATTCTCATAAAGATTTTAGCCTTGAAATCTTTGGCTTTATTCTCAGCTGGACCTAGGCCCAGGGTGACCATCACTTAAGTAATTCCATGCCTTGGGGAGCCTAAGTTAGGGCTTTCATGTTCAAAGGACATGGTCCATTGAAGACTTGGAATATGGACTTGCTCTGATCTTCATATTCTTCAGTTCTCAGAGCCAAAGCAGGCTGACTTTAAAAAGGTGGCTTGTATTCTCTTCCTCTCTTCCCCACCCCCAGTATTATCAACTGTTCAAGGGCAGAGGAAGATAATGGAATACAGGATTGGAGGAGCTATGGCCACACCGGCAGAATTTAACTCTTGGACTTTTCAGAGCTTTTCTCCCCAATAGGCAAACCTTTCCTAAGACACCCTTTTGTTATGAAAAGCAAACCATGTCAGCCAGACTTTTCAACCAGACTTTGAGGGCTGGATCTAAAATAAAAGGAAAATGGTTTTGAAATCTGTATTCAGCCAGCATAGTTTGATATTCCAAATTTGCACAAATTCAGAGGAGGGTGCAAATTCTTTCCTTGGGAGAATAACGGGAAGTGGGGGTGGTATTAATGCTTGTTCCAGATCAAGACATCTATTTGAGCTGGTTTAGCTCAGATCAAGAATAGGTTCTAACACATGAGACAGTCACGCCAGGCAAGGAGGGACCCGCACCACTGATGAATGGCATAACACTGCAAGGGTGGGTAGAAGGCACACACGTAGTGACAGTTAGAACATACGTTAAAGCGGCATTGCTTGCTAGTTCGTTAGAGGCTTTGTGTGTCAGATGGGGGGTAAGAAAATAGAATTGGTGCTGGAGCAATTCAGGAAGTTCTGCAGGGGCATAACTAGCACAGACACTTAAAGTTCACTCCAAGGGGAGAGAGCAGTGCTTCCTGTGGGAGAAAATGTGATGAGAGATATGAGAAGACCAAAGACTAATTGAACATCCCATATAAAAAATTCTGTGCTAGGCACAGAATTACATGACAAATACAGCTTTTCACTTAGATATCCATCCACAAGCTAAAAATTGTTTCCTACTTTACAGAAGTGGAAACCGACTAAAAGACCTGTTAGAACTGTATGTCCAGGCCCCAAAGGCCTGAGCTAATGATGGTGCAAAGACACCAATGGACATGAGCAGGAACCACTGTAGAGAACAGCAATGGAGGAGAGGATGGAGGGGGTTGGAAGGTGGTGGGAAACGGTGAAGACACAGTGGGCCAAACCATAGACAATGTTAAGTGGCAGACAGGTTTTCAACTGGAGAATTTTAGAAGGTGTGATGACATTAGTGTTTTGATTAGGCTAGGAGCTACAGAGGTTCTAGCCTCTTGAACACAGGCTAGATGGAAGCAGGAGAAATTGGAAGTGGGAAATGATGAAGAAACTGACATGGCAATCCAAGAATGTAGATCCAGACTAAGGTTTCTTAACAGGAGTGGAGAGGAATAGATGCAAATAAATATCCCAGGAATAACCCATAGAACTTGTTTTTTCATTGTGTGATAAGGAAAAAAGATTTCTCTTAGTAATAGATCATATTTAACTGTTTCAAATCTTCAAGGAGAGACCACGCAATGTAAAGCCACCTCCACCTTTAGGCAAGGCTGCACACAAGTCATCCCAGCCATATGTTTTACTCTGAATGTTTTCCCCATCTCTCCGGAGAGAGTTTCAATGACCACTAGGATTTGGGGGTTGTTATACAATAACACTACAATTTTTAAAACCTGCCTAATAAGGTAACTGCTCCAAACTTTGGTTGTTTTTGATTTGCAGTACATACTTCTTGCAGCTCCTGGTTCCATGGGTTTCAAAGGAAATACCATACGTAAGATACTAAATATAGCATGCAGCATATATAATAAGTGCTTCAAAATAGTGGCCTTGTCATCATCATTAATGTTAATAGCACTACAAGATTCATGTATTGGGTCCTTTTCAATGACTGTGGTACACACACTCTGCAGTAGGTTCCAGATTAATCTATGGCCTGGTTTATAAAGCCAGATCTTACATGGCACCTAAATCAGCTCATACTTGCTCTCTGAGGTGACAACATTTTAACTTGAATTTCCTTTCATATACCAAGTGAATACTGTATGAATTGCAGGTGCTAAAATTTATTACCAGATCACTTGATTTGAGATCTGTGGGCCAAAGGAATACACCATCACAATCTCTACACATCATTAAAGAGCCGGTTTTCTTGAGAACATCAGGTAAGGGGAGTAATTTAATGAGAGCAATAACAGACTTCCAAATAAAAATTCAGGTTCTGAGAATTAGGTCATCCTAAGTGGAACTCAGAAACCTGGGCCTAAAAATAGACTAATTCCATGCAGGGTAAGAGATGAAGCATTTGGACCTATATAAGGCAGAAAGTTAGAACTGGAATCTTTGTATAAATCCAGAATCGTCAAATGTCCCACAGTCTCTGACACAATGTGATGATTAATCTTGCCCATCAACTTGGCTGGGCTATGGTGTCCAGATATTTGGTCAAACATTATTCTGTATGTTTCTGTGAAGAGTTTTTAAATGAGATTAATATTTAAACCAGTGAACTTTGAGTAAAGCAGATTACCCTCCATAAGGTGAATGGGCCTCATCTGATCAGTTGAAGGCCTTAATTAGGAAAAGACTGACCTGACAGGGAGAAGAGGAAATTTTGCCAGCAGACCACCTTTGGACTCCAGCTGCAACTCTTCCTTGAGTCTCAGCCTGCTGCCTATCCTGCTGACTTTGGACTTGCCAATCCTCCACTATCACGTAAGCCAATTCCTTAAAATAAATCTCTCTCTTTCTCTCTCCCTTCTCACACACACAGACACATAAACACATACCCTATTGATTGTGTGTCCCTGGAGGACGCTAACATACAAAGAGAACTAGAGAAAGTCTACTTGCCCTCAAAAGAAGATGGCCAACAAGCTTGAATCTCTCTTAACTACTCTTTTTAATGAAAATGAGTCTACCTACAAATTTTGGAAATGTATCGCAAGAGACCCCAAACCTAGAAATTAATAAAAAGTGATTCTCAGCAAGCAACATCTCTGGAGCATCTGGAAGGAAGCAAAACTAAAACCGTTTAGGAAGAATGTAGGATGCTTCCACCCTAAGCTACACAGGACATTCACAAATAAAGCCTATGAAATATGAACTCACAATTTCAAATTATGAAACATATCCTAGAATAAAATGCCATGAACCATAGGAGAATCAATTAACAGCGAATTTAGACTTTTAAGAACTTTAGACAATAAGAGTATCAAATTCAGAATATAAAAATAAATCATAATATAGAATTTACTTCACTGGAAAATTTTGGGCAAGTTACTTAATCTCTATGCCTCAGTTTCCATATCTGTCAGTGGATCTCCAAAATCTTCATTTTCACAAGATCGCTAAGGGAATATGATACACACTCTATCTTGGAATCTACTGCCCTGGTCATACTACATCAGAAGGATTGTAGGACATTACATGTTCGCCTGCCTTCTGGATGGAGGTCATTCTTTCCATTGCCTGCTCACTTTCCTCTCATCCTGCACACAGGTAGGATCACTTCCCCCTGAGTGAAAGGGACATAGAGACTCTGTGTGGTGTTGTTACTATTTAATACATGCCTGCTACTACCAAGAAAAATGCCATTAGGTTTGGTTGGGAACCTTGGTTGCCAACCATCTCTGCTGAAGATAAGCAAAGAAAGTGAGCCACAGGATCAAGAGCACAGGTGGCCTCAGAGCCAAAATATGGTAAGAGTACCAGTTAGCCACCACTATTGTTTGCCACAGCAAGGACCTGATTAAATTATGTTGCTACCCTAAGATATCAGGGGCTTCAAGAAGGGGACCAACTGAGGGACAAAACTAAGGATAGCATAGGAGGAACAAAATGATCAATACTGAAGTTTCCCAGTGTAAGATTTGATTCTTCAACAAAATATGTAGGAGAGTGGAGGAGAGCACACTAAGGTTGTTCAGGTTAGAAACAACGGGTTATTTCTCCTAAGGAGGATAATAAGAAAATGTCCTCATGTGTGCAAATATCAAGTGTAGGTGGGGTCACTTGACAAGGGACAGGAAAGGGGGCTTTCTGGAAAGGTGGGTCTGACGGTGGATGCCCTTGGGTTGTGGGAAGAAAGTAGAGCCTTAACTGAGGAAAACAGAGGCAGCCACAAGAGAAGGTGGTCCCGGGGGGCCAGGGAGGCAAACACATTTCCATAGCTTCAGTGAACACCTGCATGATGATGTTGGAGCCTAACTACACACACAGGGATGGCCCAGAGGTGGACAAGAGAAAGAATCATTAGGAAATCACACCCTGGGAGAAAAAGCACAAAGGAGGTGAGCAATTCACCCAGGGGCCCTGCTAACACACACACTCAAGGAAGCCAGGAGAGAGAGCCACTCCCTTAGTGGTGGGTGGTGTGTCCACCCAATGAGAGGAAGTTGCTCCCCTGAGGACACAGGGATGCGCAAAGGATCGCTGGCAGGAGAAAGTGCAGCAGGAATGGACTATTCAACCTGGTTGTACATGCTGACAGCTGTTTTTCCTCCTTTTTTTTTTTTTTTTCTTCTGTCTCATTAGCCGGGCACTATCGACTTTGGGAGTGGAGGGCACTTCCCACCCACCAGGGTGGTACGTACCTATGTCTCACCACTTGCTCGCAGAGTTTAAAGAGTAAGCTCATCTTGCCCTCAAGGAAAGGGGAGCCAGTTTTTATGATTGCTAAATATGGGAGCTCTGGGTTTTAATGAGCCAAAGTTAATTGTGAAAGAATAAAATAGAGCTTTTGTGTGTCAGAACCGGAAGGAAGACTGTGGGAATAGAAGCAAGCAAATAGGATCTGGGGCAGAGCCTGGAAGCTCGAGACATGCCATCTGAACACCTAGAGGGGAGGTTGGTGGGGGGCCCAAGACCTCTAGTATGTGATAGGATTAGTGATGCCTTCTTTACGTTGGCGACATTACAGAATTAGTGTGGAAATCCCCAGATACTAGCTTTTGTACCAAAAGAAGACAACTTATTAGCCCTTCTGGGGATGTGAGTGGCATAACCAGGACAACAGGGGAGACAATCTGTTATTTCATAGCAAGTTGCTGACACCATCTGCTACTGACCTATCATGTACAGGCCTGTCTGGAGGGTGTATCCAGACAAACAATAGGCACTAAACCCACTTGTGGCTTTACCTCTTTAAAGGAGATAGCACAGCAAAAACATTCCATCCTGTAAAACAACAATAACCCAAGTAGAGCCCAGGGATACACAGGCCCACCTCAGGCCTCTTGCACTTGCTCTTCCCTCTGCTTAGGACTCTTTCTGCAGATATGTGTGTGGTCCCCTCCCTCACTTCACTCCATTGTCTTCTGAAATACTAATCCCTCAGAGAGGCCTTATATGGCCATCCCAACTGAAATAGCACCACCCGCAACCCTAACTCTGCCTGAATTTTCTTCAGAACACATGTTACTCTTCGTATCATTCTGCATACTTATTTACTTATTTTCTGTATCTCTCTCTAAGATATAAGCTTAAGAGGGCAGAGAATTTGTTTATTTTGTTCACTGCTATATCTCGATTATCTAGAGCAATGTCTGGTACATGATAGGCATTCAGATAATATTAGTGAGTAAATGGACCATCAAAATAGAAAAATTAGCCCCTGCCTAAATACTTTAGTTAAAACATAGGTATATTCATAGGGGTTTTATTTCAAGTCAGTGGGGTGTCATCCTAGCCCAATCTTTAGCCCCTACAAGCTAAAGAAAACCAGATTGTCTTACTAAACTACTCTGCTATTAAAAAAGAAAAAGTTGTCTAGAGCCTGAATTACCTGTTGGGCTGCTCCATCAATTGATTTCTCAGCCATTGATTTATCTTTGTGGAGTTGTCAGAGCTTGAGAACATCAATCAGCTAATGGCTGTCACTAATCCACAAGCAAGGAGACAGGGCCTGTCCAGTCACTTCTGTTCTTGGCTTCATTGTTTTCCTTCTTTAATGTACATGTAATTCAATTTCCTTCTTTAAATGTAAAGCAATACAAGGATGATGTAAAATAAATTCAATGCAAAACAGTAAATGATAAAAAGTAAGTTTCCTCTTAACATCAGTGACCCTTGGCTTCCCTCATCAGGAACATCTATTGGTATCTCAATGTGGTGGTTACAATTTATACTGCCCTCATTACAAAGAAATTAATCAGCTTTTCATGTTTTGTTTCGGGTGTTTTTGGCCATTTGTGCATCCTCTTCTCTAAGTGATTTGTTCTAAACCCCTTGCCTATTTTTTCATTGGGTTTTATGCCTTTTTCTTATGAATTTGTAGAACTTTACATTCCAGATACAGGTTCTCTGTCAATTTTGTGTTTCAAATATTTTTCTCCCACTCACTGGCTTGCATTTTTATGCTCTTAAGTGTTATTTTTGTGAACAGAAGTTACTGATTTTGAGCCTGATTTTGAGTAATCATTTCCTTATGATAGTCAGTGGTTTTATTTCTTATTTAATCCAAGATAATGAAGATGTTTTCCTACATTGTCTTCTAGAGAATTTGTTGTTTTGCCTTTCACATTTATGTTTAAAATTAACCTGGAATTTAGTTTTGTGTTGTGTGAAGTAGGGATTCAGTTAAATTTTTTCATGTTGATACCCCATTGATATGCCATTGTTTCAGCACCATTTATTGGAAAGTCTTTTTTCTAATCCTCTCTAGTACTGCCTTGATTTAAATTAAGTTTCTACACCTGTATAGGTTTGTTTCTTGGCTCTGTATTCTCTATCATTGTGTATTTGTCTAGATTTTCACCTTAGTTATCTATACTGTTTTTGTGTGTGTATGAGACAGAGCCTCACTCTATTGCCCAGGCTGGAGTGGAGTGGCACAATCTCAGCTCACTACAACTTCCACCTCCTGGGTTCAAGTGATTCTCGTGCCTCAGCCTCCCAAGTAGCTGGGACTACAGGCTTGTGCCACCACTCCCTGCTAATTTTTGTGTTTTTAGTAGAGATGGGGGTCTCATCATGTTAGCCAGGCTGGTCTTGAACTCCTGGCCTCAGGTGATCCGCCCACCTTGGCCTCCCAAAGTGCTGAGAGCATGAGCCACTGTGCCCAGCCTAGACCTTAATTATTAGATCTTTATATTAGTTCTTGTTTGTTAGAGCAAATCATCCTGCTTTATGTTTATTCTTCAACAATGTCTTCGTTATTCTTGGCCCTTTGCACTTCCATATAAATTCTAGAAAGAACTTACTAATTTTCAGAAAACAGAAAGCTATTCATATTTCATTTGAGATATCAATTTGATAAGAATCTTTTATGATATTGAGTTTTCTAATCTCTGAACGTGGTGTGCCTTTCACATACACATACACAGATGTGTAATTTTGATGGGAGAGGCTTTCTAGTTTACAAAGTATTTTATACTATTATATAGACAATGTATTTTATTTATAATTTATTTATTGCTAATACACGTAGAAATGAAATGGATACAAATGTAGATTGATTTTGCATTCTACAATATTGCTATTAAGTCTGATTTATTTTTAATACTCTTGAATGTTCTGTGTATATGATCATAGCATATCTCAATAAAGGCAATTTTATTTCTTCCGTTCTAATCACTGTGTATTTTATTTATTATTCTTGACTTACTGAACTGTTTAGGACCTCCAGGAAAACGTCGCCTAGAAGACGTGATAACTATACCAGTTATTTCTTGTTGCTGGTCCCAAAGAAAAAGCCTTTAATATTTCATCACTAACTATAATGTTTCTGCAGGTTTTTAAAATTAGATACTCTTTAATTGGATAAGGAATTCTCCTCCTCCTAGCTCATTGTTATTTTTAAGATTATGAATGAATATTGAATTTTGCCAAATACTTCTGCATTTTCTGAAAATCATGATTTTTCATTATTTCTTTTTTTTTTTTTTTTTTTTTTTGAGACGGAGTCTAGCTCTGTCGCCCAGGCTGGAGTGCAGTGGCCGGATCTCAGCTCACTGCAAGCTCCACCTCCCGGGTTTACGCCATTCTCCTGCCTCAGCCTCCCGAGTACAGGCGCCCGCCACCTCGCCCGGCTAGTTTTTTGTATTTTTTTTTAGGAGAGAAGGGGTTTCACTGGGTTAGCCAGTATGGTCTCGATCTCCTGACCTCGTGATCCGCCCGTCTCGGCCTCCCAAAGTGCTGGGATTACAGGCTTGAGCCACCGCACCCGGCCTCATTCTTATTTCTTAATGTGGCAAATCACATTAATGGGTTTGCTAATGTTCCACTAACCTTGCATCTGCATTTCTGGACTAAATCTAAGTTGGTTATGATGTATTTTCTATATACATATATATGGATATGTGTGTGTGTGTGTATGTGTGTGTATGACTGGATTGTGTTTGCTAACTTTTTAAAGGAATTTTTAATGTATGATCATGAATAAAATTAACTTACTTTTGTCTCTTATTCTGGTATTGGTATCAAGTTATACTAGCATAACTTTATGTGTACACACGCAGGCTTGGTATCAAGTTATACTAGCATCATAAAATGAATTGAGGCATGTATTTTTTATTATTTTCCATTCTCCAAAAGAGTTTCTTTAAGATTGGCATTATTTCTCCCTTAAATTTTTATGGAATTTAACAATGATGGCTTTGGGGCCTATAGTTTTATACAGGGGAAGTATTTTTTTAATTATGGATTTAATTTATTCAATAATAATAGGATTATCCAGGTGTTTAAAATTCTCACTTCGTGTCTTTTTTGTAAATTGTATCTTTCTAGGATTTTGTCCGTGCATTTAAATTTTCAAACTATTTGGCATAATGTTTAAAACATTCTTTCATTGTCATTTTAATGTCTGTGTAATATTATTACACTGGTCACTTGTGGGCCTTTTTCTCCTTTTTTGGATCAATCTTACCAAAAGTTTATCCATTTCTTTCTTTTCTTTTCTTTTCTTTGGTTTTTTTTTTTAGACGGAGTCTTGCTCTGTCGCCCAGGCTGGAGTACAGGAGTACAGTGGTGCAATCTGCAAACTCTGCCTCCTGGGTTCAAGCAATTCCCCTGTCTCAGCCTCCTGAGTAACTGGGACTACAGACCCATGCGATCACGCCCGGCTAATTTTTGTATTTTTAGTAGCGACAAGGTTTCACCATATCGGTCAGGCTGCTCTCGAACTCCTGACCTCAGGTGATCCCCCTGCCTTGGCCTCCCAAAGTGCTGGGATGACAGGCATGAGCCACCTCACCTGGTCAGTTTATCAATTTCATTAAGCTTTCCAAATAATCAAATGTGTTGGTCCTGTTGATTTTTCTCTTTAATATATTTGCTTTCTATTTTATTAATATCTATGTTTTTCTGTATTATTTCTTTCCATTTATTTACCTTCTTTTTGTAATTATCTGAGATGAATGAATCTTGGCTTGGTAATTATATGTAGAATTACTAAGCTGAGATTCAGAGAAGAGGGATGAACCTGGAACTTGGAGCCACTTTTGCCCAGGAGACAATTTACATATACATGTATATATATTCAGTGTGTGTACACATAAATGAGGGAGTTTGGGCTGTAAGCAACAAACACTCACCTCTGCACAACTTAAGCACAAAATAACCACTCACAGAATGGAAGGAAGAGCTGAAGAACCAGGTTTCAAAGACAATAGGTGCGAGGGCAGGCCAGGGATCTGAGGAGCAGAAACTAATATCATTTTTTTATTACTCTGTTCAAAAGTCAAATTCCAAGAAGCAGGCATCTGATCTGTGTCAAGCGCCCACCTCTTGGCTAGGAGCAGGTAGGGCAGACTGCATGCAGTGAGAAAGACTGGCTCCTCTGAAGCAAATTCAGAGGCTAGTTATCAGAAGATTTGGGAATGAATAATGGGCAGACAAAAATAACAAATGTTCACTGTAGATAGAAAAAAAGAAATACAGCAGGAGAGACACAGGAGCAAGGAAGCAGAAGAGAAAGAAAGAAAAGTGGAAAGAAATTGGTAAAATGAGGTGAGGTGGTTTGGATCTGTGTGAGCCATCCTAAATGAGAGAATGTGCCAACGATCAAGAAAAATAATTGAAGCTCTTCCTCTATCCAGGGACACATATGACTTTTGTCAGTCTTCATGGGCCCTTTCCTCCATTAAAAATATTAAAAACTATATTTTATGATGGTATTGGTATAAAGACAAATACTATTCAGACTGGATTTATTGTTATGTATCATGAGTATTATATTCATGTTTTTCTGCTGATCTTAAAAGGAATCAAAATTAAGACATTTTCATGAAGTCCTAAAAGTATCATGGGTCCTAGATGCTCTGCCTACTCCTTCTTCTCTTCTGTAAGATGCAGCTTGCATTGGCATTTACTACCATCTCCATGCACGTCAGTCCATCTTCCAGCTGCCAGCACCCACAGCACTTCACCTGAGAGCTCTCTCTGGCTGTTGGAGGCAGCTGAGATTTGCCATCCTTATCCCACAACTCTTAAACAATAGGTAATGGGAGATGGTATTTAAATACCCCAAATCCTTCCCCTCAGAGGCACATGTTCATTGACTCCCAGAGGACCTAAGCAAGAGAAACCTCTAGTCCCCCAATGTGGTAACTTGGTTGGTATGAACTTCTCTTGGCTACTTTCCCTTTCCTGCTTCACGCCTCCACTGCCCTGCCAGTGTTTTCCGGGACCTCCTCCCCCCCCAAAAAAAACATTCACACTCAAATCCTTGTCTCAGTCTGCTGCTGGGAGAACTCAAACTGAGACACTACAGAGATAGTTCAGATCTGAGTCCCTGTCCAAATCTCATGCTGAATTGTAATCCCCAGTATTGGAAGTAGGGCCTAGTGCAGGTGACTGCGTCACAGGGGTGGATTTCTCATGAATGGTTTAGCATCATCCCCTTGGTGCCATCACTACTCATGATATTGGGTGACTTCTCGCAAGATCTGGCTATTTAAAAGTGTGTGGCACCTCGCTTTCTCACTCTTGCTCCTGCTTTCACCATGTGACATGCCTGCTCTCCCTTAGCCTTCTGCCATGACTGTAAGCTTCCTGAAACTTCTCTAGAAGCCTAGCAGACATTAGTACCATGCTTCCTACAAAGCCCACAGAACCAATTAAACCTAAAGTTACCCAGTCTCCGGTATTTCTTTACAGCAAGGCAAGAACAGCCTAACACAACTACACTTCAGGTTAGCTTGCACTGGGGCATGAGGAAACAAAGCTCTCTAAAAGATCAGCCTTGCAACCAAATACAAAGGGCCGGTGCCTTCACTCTGCAGAGAGGGAAGAACAAAGGGTCTTCTACTAATTATTTTCTTACAGAGCTGTGACCTTGTTGGGAGGGGTAATCTGGCCTTGAATATTTTCTTGGTTCACTGTTGTGAAAATATTATTCCGGAAGTTTTTCTGGTCATTGGACTCTCTTGGCCTGGCATTTGTTCTTGTTTCAATTTCATATGAAAACTTTAGTGTTGGTCAAAGAATGCTGGACTATTTAATTCTATCAAAGCCTGGTGAAATCTTTCTTCCTGGTGTTTTGGCTGGCAGCGTCACTTAATTTGTATAAACCGACAGCAACAGGGCAAAGCACTTTGACAACATAAAGGGTTATGGAAGGAATAATTCATATTAATCATCTGAGTTATGCTTTCATTTGCTTTAATGTGGTGGATTTGGCTATGGGGGCAGTAGGTCTTATGACCGCCCCTCAGAATAGAAGTTTAAAGGAATGTGTATTTCTGGAAAATCACTTTTCTGTAACACACCCAGAGTTCTTTTAAAGACACTTTAGTTTGCAAAACTTCAAATGAAGAGCCATTATTTACTTTATAATCCAAGGGAGAACACGTGGGAACCCTGGGAGAGAAGAAGCTGGAGGAATCATACATGTTTTCATGGTGGAACTTTGCAACAAATGTAATTTATTTTTTCTTTAAAGCAGTTCTTATGGTTTTCCCCACGTTGATACACGGGCAATTTTCATCTCTGGTGTTCCCAAGGGGTGAGATCACAAAACAGCATAATGCTTAGCAACATGAGCTTCAAACTCAGGAAGATCTGGGTTTGAACCCTACCACCCGTGTGTGACTTTGGGCTGGTTACCTAACCTCTCTATACTCCTGTAGATTGAAGATAATTATTTTACCCTCCTCATATACACGCGAGGTTAGTGAGGGGATAAAAAATAATGCACAACAGTGCTTAGCATGCACTGAATGTATTATGTACTAAATATTATCATTTTTTGTTTCTTGATCTTAGCCAATGTTCCCTTAACCTGAATCCCTCTAATAACTTTTCTAGACACTCATAACATCCTCAGCAACTACCAAGCAGCTTCCACTCAAGGCCAGCATGTCCTCTGCATGGCTGAACATCTGATGGAAGATCTAGAGCTACAAAATCCTGCCCACACCTGTGAGTCTCCTGGGAGCCTGATCCCTAGCTTCTGTCCCCTTGTCCACCATGTCAGACACTCTTTAGGATTAGGTGACTAGGGTGGGACTTGGCCAGGTCGGGTGTTATGATCTCTAAAGACCATTAAAGCCGGGCGCGGTGGCTCAAGCCTGTAATCCCAGCACTTTGGGAGGCCAAGACGGGCAGATCACGAGGTCAGGAGATCGAGACCATCCTGGCTAACACGGTGAAACCCTGTCTCTACTAAAAATACAAAAAATTAGCCGGGCGAGGTGGCCGGCGCCTGTGGTCCCCGCTACTCGGGAGGCTGAGGCAGGAGAATGGCGTGAACCCGGGAGGCGGAGGTTGCAGTGAGCTGAGATCCAGCCACTGCACTCCAGCCTGGGCGACAGAGCAAGACTCCGTCTCAAAAAAAAAAAAAAAAAAACCATTAAAAAGCTAACTGGCCACCTACAAGGGATTTGAGGGCTTGCCTCAACCTTCTCACCTTTGTGAAGGCAAGGTAATTAGGTGACAGAATGAACAGAGGCCCGGAGCACTGAGAGGCAGGAAAAGTAAACCTCAGTAGGGGATACTGAGGGTACATCAAAACCCCAAGATGCCCAAGGCAACCAGGGCACACACGGAAAAGACGAGGGTAGGCCGTGGTCAGGGCTGTACGGATGAAGTCCAGAAGTGAGATGGCCACCAGAGGTGAGTATGAACTTCGACATCCTAAACAGTCAACCCAGATGACCCAGGAACTAAAAGTAACAACCACAAAAATAGTAACACATTCTGCTGGTCTTTTGCTTTATCTCTGATATGGTTTGGCTGTGTCCCCACTCAAATCTTATCTTGAACTGTAGCTCCCATAATTCCCACCTGTCATGGGAGGGACCTGATGGGAGGTAATTGAGTCATGTGGCAGATCTTTCCTGTGCTGTTCTCATGATAATAAATAAGTCTCACGAGATCTGATGGTTTTAAAAGGGCAGCTCCCCTGCACATGTTCTTGCCTGCCATCATGTATGACATTGACTTTGCTCTTCATTTGCCTTCTACCGTGACTGTGAGGCCTCCCCAGCCATGTGGAACTGTGAGTCAATCAAACTTCTTTTTTTTTTTTTTGAGATGGAGTTTCACTCTTGTTGACCAGGCTGGAGTGCAATGGCAAGATCTAGGCTCACTGCAACCTCCGCCTTCCAGATTCAAGCGATTCTCCGGATTACAGGCATGTGCCACCACACCCAGCTAATTTTGTATTTTTAGTAGAGATAGGGTTTCTCCATGTTGGTCAGGCTGGTCTCGAACTCCCGACCTCAGGTGATCCGTCTGCCTCGGCCTCTGAAAGTGCTGGGATTACAGGCATGAGCCACCGCAACTGGCCAAACTTCTTTCCTTTGTAAGTTACCCAGTCTCAGGTATGTCTTTATTGGCAGAGTGAGAGCAAACTAATATAATCTCCATATCTGGTAGAGTGCTAACCAGTGGCTGCTTCATGTAATAGTCACCAACATCCCTGTGTGTTTCTTGGGCAGAAGTGCCAAGGCAAAGCCCACAGTCAGCAGTGGGAGATCTGGGAAGAAGTCTCCACCTCAGCCCTTCCATTCACAAGCTGAGTGACAAGAGCAAACCACACAGCCTCCCGAATCTCAATAGATTCACTCTGCTGGGCAGTGGGGACAGCCAAATGAGGCAGGGCACGTGAGCTGCTTTGTAAACTTTACAGAGTTGTGTGAATAATATATGACTCAACTTATGGTGCTTAACCCAGGGCCTGGCACCTGTACTAAGGTGTTAATATTGAAGTTTCCACAGACATAATGAAACACAATAGTGTGAAATTCCAAAGCCAGATCTCTCATGCAAAAATTATAAGGAAAATTGTGAGGAACTGGTTTCATAACTTCTAAGTCCCCTCTTACCTACTCTGAGAATAAAAAACAGAAGAGACAGAGAGAATGAGAGAATTTTGAACACGTGTGTGAGTATGTGTGGTGTATTCATTTTTCAGAGAAAACAGTGGTCATGTCATAAGCTTCCCACTCCACCCGTGGGAAGGAGGTAGGGAGTGCCGTCCTTGCCTCAGATTTAGCAAGGAGGCCTCCATGGGATTGCTCAGAAACCTGTGAAACGCATTGCCTGCTTTTGAAAGTGTGGAAGGAAAGATCAGTGTCTTACGGTGCAACTGCTATAGATGAAATGGCCCATGGTTTCAAGGTTGAGGGGGTGGGGCTGGGTGGAGGTGGACCCTGCAGGAGAGAGGAACAGAGTGGGATTTGCTTGGGTTATTCTCAACAGGGGCCCCAGGAGCTGAGGGGAGATGCTGGATTTCTAGGGGCTGTGGAAGAGGCCTCAACTGACTCCTGGAAGAGAGAAGCATCTATCAGGATGAAGGAAACACCCAGTAAAGGGCCAGCGGGAGACCTTCAAGGAGCCCCTAGATGCTCCCTAAGAAAAATGATCAGCTCCAAACATCTGCCAGACCAAGAAAAGACAGATCTAGTTCTGTTCACAATCAAGCAGATTTTTCCTGCTCTTACGTCTCCATTCTTCCTCTGCAGCTACCCTGACAGTCAGCAACTGTCCACCATGTTGGGCTCTGTACAGTCTGATGGTTCTGTACTGTGAATATACTCTCCCCAGAGACACTTTTTAACTGCAGAAATCGGCCCCTGTGCCTTTAAAATTCACCAGCATCCTGGGGTGAAAGAGATCCCAGGGAAGTTTTACATTTCTCTCTGCCTCTTGGCAGGCAACCTGCAACAACTCTTGAGGCATGATCCCAAACCAGACTAGCTACATAATCTGTGGGGCCTAAGGTAAGATGAAAAGGTAGGGACCTTTGTTTAGAAATTATTAAGAATTTCAAGACAGCAACAGCAGAACATTAAACCAAGAGTAGGGCCCTTCTAAGTGTGGAGTCCTGTGTAATTGCACAGGTCAGAGGCCCACGAAGCTGGCCCTGACCCCAAATTATCTCTTCCATTAGTAAGCACTTATAGAGGAGGCTGGAATGTGGCTGCCTTTGAGGGAGATCTTCCTTAAACTGCACCCTTCGCAGTGAGTTAAACAAGCATCAGCCAGCAGTTCTCTTCTACCTCTTTCAAGCAGGAAACAAAGGCAATGGGAGCTGACTAGTGGCCATTGGAACAGGGGAACTCTATGAATGCAAGAAAGTCTCAGCCCAGCAATGTGGTCATGGGTCCTGGGGGGAGAAATTCCTTGGCAGGTAGTGTCTATGTGAGAGCTCAGGATGGCTGGAACATTTATTTACCTGCAATCATGAGAACTGAAGAGTGACTCTCAGCTCACAATAGCATGGGCTGGTCCCGTGTTGTTCAGGATTTTGTGGGCTGGGTGGTATAAATCCCGGCCAGATTCTCCTGGGAGGCAGCCATAACCCCTGTGGGCAGGAAGGCCTCCTGACAGACTAAACAGGACAAGCTTTTCAAAAAACAAAATAATTAGTAAAAGGAGGAGTGAGCACTTTCAAGGGGTCTCCTTCGGGGTCCTCACGCCTTTAACGGCCCCTCCCTTCTTGGCTCACTGGTGAGTGTCAGCCCAGCGGAGACACAAAGAGATCCCAGCTACATCTCAGCAGCTCCCAAAGCAGAAGAAAGGCCCTGGTGTCCAGGCTTACTCCTGTTCCTTCATCGTCTTAGAAACAGGGACTTGGAGGCAAACAGTCCCTGTTAAATGATGAAGACTACTCTCAACACGATGCACACAAATGAATGCATTTACCGGTTTGATGTCTGCCTTTTCTCCTAGTTTGTAAGCTCTATGAGAGAATGGGCTGTGCCCACCTGATTTCTTATGTGCCAGAGTGTACAAAACATGTTTCAATGTGTTTGTTGAATAAATGAATGAATTTAAAAAGGATCAGTGAATGGAAATTTTGCAGAGATTTGTCAGGGCTCCTTAAAAAGTCTGGCTCTATCTCCACTTGTCTTAGGTTGCATTCCCTAGAAGCAGATCCTGAGAAGGTGATGAAGTGCACATGTGTGTTGAGAAAATGCTCTCAGGAGAAGAGGGGAAGGTAAGCCAGGTGCAGCAGAGGACAGAGCAAGGTTGGGGTCTCAGCTGGACACTTCTTGGACCTGTTCCCACGGGAGCTCTGGAGCTTGAACTGTACCACAGAATTGTCTCACCTAGTGGTAAGGGGCCTGCCTTTTGTTCCCTATGCCAGTCATGGATTGCATGCGGCCCCTGCTGGGAAGGTGGGGAACCTCCCAAGGGTGATTCTCTGAAGGCAGCTGTGATTTCCTTAGCAGACAACACTCTCAGCAGCTGGGAGATGGGTGTAGCAACCACTCTCCATGAGACCACCCACTCTCACCCCCTCCAACAACAAACATGCCTGAGCAGGTGGGTCCAAAGATCTAAATTCTCAGAAAAATTGGGAAACTAAGCTTTAGTCTGCTAGCCTAAGCCACATTCAGCCTGAAGGGTATCTTGTCCTTTCCCAGCGATCACAAAAAGGATGCTTTATTTTCTGTTTGGCTGCTAGTTCTTTTGAACACAGAAAACTCTGTCCGGGACCCTGGAGGGGAGAAGCAAAGGGAGTTGGAGGGTTACCAAAACCTTTCTCTCTTTCCCCATTAGACACTGCCTGTGTAGAGAGAGGTGTGTGATACAGAGAAGAGTCGAAGTGACTCAAAGTGTCAGCTGAGAGGTGCTTCTAATGGACATCAGCTCCCATAAGCTGCTGCTGGAACCCCTGCCTGGCTTTGGACAGCACTTGGCTTAGATTCCAAACTCTGTAACCCATTGCCAAAGCCTCACCTCATCTAATCACTGGCTACCTCGCTAACCTCATCTCCTCCCACTCTCCTGTTATCGTGCTCCAGCAGCTCAGCATCTCTTCTGTTTGGGGCCTTGGCTCTCTCAGGGCTTTGGTGCTTGCTGTTCCCTGTACCTGGAACAGTTTCCTCCCTGATCGCCTCCCTGGAGAAGCCAGTGTTGGTCACTCAGTCCAAATGGGTCCATACCCCTAATCCATAACCACCTAAACTGTCATTTCCTGCTGTTTCTCTTCTTCATTTACTGCTTGTTTATTGGATTCTCTCACCCCTCTCTAAAATGCAAGCTCCACAAGAACACAGATATTGGCTAAATTACTTGTAGCTGTAACATCAGTGACTACAAGTAGGAAAGTCAGGGAAGGGAACTATTTGAGAGTGAAGGAGGAGGAAGAATCATATATTATATTTGGTTGAAGTTGCAATTGATGTTCCAGTGAAATATGTGGATGGAAATGCCCAGGAGACAGCTAGAGGTGCCTGGCTAGACCTAAGAGAGAGTTTGAGCCTGGGATACATATTTCAGAGTCCTTCCCATAAAGCTAATAGCTAAAGTCTGGATATGGAAGAGAAGATAGTGAAGAGCAGAGCCTTAGGCAACACCCACATTCTGGAGATTTATTTTATCACATTACCTAGAATGTTCCTCCACCTCCTATTAAGCACCCCTCTCTCAAAACTGAAGTTGCAGCTTAAGAATTACTTGCTTCTTTCCCCACATTTATAATCCCTGCCCCCTGTTGCAGATGCAGAACAGCAACCCAAGTCCCTTCTGGAAGCAGCCCTCTCCCTCCTGGCAGCTGGCAGAAGGCTCTCTGGCCAGACCAGCCTTTTGGCTGCTCTGCATATGGAAGTTCAATTACTGTCAATGGGAGGCCCATCTGCAGGGTGAGGGCAGAATACACAATGGAGATTGGTGTACCAGATAGGCGCCTAGATCAAAGAAGAACCCAGAGTTTGTGAAGTCCTTTCATCCTCCCTGATGAAAGGTGGATACATGAAGGCAAAATTATTATGATTATTTCATTGGGTTCCAATTGGAGATGGGCTATAGCTCACTACTGCGGACAATAGCAAGCAGCCTGCATGGATGTCTCTATAACATATACAGAGAGGTTGGACACAAATTCTAATAGTGTGTACGTGTGTGTGTGTGTGTGTGTGTATTCATCAATAACATCACCTAAGCACTCCTTATTGTCAAGGAAGCCCTAAAGAGAATCACAGACTTGAACTCTCTGAGTCCTATAGACACAGACATACCATGAAATATACATACTTTATAAATGTGTACAGAAAAAGCCATAAAGTAAGGGGCAAAGAAAACAGTAAGGACATTTGAATTTGTCAGCGTCTCTCCAGAGAGAGCCCTGAGGATATACCATTCTTAGAATAAAGCTTTCATTTCACAGTGCATCAGGAGGAAAATTAACAAGCTCCCCTCATCCTGTTCCATAATTCATTCTCTTTGTTTTAGGTATTGAGCTGAGCTGGTGACTTAACACCATGAGAAATAGCTTTTAAATACAGATCTGGCCCTGCTTGCCAATGACAGAAGACTAACTTGTCCCATCATTAGGGAGATGGACATAATGTCACTTTGTCATTCAAATTCCTTTTCAATTTAACTCCATGTCCTTCACTGGTGCTGGCTGCTGCGCTGCAGAGGTTGTGGTTTCCAGGCTGAATGTTTTCCTGCCATCCCAGGATTGCTACTGTGGCTGGATTGAGAGGTCCTTAACTTGGGGCGAGGATAAGATGTATCTGTGGGACGGGGGATGGGAGAGCTTTCTCTGGCCCTGTGTTACCTGACCTTACACACAGCTTTTTCTCTCTCAGGGAGAAGCTTACTGCTGTTTTCGTGGCTCTGCATGCCTGGGGAAAGAGGAAGGCCACAGGAAGGTGACAGCCGAGGCAGGGAATAACAGCAGGTCCCCAGGGTGGGTCATTCACTGGGCTGACAATCCAGCTGATGCTTGCTTGGGTTGGGGCCCTGTGCTAATTTGGATGCTGACAGCCTGGTGACAGCAGCAGAGGGAAAGTAAGCTGAGAAGCAGAGAGGGGAAACCTTGAAATGATGCCCCTAAATGATGGTTGACTTGTTTGTGACATCACACCCCTAAGGCATAGCTCTTTCCCCTGGGAGGGATGCTGAGGTGTCAAGTAGGCAGTCTGGGTACATTTCCTTTTGGGATGTGGTAGTGACAGTGTCCTACAGAGTCAGACTGGTGGCTTTAACATCACAGGACTTTGTTCAGCTGGGTCCAGATATCCGTTTGTCTAGATTCCATTTTCTTTGCTTCCTTTTTTATTCCAGTAGATATAGCAGGCTTTCTCCCTGTAGCCATGCAGAAGAGATACAACTCAGAGATGATTCCTCTCAAAGGACATATCAGATTCTTGAAGAGAGTCTAACAGGTTTAAGTGGGTCAGATGCCATGACTCAACAGCTTCCCCTTGATCCTTTAATCTCACATCTGAAGCATAAGACCTATCCAGGTTACCTGGGGCAGCACCACCATGGTACCGTTAAGGCTTCTCTTTCAGAAGGTTGAATAATCCATCTGCTGCACTATTTTGCACTCTAGTTCAATTCAAGGCTCTGAATATGATTTATAAGTGTGAGCTATTATTTTAAGATCAACCAGGGTTAAGCCAGGGAAATTCTGTCCTCTGGTAGGGAACCTCAATGACCAGACCACTGTAAAGCCCCATGAATGCCAAGAACTCTCAAGAAGAAAGATTCACCTCTAAGTGAGTTGGAAGCAAAGACAAAAAACAAAAAACAAACAGTACATGCCTTAGACTAAAGATTGTGGGAATTTCCTCCATTTCCAGCAACTGCTACACATAGAGTCTCTTCCAAAAATGCCAGTGGCCTCAAAGAAGAGACAGCTGCCTCCCCAGCCCCACATTCATCACCTGCTTGCTGGCCTAGGACTGATAAGACAGATCCAGATCAAATTACCTGGCAGCTGGGAGAGCAAGGAGATAAGGAAAGGCAAGCTCAGGAGAAGTTCAGTAGAGTAGCAAAGATAAAATTGTGTTTTAAATTTTCCAGGAGTTAAAACCTTGTTCCCTCTGCAAACCTAGAGGAGGCACCTCCAATCAGTCAGCACCAAACAGGGTTCCCAGGAGAAAAGCAGTGCCTTCAGCTTCTACTAGGAATTAAGAAAACAGAGTGCTGAGACCAATTTATTCTCACACAGTTGGATGATAGGAAAATGAAAACAAAGATCAGAATGGCCAGAGAAACTTCAGGCAACAGAAAGAACACTGGGCTGAGCAAAACACTTGTGTTCTTGTTCTAGCTCCATCTCTCTCCCTTTGAAAATGCACTTGAACCCCTCTGGGCTATTTATTTATTTGTAAAATGGTGGGGTGAGAATTTCTGCAAGCCAAGATCTCCCTGGCTTGAAGCTTTTAAAATATACTACCGCAGTCTTCCTAAGACATTCCATCTCATGGCTTACTCTTTTGACTCTGCCATTTTACTCAGCTAAACCTCAAAATTCTTGACTATGGAAGCCTCTAGAGGTGTTGTCAAAGCTTTAACTCTTTCATTAAAAGCCATGTGACTTGCTTTATCCAATGGGAGGCTAGTAGATGTGACACAAACAAATGCTCGAAAGAGTACTTGTGTGTTTCCATTTACATTTTTGTTCTTGCCTTCTGTCATCACCATGACAACATGCCCAGCCTGGCTCCTGGAGGATGGGACATACAACGTGGGAACAGGCGAGTCACCAGAGTCATCTCAGCCGAGATCGACCAATAGTCAGTTACCAGGAATGTGAGAGAATTCTGAGACCAGGACTGCTCAGCCACCTCTGCCCAAATTACCAACACATAGACCAGTAAAGTGAATGGATGTTTATTATTCTACGCCACTATATTTTGAGATTGTACCTCATGCAGCACTATTGTGACCATAGGTGACTGATACAAAAAGTAAGGAATTATGAATCATAAGAAAAAGATAGATGAACCAAGGAAAGAATCAGCTTTGAAGAGATGGTAAACTATGGGAGTTGGGTATGCTTTTCTCCAATGATCTTGTCCTATTTTCTTTTTTTTAAAGGAAGGCCTACCTGAATAATGCTGTGCAGGAAGATAAAAGCAAGATTAGAGCGAGACCAAGTCAGGGAGGTATCATCTTGTGATCAGTTCATGATTATACCCAATAATGAGGGTCTCCCTACATATCTGAATTTTAATCCTTACATATATGGCCTCGGATGAATTAATATAATTATAAGAAGTAATGTCATTGTAGACTTCTATGAATAAACATATACCTACACGTATACATGTTTATGCACAGGAATCAGCCTGTATAGGCACATTTACCTAGGCGTGTTCATTGCATAGTGCTCTCATGGTTGTGACTTGGGTGGGTGTGGCAAAGTGACAAGCCAGGATCTCACTACATAGGAAGAACTTTGGTGTAGCCAAGACAGGGCCAGATAATGGCCTCCCTGCCATTAGCTCTGTCTGCCACCCAAGACAGAAGAAGCCAACAGTCCAAAGGGACATAGCAGCTTCATTTTGATTCTAGTTAGTGGTGCCATAGAAGAGGAACAGGCAGATAGGATCTCATCTAGGCCATGAAACAAGCAAGAGTTCCCAAGAAGGGTAGAATCTTAGAAACAGGAGGTCAGTGAGACATGGATCTAAGAGACATATCCAGGTAGGAGCAGGCCTAGTCAATGGCTAGAAGTATAATGTCCCAATAAAAGAGGCATTCTTAGAAAGCTGGGCAGCTTCTCAGGACCACACATGACTGGGGAAAAGGGGTTGGTGAGGGGCAGACCCAGCCAGTTAGGCCTGTAGGTGTTGAGACAGGGTGGTGGATGCATTGTACCGGCAGAATAAAGCCATAAGGGTGAATAGCAAGAACCACATTGTGGATCACCCTGTAGCAGGTGTCAGAGTGAAGCCTGACATATAGAAGCTCTAGGAACACAATGGTAACCAGGGGAATAGAAGAAAAAAAGAGAGGTTTCAAGGCCTTGATAAAGCTGAGACTCAGGAACAGCAGGTGTGCACAAGTGCTAAGTGGTCTGGATTAATTCAGGAGCTGGGTGGCAATGCCTGACTCAGCTTCTAGGGGCTTCTGAAGGATCCCAAAGAGGTGATAAAGTTCAGGTAAAGACAGTGAACTGGGACCAGGCAGAGCCTGGGATCCTGGGGTCATATCCAGCCCATTACCAAATCCTGCCAATTAAACTTCCAAAATGTCTCTGAGATCTGCCAGGGGCTCTCAGCATCTTTTCCACCACTGTCTCTTGTCTTGGTTTAGGCCGTGGTCCTTACTTGTCTTCCTACATGGCTGCCAGAGTGGACTTTTAAAGATGTAGTTCGGATAGCATCATTCTCCCTGTTTAAAACCCTCCAAGGCTTTCTGGATTCTTTCCCAATAGTTTCAAACACTTAACTCTGAGCATCCTTGTCCCAGGCATGCCATTCTCCCCCTTTCTTGCAGCCACAGACACAGTGACCAGGCCTTGGTTGTATGATGCCTGCAGCTCATTTCTAAGTCAGGACCTTCACTTTTGCTCTTCCCTTTACCTATAGGCTCTTTCTCCCACTCCTCATGGGGCCTCCTCTTTCTCTTCATTCAGGCCTCAGCCTCAGTGCTACTTCTTTAGTGATGTTTTCCTGGGTTACCCAATCTGAATGACTTTTTTCCAGTTCCTGTTCTACACATTTATATAGAAATAGAAGTGGCTTAGAATCCCAGGCTTTCCTCCCTGCACGGATCCCACATCCTAGGTCTGCATTACTCTTCAGGTTAGGTTTGAGAAAACTGGGAGACAACAAGACAACACGTGTGACCTAAACTTCATGGAATTAAATAGACATTGAACATTTGCAAAGCCACAATTTGTGGTCAGAGAAAAATTGCTAGAACCAGAGGGCCATTCAATAGTGGAAGACCTAAAGTGACCACAGGGGTAAGGGCCTTGAGTGATCAGAATCCTATTGGCAACTGGCAGCCTGGATGATATTCCTTGTCCTGCTTATCATCAAGGAGGCTCAAGCCCCTCCGCCCTGCCACCACCTCTGCAGGGCTGGACACAGGCACTTTGTATAGGGAACCTTCAAAGACATTTTTCAAAAAGCAAAACCAGAGTGCACTTATATTTCAAGAAAAATGAGCTCCTCCTGAATTTCCGACATTTCACAGATTTATGCAATCGCACTTAGGTACCAAAATAACAGAGCAACAGAAATAGAATTGCTGAATTGTAATCAAGACAGAAAGTCTCCATATTTTAAATACTGGACATTGAACAACTTCTGTATTTAGCAACCTAGCTCAGACACAAGAAAATGATCAATCCAATGTGAGTCTGTTTATACTGATTTGGGAAAAGCCCCTTCATGGACTGTTGAAGGAAGTAAGATAAAGATGGAACCAGGGCAATGTGAGAAGAGATTCCAGAGCAGACATTTATCGTCAACCTCTTCTGTCAAAAAGATGCAACCGTTCCTTAGGAAGGAGGGATGGGGAGTAATCACTGGGCCCATAAGGGTTAAGCCTACATATATTTGTAATCTGCTTACATGGTATTTATGCATCTTAATGTGGGCATAATTATGAATTTAATACATACATTTAAATAGAACTTTCTGAAGACACTGCCTTTAGTGACTTTTAAATACTGGTTCCAACAGTAGGAAGTTCAAGTGCAATGGAAGGGCAGTAAAGGGAGACACTTTGGAAGTGGACAGTATCTTGCACTATTATTGATACCATCTCAAGGAAGCAGCCTTCTAGACTGCTGCTGGATAGGGCCAATTCTGCTCAGAATACTGTACAGTATATTGCAAATAGGATTAGTCTGCTGAAAAGTTAACCCCATGTTCCAGGAAATTTGACTTTCCATCACAAATGATGCTAAGATCAGGCCCCATGCCAGAGGGAGAATGGCCTGAGTGCCAGGCATTCACCCGAAGGGCAAGGTCTCTGGAGGCTGCTGCACATTCCACAGGGCGGAGTTGGAGCCCTTGCTTGGAAAGGGGACTCCTGAGCCCTGGCCTTGGGTGTGCCCCACCCCATCCCCATTCAGCTTGCACCTTCCCTCCCCCATCTCTTAGTCCCAAGGCCAGGCATCTAGAAAAGCTCTCTCCTTGTTTTATCTGGCAGAACTTTGGGACAATAATTGGACTGAGTTCAACTGGCCAGGAAACCAAAGCCCAACAGAAAAATGCCTCATGAGTCCTGCCAACCTCCTGCTCCTTGCCAGGCCCAGTGCCGGACAAACAGCCCTGCTAGCGTTTGGGTTTGTGAGGGGAAGTACATTCCGTATGTGGAAGCTACATAATGGAAGTTATGTACTTTTCGGGAACTGTATAAGCAAGCACAACTGCTGCTCCCATTATGTGGCTCATGAAAGGGTTTTCACCTCCTGGGCTGGAAGGGAGTTGGTCTGTCTGCAACAAAGGCGTTTGCCTCTGTGGCTTTCTGAAAAAGAATGTGTGTGCTTGTCAAAACAGAACTTTCCTGCGTACTTGGAAGAGTGGGCCTGTCTGCCTGCCAGAAAGGAGCAAGGCTCAGTTTGGTTAAAAAGGGAAAAAAATTCCACTAAGCAGCCCCATTAGCCACTGCTCAGAGCAGCCTTCTTCTCTCACAAAGACATTTGTTCACTGTTGCAAAGCTGGCTTCCCTAGCAATTTCCCCCTACTGCAGTTTGACTCGGCTGGAAGGTGGAGAGCTGGCATTAGGGATGAGTGTTTTCCCATCATGGAAAGGTTAAACAAAACTTTTCTCTGCGGTGGTCCAGAGCCCCAGGGCTCAGAGAAATATGAATACAGTGTTGGTAAATGCTCTCACTATGCTTTTCCAATCATTTTTTTTTCTCCAATGTAGGCTGCTGTTATTCCTCTAATGGTAGTAGAAAAACAGATGCAAAGATAACCTGACCCGGAGCGAGGCTTTGAAAACCCACCTGAGTTTTAATCAGCTGATTGTGGCAATGTGGCCCTCCTTCAGAAGTTTGCTCTTGGTTGACCCCTGCCCGTGCAAAGCCCGTGGTTCGTATCAAGTATGACTCTATGAGTAAAGTAAATCGCACCAATTTCTTCTACAAAGATGTTCTAACTTCAGTGTGCCTTGCAAACATTCACTTCCAGGACCTGATAGCTCCACTTCCTTAGTGGCTCCAGGTTCCCAAGGGAATCTTCATGAAATTCAAAGTTGGACCTAGAAGAGGCTGTCCCATCTTCCTCTGTGAATGGATCATGTTTTCTCAAGATGGGTCTCCACAATAGAACAACTGAGACTACATGTTTATTTTAAGCCCTTGATTGTGAGAACTGCATCCATTTAATTTGAGTAGTTGGGTTAACTTTCCTTAGCCAATGAAAATTACCTCCCTGGCTCCTGGGTAGAAAGGAAGAAAGGAGGCAAGCAGAACCTGGGACTAATCTCACAATTACCTGGTTCTTGGTAGTTGCTTTGAGATGCCACAGCCCTCAAGCAGATGCCTAAATTTCACCAATGAAAGTCCTGGTAGCATGGAGGACATTTCAGATTGAATTCCTAGAACCATCATTGTGAGCTCCAGGACAATGATTAATATTATTGCAGCTGAGAATTATGGTTTAATCAATTTATGCAAACTTGCTTAGATGCACCTGGGAGTTTCTGTTAAATAATACCTGCAAACTTACAAATGGTTCATCAGTATCAATAACTCAGACCTGTGAAAGTGATTGCTTTGCTTTGTAAGAACATGCCTGACTCCTCGGAGCTCTGAGGACTAGCATGGAACACAGTACCTGGCCGATGCCGTGGACTGTTTTATCCCAGGCATAACTTGATCTCTACTTGAGAGGTTAAAAATCAACAACTGGGTATAATGATAATTAGGGACAACAAATGGAACTTCAGGAATAACCTCCTGTGTTGTACCTGCTGATCTCCCAGAGGGGTCAGCTGCTTGGAGTACCCTGTGGTACTCCATGTTATGACAGTTTTGGGATAAAACATAAAGTCAATAGTAAGAAGCTACAAGTGTGGCCAGATTGTAATTCAAGAAAAGCATGTTAAGTTTGAGAAAAACGATAGCATGCATTTAGTAAGTATGCATTTACCGTGAGCTAAGAAATGTGAGTATTAGGTGTCTCCTCAAATTAGTAAGAACACAACATTCCCTAAGCAGTGTTCTTTCCAGAAATAATTAAGCCTGGATTCAATCATACATCTAGATCTAACTACCAGTTTACAGGAAATTCAAGAGATTGAGGAACATGCTAAAAAACATCATAAGGAAGAAAGAAGCCAGAAGCAGAATATGAGGAATTCTACGGGACAGAGAACTTGACTCCTTCAATACAGGCATACCTCAGAGATGCTGTGGGGTCAGTTCCACACCCTTGCAATAAAGCCAGTCACACAAAATCTTTTGTTTCCAAGGGTATATAAAAATTATGTTTCCACTACATTACAGTCTATTAGGTATGCAAAAGCATTGTCTAAAAGGTACATACAGGCTGGGCGTGGTGGATCATGCCTGTAATCCCCACATTTTGGGAGGTCAAGGCAGGTGGATCACCTGAGGTCAGCAGTTTGAGATAAGCCTGGCCAACATGGTGAAACCCTGTCTCTACTAAAAATACAAAAATTAGCAGAGCATGGTGGTGCACACCTGTAGTCCCAGCTACTCTGGAGGCTGAGGCAGGAGAATTGCTTGAACCCGGGAGGCGGAGGTTGCAGTGAGCCGAGATCATGCCACTGCACTCCAGCCTGGGTGACAGAGCAAGACTCCATCTCAAATAAGTAAATAAATAAATAAATAAAATAAAAATAAAAAGTACATACATTAATTTTAAAATGCTTTATTGCTAAAAAAAAAAAAAAAAGTGCTCATGATCATCTGGGCCTTCAGTGAGTCATCATCTTTTTGCTGGTGGAGGGTCTTGCCTCAGTGTTGATGGCTACTGACTGATCAGGGTGGTGGTTGCTGAAAGCTGGGGTAGCTATGCCTATTTCTTAAAATCAGACAGCAAGGGAGTTTGCTGCATCAGTTGACTCTTCCTTTCACGAAAGATTTATCTGTACCATGTGATGCTGCTTGATAATAGCATTTTATCACAGTAGAAGTTCTTTCAAAATTGGAATCAATCCTATCCACCCCCTGCCAGTTCCTCATCAACTAAGTTTATGGAATATTCTCAGTTCTAAACATTCTAAATCACTGTTGTCATCACAGCAATGTTCACAGCATCTTCACCATAAGCAGATTCTTTTTTTTTTTTTGAAATGGGGTCTTGCTCTGTTACCCAGGCTGGAGTGTTGGCCAGGCCAGGTCTTGAACTCCTGACCTTGTGGTCCATCCACCTAGGCCTCCCAAAGTGCTGGGACTACTGGTGTGAGTCACTGTACCCAGCTACCATAAGCAGATTTTATCCCAAGAAACCACTTTCTTGGCTCATGCATAAGCAGCAACTCCTCATTCATTCAACTTTAATCATGAAATTGCAGCAATTCAGTCACATCTTCAGGCTTCACTTCTAGTTCTCTTGCTATTTCTTCTTCTTTTTCTTTCTCTTTTTTTTTAATAGAGACAGGGTCTCACTATATTGCCCAGGAACTCCTGGGCTTAAGCAATCCTCCCACCTCAGCCTCCCAAAGTACTAGGATTACAGTCGTGAGCCACTGTGCTCAGTCTAGTTCTTTTTTGCTATTTCGACCACCTCTGCAGTTACTTCCTTCACTGAAGGTTTACAATCCTCAAAGTCATTCATAAAGGTTGGAATCAACTTCCTCCAAACTCCTGTTAATGTTGATATTTTGACTTCCTCCTATGAATTACAAATGGTCTTAATGCCATCTAGGATGGCGAATGCTTTCCAGAAGACTCAATTTACTTTGTCCAGATTCATCAGAGGAATCACTATCTATGGCAGCTATAACCTTATGAAATGTATTTCTTAAGTAATAAGACTTGAAAGTCAAAATTCTTGATCCATGGGCTGCAGAATGGATGCTGTGTTAGCAGGCATGAAAACAACCTTCATGTCCCTGTACATCTCCATCAGAGTTCTTGGGTGACCAGATGCATTGACAATGAGTGGTAATAATTTGGAAGAAATCTTTTTTTCTGATTCATAGGTCTCAACAGGCAGCTTCAAATATTCAGTAAACCATGCAATAAATAGATGTGCTGTCATGTAGGTTTTGCTGTTCCATTTATAAAGCATAGGCAGAGTAGATTTAGCATAACTCTTAAGGGCCCCAGGATTTTCAGAATGGTAAATGAGTACTGGCTTCAACTTCATGTCACCAGCTGCATTAGCTCTTAACAAGAGCATCAGTCTGTCCTTTGAAACTTTAAAACCAGGCACTAACTTCTCCTCTCTAGCTATGAAAGCCCTAGATGACATCTTCTTCCAATGGAACATTGTTTTGTTTACTCTGAAAATCTGTTGTTCAGTGGAGCCACCTTCATCAACGATCTTAGCTAGATCGTCTGGAAAACTTGCTGCAGCTTTGCATTAACCCTTGCTTTTTCCCTTTACACTTTATGATGTGGTGATGACTTATTTTCTTAAACCTCATGAACCAACCTCTGCTAGCGTCAAGTTTTTCTTCCACAGCTTCCTCACCCCCTTCGTAGAATTGAAGAGAGTTAGGCTTGCTCTGGATTAGGTTTCAACTTATGGGAATGTTGTGGTTGTTTTGATCTTTCTTCCAGACCACTAAAACTTGCTTCATATCAGCAAAAACGCTGCTTCACTTTCTTATCATTCGTGTGTTCACTGAAGTAGCACTTTTAATTTCCTTCAAGAACTTTTCCTTTATATTCACAACTTGGCTAACTGGCACAAGAAGCCTAGTTTCTGCCCTATTTTGGCTTTTGGCCTATCTTGATGCGCCTTCCTCACTAAATTTAATTATTTCTAGGTTTTGATTTAAAGTGGGACACATATGGCTCTTCCTTTCAAATGAACGCTTAGTGGCTACTATAGGGTTATTGATTGGTCTAATTTCAATATTGTGTCTTAGGGAATAGAGAGACCCAAAAAGGAAGAGAGATGGAGGAACAGCTGGTCAATGGAGCTGACAGAACACACACAAGAGTTATATATTGAGATTACCCTATTCTACGGGTGTGGTTCATGGCACCCCAAAATAGTATCAACAGTAACATCAAAGATCACAAATCACCATGACAGATATAATAATGAAAAAGTTTGAAATATTGCAAGAATTACCAAAATATGACACAGACACAAAATATGCTATTGAAAAATGACACAAATAGACTTGTTCGTCTCAGGGTTACTACAAACCTTCAATTTGTAGCAAGTGTAATAATCTTGAAAATACAGGAAAGCAAAGAACAACAAAGTGAGGTATGCGTGTACATAAATGGCAATGAAAATGTGAGAAAAGACATCGGTTAAAAGAAACTTGAGATATATTTTAAAAAACAGTGCATGGAATTCATTTGGATCATGATTCAATCAAACCAACTATAAAAAATTTTTTGAGATAATCTGGGAAATTTGAACAAAGATAGTATATTAGATAATCTTAGTGATAATATATTATGGATATGTTAAACATGAAAGTTTATCTATCTATCTATTTAATATACAGAAATGAAGTAGCTGAGATTTTCTTTTAAATATTTCAGTGAAGAAAGTGGGATATAGATAAAACAATATTAGCAAAATGTTGATATTTGAGTAATGTGTACATGAGATTTCATTATACTATTCTGTCTACCTTTGTACACATTGGAAATTTCCAGAATACAGTTCCAAATTAATGGAAAGAAAGTGCTATGAGAGTTGCAGCTTTCTGGCAAGGGAATCTTGAACACTTGCTGCTGCCTTGCTTTGGTGGGGGCGAGGTTGTGCAAGGCAGCAGGATGATCACAAAGCCTGGGGCTGATGGGGATGGCTGGCCTGTGGGAAACATGGAGCGTGCTAGTTCTCAAGGCAGCCCGCGAGGCTAGCCATTGCTTAAGGACTAGAATCACGGAGCTTGACGCCTTCCCCTGCCCTCTTGGCTTACTTCTCACCCTCTCTTCCATTCATCCTCAAACATACATCTAACACCTAACATAATGTTTCCTGGAGAAACAGAAGGAATAGGCTACGTGTCCCACTCTTAAGGGGAGGATACACAAATACTCAGAATGAGAGAGTTAGCTCAACAGTGCAAACCCTTAAGCATCTTTGACCACTTGAGCCAGCAGTGTCCTAGAATATATCAGAGGCCAATCATGGTGGTCACAGGAAGACTCGAGGGTCAGCAGCCCTCAGAGGGCCTGACAACTTTGGCCACAGTCAGGTGCTTCAGAATGCTGGTCAGGCTTCCCCTCACAGTGGCCTTTATGATCCTTAAACCAGGATCAGAGCAACCAGACCCTTTCTTTGCTGCCTGGCATTCCAGCTTGGGTGGCTGATCCAAGCATAGGTATGCACAAGCCATAGCTCCTTGGCTGAAGGCACTTCTGTAGCCACCCAGTGGCCTCATCTTGCCTGCTGCCTAGGCAGAGCCTATTTATCAAGACAGGGGAATTGCAATGGAGAAACAGTAATTCACACAGAGCCAGCTGTGCAGGAGACTGAAGTTTTATTACTCAAATCAGTCTTTCCGAGGCCAGGTCCTGTGGCTCACCCCTGTAATCCCAACACTTTGGGAGTCTGAGGCGGGCAGATAACTTGAGGTCAGGAGTTCAAGACCAGCCTGGCCAACATGGGGAAATCCCGTCTCTACTAAAAATATAAAAATTAGACAGGCTTAGTAGCACACACCTGTAATTTCAGCCATTTGGGAGACTGAGGCAGGAGAATTGATTGAACCTGGGAGGTAGAGGTTGCAGTGAGCTGAGGATCATGCCACTGTACTCCAGCCTGGGCAATAGAGCAAGACTCCGTCTCTAAATAAATAAATAAATAAGTCTTCCCGAGCATTCAGTGATCAGAGTTTTTAAAGATAATTTGGTGGGTAGGGGCTTGGGAAGTGGGGGTGCTGATTGGTCAGGTTGCAGATGGAATCATAGGGGATAGAAGTGAGGTTTTCTTGCTGTCTTTTGTTCCTGGGTGGGCTGGCAGAACTGGTTGAGCCAGATTACTGATCTGGGTGGTGTCAGCTGATCCATCTAGTGCAGGGTCTGCAAAATATCTCAAGCACTGATTTTAGATTTTGTGATGGTGATGTTATCCCCAGGAGCAATTTGAGGAGGTTCAGACTCTTGCAGCCAAAGGCTGCATGACCCCTAAATGATAATTTCTAATCTTGTAGCTAATTTGTTAGTCCAACAAAGGCAGATTTGTCCCCAGGCAAGAAGAGGGTCTTTTGGGGAAAGGGCTATTATCAATTTTGTTTCAGAATCAAACCACAGACTGAATTCCTTCTCAAGGTTAGATTGGCCTACGCCCAGGAATAAACAAGGACAACTTAAAAATTAGAAGCAAGTTGGAATCGGTTAGGTCTGATCTCTTTCAATATCAGAATTTCCTCAGTTATAATTTTTGCAAAGGCAGTTTTACTTCCTTGTTGATTCAATTGCCAGTCTTGAGACCATGTCATCTAGATCAACCTCCAGGAGGCACATGGCACAGGCCTGCTGGCAGCTGCCATTCCTGGCAACATTGCTCCATACCCCTGGCTGACTGAGCACATTTGAGAGTGTATCACATAAGCTCCTAAGAATAACCATTTCACACCTCCTAACTCTGTGTTCCCCTATTCCCTTCCCGCCTCCTTTCCTGACACAGACACAGCCCCAGGTAACCTCTGCCCTTCATTCCACTGCTCTTCTTCAAAAGTGTGTGATCACCTGCAGCCCAGTTAGTATGTTTTGCTCACCTTTCCTCCATACCTATTCTATTTGAAGAGCTCCAAACAATTGTTTGGGCTAATTGAAAGAACTATTTTAATAGGAACCAAGTTTGTGATGGAATGAACAGCCATGATTAGAGAATGTTTTGTTCAGAAGCAATCTTATTTCTACAAAGCATGCACAGTACCTCTAACTGCTTATCAAAGAGCTACAAATAAAGCCCTTTCCTGTCACAATGGTGGCTTTTAAACTGGCCTCCCTGATATCACAGGTCCCTGTGGAGATTCTTAAGGGGCTAACACTGGCAGTGCAAGAAGAATGAGATGGTTAGGAGAACCTAAGCCTGCTGGGTCCTGCCCAACCACCTCAAAGAGTTCCTCTTTCTTTGGCTACAGCTGTTAGAGTTGTGCATAAGATAGACAGAATGAGAGAGAGAGAGAGAGAGAGAGAGAGAGAGAGAGAGAGAAAGAGAGCAAAAAAAAGATTCCTTATCTATAAAAACAAAGTTAAACACCAATCACTTCGATAAATATTCTAACTCACTGTGGATTTACGTAAGCCTTGCGAAAGGGCTTGAAAAATGACCCCTTAAGATATCAGAATATGCCATTTGCATTTTTGTTTAATCTATTTGTTTTGTTAGCAAACCTTTCCTTCATAGCTATCATGAAAGCAAATCAGCCCAGTCCTATGTGATCTCACACAAATTTGCAGAACTGGTGGATTCAAAGGTAATTACATTTTCTGTAGTCGATCTTTTCTCCAAGTGGAAGTTTATTGTCACCAATAAGCCCACATTCCATTATGGCATGCCCTTGTGGCTCAGTGTGCTTGGTCAGATCCCATATCAGGGGTTAGGGAACCACTGAGTGCAGCAGGAGTAGTAGGGGTGGAGCTGTGTGGTAATTGTGTGGAGGAAATCATCTCTCTTGATCATGAGACTGACCGGCTTCCTGCTGGCAATCCAGGTTGATAAATCCAAGTGACCTCAGACATGGTCTTCCTAACCCCTCCTACTCCAATAATTCCTGCAGCCAAAGGCCAAGCAACATTTGACAGCGACAGGAAAAGTGGCCACACCATCAATCACAAAGGAAATCCCATAGCTCCAGAGCAGCATTGCGAGTTCATCACTGCTTTCTTGTCACCATTTCCAATAAAAATGATGGCAAAGTACCATCTTACAACTACAAAACTCCTTCATTTTGCAAAGCCGATAAACAAATGTGGATGCCACTATCTCTTTCTGTGGATTCTCTAATACTTGAGGGGACTACATCAAATGGAGAAGAGGGCAGAGAGTGATATCCAGGCAATGGTTGTATTCCCATTCAGGAATCAGACAACCATAGTCCCTGGCCAACAGCTGGGGACAGGGCATTCTATTTGTGTCAACAAATCTTTATGGAGCACACGTTCCAGGCAAAGTCCTGTGATCTCACTACTGGAGCCACAATGATGGAAGGGATGTGGTCCTTTTCCCGGGAGCTTGCAGTCTAGTCAGAAAGTGAGGTTGTTGTCAGCTAGCTGTCACATTTAACGCAGAAGGTGTTAATGCCATGAGAGAAAGTGAGCAGACACTAAGGAGGTGTTGGGAATGGTACACAGCCCTGAAGGCCTGGACAGGAGGACAGGGGGTGTGAACCACTCCCCAGACCGACTTTGACTTGGGCTATGCTGTTGGGATGCTCCCAGTAGTACTGCAGCCCTTTCCGTGTAAACAGTGCTTATGAAGAACAGAGGATACCATGTTCCCAGGGACACCATGGGAACCCACAGAGACTCCCTAGATGCTGGTTTTGGTGCCAGGAAGTGCCAGCCAGATGAATGGCACCTATACAAAGGAATAATGGTCAGTAGTCTGCTTGGTTTGATTTTGAGATATATCTCTGGTTTGCCTCTTTTGAAATAAAATGTTTGTCTTGTAAAAAAAAAAATAGTAATACCTTTGTAAGGGACAAGGGCTAGCATACTGGGTTGATAGCAGGTCACTGGCACACTAACATGCACAGATGCATAGAGCTGACAGGTTCCATAAAGAAAGAGAACGTGTCACTCAGCAGCTCCTACTCTTCCTGGTTCTTCAGCCTCATCAGGAACTTCAGGCCCTTGATTTCTCCATTTCCTTCGGTAAATTATCCTTTTCCTTCCCATACTCCCCTACCCAGCTGAACAGTAGATACTCACTCTAGGGAAAGTTACTGTCAGGTTACAGGGAGGTCCTTTGACTTTCTGCCACTGAAGTTATAAACAGGCGTGCATCATTTCCATCCTCTACTCCTTCCACCTTGGTAAAATACAGGAGCCCAGTGATTATTGGGCGGAGACCAGGCCCACCCCGCTGTGCTCTGGATCTCTTCTCTCTCGGCTTCCAGGGATCTCCTCCACTCTGTTATCCCCTACTCCACCCCGTTGGTTCTTTCCCATCAGTATTTATAGCACAATCAGATCGCTTCCATCTGAAAAAATAAATCCTTCTACAACCCATGTTAATTCTCTCCAGCTGCTCCTCAGAGCCAAACATTAAGAAAGTCTTAAACTGTAAACGCTCTCCACATCCTCACCTCCCATCTTTCCTCAACGCAATCAAGGTGGCTTCTGTTCCCATCGCTTTGCTGAATGTGCACCAGTTTCCCTTGCCACCCCCTATCACATTTCTTAGTTGAAAAACCATGGCAGTCTGTTCAGGCTTCAGCTCAAAGATCACTTCTTTTTTAAAGGATTTTTTTAATTTTATGTATGTACGTATGTATGTATTTTGAGATGGGGGTTCACTCTGTCACCCAACCTGGGGTGCAGTGGCACAATCACGGCTCACTGTAGCCTCAACCTCCAGGATGCAAGAGAGATCCTCCCACCTCAGCCTCCCAAGTAGCTGGGACTACAGGCATGTGTCACCATACCTGTCTAATTTTTTTTCTTTTTTAATTCTTTGTAGAGACAAGGTCTCACTATATTGCCCAGACTTGTCTCAAACTCCTGGGCTCAAGTAATTTGCCCACCTCGGCCTTCCAACATGCTGGGATTACAGACACGAGCCACTGCTTTCAGCCTTAAATATCACTTTTGGGAAGCTATTTCTGCCCTTAAGACTGGGTTGCATACCTCTTATCTTTGTTCCCATAGCATTTGACTTTTGCTCTTATCAGGAAACTTATTGAACTGATTTGCAATGACCCATTTGCTTCTCTGATTATAACCTCCTTGAGGGGAAGGGCTGGTTTTTGCTTGCTAAGGTACCCCACTGCCTGGCACAATGTCTGGAACAAAGAAAGGTGTTCAAGGCTATGGAGCTAATGATGGGCAATATTAAGCATCAACCCCTACCTGAAATGGGCTCTATCTCTAGTGACTTCAATAAACTGATTTCTCAAGACCAGAGTTTCTCAAACTTCAATGTGCCACTCATCACTAGAGCATCTTGTTAAAAGGCAGATTCTGATTCAGGAAGTGTGAGGGGAGGTCCAGGATCTGCATTTCTATCCAGCTTCCATGTGATGCTGATGCTGCTCGTCTGTGGGTCACACTTAAAAGCAAAGGTCGAGCTGACATAAAAACACGAGTTTTATAGACTATATTAGAGAAAGAGGATCACCTAATCTATGTTCAGATCCCAAAGACAATGTAAGAGGGACTGCAAAGGGGGTTCCTCTGCCCCTTCTCCTCTTTCTCAGAGCTGTCTGCTTCCTAACAGTCAGTGAGAAATGAGAAATTCCTGCCAATGCAGCTATATACTTTAACTCGCACTGCAATTCTTGACTGCATTTCTCACTCTAGGAAAGATTCCAATTTGACAGTGGAAGGTGAGATAAACCCTGAGTTATCAAATTGTATTTCCTGGATCTGTCTAAACAAATTCCCTCAAAAACTGCTGAGGAAATAGTTCTGCTGTTTCCCCAGTAATCTGGGTAGAGTTGATGTCATTCAAAACTTAGAGATCAGTCAGGGCTGTTCTCTTCTGACAGTTTAAGGTGCCTCACTCAAATAACTCCATGCTTTAGAGATGTTTTCTCTGTAAGAAATTAAAGAGATAGTGCCCATGAGCTAGCCAAGCAGGGGACTGCCATTCCATGGCTGGATAAGGACACTGGAGGGTCCTGAGGGCTGTGATGTACTTGTGTTACAGATACTGACTGTTGAACATTTTTCATGTCAAGTATACATAGCTTACTATTTCTTATGGAATTAAACCACACCCTTCCTTCTAAGTTTGCAGCCACTATTATCTTACTCTACCATAACTACTCATCTTTATTAATATTGCTCTAATGTATTTATCTTATCATGTATATTGGTACGATGGGGCACCAATGAACCGCAAATATAACAATGCAACAACAGCTACCAAAAAGTCATTAAAACAAGAGAAAATAAACAAAACCTAAGTCTCTAGGACCTTAGCAGACTTTAATTCTAAATATATCGATTTCTTTCTCCCTGTGCCAAAGTTGTCTAGGAAAGTCCACATCATAGCCAGCTGTCTTGCAAAATCCAAATTTGGATCAATGCTCAAAAAGGAGACAGAAATAAATGGAAGTCTGAATCAACTTAAGCCCTCTCTTCCATTAAGAGAATCTTTCATGTATGCTTTCATGATGAAGGTAGGGTCAATGGCAATGTCTTTATTTGCCGTGTATACTAACTTTTCTTCCCACCTCAATTTTACATTTCTGCACAAGGGTATCTCTTCCTCCTCTGATTGTGTGTTTCTGATTAAAACCTCAAATGTTACTCCATATCACCCTATAACCCCATTAGAATGATCATTGAGCTTCGTGTGTAGATTGCCAAAAATGTCCGTTATTATTTCTCTTTCTCTCTTTGTATCCACACCTCTTTGCAACATGATTTTGCTGCCTTTCCAATCAAGAGACAGAATTAGGCTGGGTGCAGTGGCTCACGTTTATAATCCCAACACTTTGAGAAGCCGAGGGGGGTGGATCATTTGAGGTCAGGAATTTGAGACCAGCCTGGCCAACATGGTGAAACCCCGTCTCTACTAAAAATATAAAAATTAGCTGGGCGGTAGTGGCATGTACCTGTAATCCCAGCTACTCTGGAGGCTGAAGCAGGAGAATCATTTGAACCCTGGAGGCGGAGGTGGCGGTGAGCCGAGATCGTGCCACTGTACTCCGGGGCAACAGAGTGAGGTCTTATCTCAAAAAAAAAAAAAAAAAAAAAATTAAATTCCCATTACTAAAATCTGAGCTGGTCACATGACTTTCTTTGACTGATAAAATGTGGCAGAAGTAACACGTTAAAGTTTCAAGCCGAGGCCCCCAAAAACCTTGCATGCCTCACTCGCTGTCTGAGTCCCCTGGCATCTGCCATGTGAACAAGCCTAGGATAGCCTCCTGCACCATGAGAAACAAGATAGGGCAAGGTCAGCCCGGTTACCCCAGCATAGACCCCAGATGTGTAAGAGAGTCTGATGAAGATGATCAAAGCCAGGTCTAGTCCACCTACTAGCGGACCACAGGTGCATGAGTGGCCTAGTGAAGCGAGCTGAGTCAGGCCAAGATCAAAGAAATGCCCAGTCACGGTTCACAAATATTTAGTTGTAATTTCAATGTTTATATTTACCAAATTATGCAAACACAAAAACAAAGTGAAATAAATCTGTGCCATTCCCAAGAGCATTCCTGGAATGATAAATAAGATGAATTTATACCACATGTCAAGCATAAGATAAATACACATACATGTATATAAACCCAATCATGAATGTGCGACTAGGGACAGATGACTCACCTCCCTACCTCCCCACCCCTTCCATGACAGGTCCTATGCCTAGCACAGAGCTGAGCACACAGCAGGCCTTCCACATACATAGGGTAAATAGATATGACTCCCCACTTGTCTTACAGAAAATTGAAATGGGTCTTTAACAATATACCAGAACAAGATCAATTCTAAATAAGATTATGCCTTCTTGACCTTTTTTTTTCTTTTTTTCCTGGCCTGGGCATAATGGCTCACTTCTGTAATTCCAGCACTTTGGGAAGCCAAGGCCAGAGGAGCACTGGAGCCTAGGAGTTTAAGACCAGCCTGGGCAACATAGTAAGACCTTGTCTCTAAAAATAAATTAAAAAAAAAGAAAATTTCCATTTTTCTGCTCACTCATTCAGGAGTTCTCAAGTTCTTTTGCTGTCCCCGGACCTCTGAGGGACAAACACTGTCTTAGATGATGGTGACTCACTGCAGAATTGGGCAGGACTCCTCCTCCCATGGTAGGAGGAGGTGCTTATCAGAAAAAGAACATGGGTGTTGTTGAAAGGCGTCTCCTCCTGACAATGTAATTCTGATATACCCACTCCACCTTCGTGGAGAATTACCAGGCCTAATATCCCAAGGTGAATGGTCTGTCTCTAAGCTTTCCCCAACCAACAAGCTTCTAGACCTGTGCTGTCTTATATGGCCTCTAGCCACAGATGGCTGTTTACACTTAAATTACTTACAATTAAATAACATCAAAAATTCAGTTTCTTATAGCACATTTTAACTGCTCAATAACCACTTGTGAACAGCACAGAGAGCATTTTCTTCCTGGGAAGTTCAACTGGACAACACTCTTCTAGTATGAACACCTTTCCATAGGTCTCCACAGCCAACCCACCCTACATGAAATCGTCTTGTTTTCTAATCCTCAGCTTATCTATTATCTTTTCACTTTCATTTGACTTATCCTTTTCATGGCCGCCCCTTGTGCACCTTTGCAGCATTCCCCCAGGCCCTGGATGTCGGCTTGGGTATTTTTCTTTCTCTAAGAGCACTCTCAAAATCCACATTTACATTTAAATGAAGGTCCTACTTCAACCAGACAGAGGTATACCTAAAAATAAATCCATATATTTCAGGCAGGGGAATTATCTTCATTCTTAGGCTATAACCTGTCTGGACTCCATTAGAAATGACTACAAATCCACGGTTCCCTGTGCCTTCAGGGACAAAGTGCTAATGTAGTCTCTCACCTAGGAATCCAGGTTGCAAACCCCTGCTGAGATTTGGCTTCTATTCTTTCCCGGGCTGTGCTGTATCTAAAACAACCAATAGAAGTTTAAAGCTGAGCGATAAGTCTTGTTGCCGTGATTGGACATTGAGCAGAAAACCCAGACCTTGAATTATAATGGGAGCATGTGAGCCCCTTTACAACTTAAAGGTAAGCCATCTTTCTCTCTTTTAGGATTAGGCTATTGCTGGGGATTTCCAAATCTAAGAGGGGTCATCTTGAGTTCCTCCTACCTTTGGGAGACCTTGTTCATCTCTAAGCAAACAACACAAATCTGCCAACTCAGAGAGCAGACTTTATACTTTTGGAAACTTGAAGGTGGGGGAGTATAATTAATGTTTCTGGAAATGAGAGAATAAATAAGACCATTCATAGGTTGGATTCCTCTGGAAGCAGACAAAACGAGAATGTAAGTGCAAGTAATTTACATGGAAGATGATCCCAGGAAGCCCCAGCACAGGGTGAGAATGTGAGTGAAGGAAAGGAAGCCAGGGCAGAAGGTATTAATGGGCAGGTTACCCCCGTAGTCAAATGCGGCTCAATCTACCAGGGTACCCTGGAAGACAGCACAGACCATGCTTCAGTGTTGTTGGGGTGAGGAAGCTGGGGTATGTATCCTCCAATTCCCAACTGTCGTTTGTTAGGGACATTAGCTACCCATACTTCTGCCCCATCCCATGAGTACATCAAACACAATCCTGTGGAAAGAGAAAACCCTCAGGATCGTTTCAAGTGCTGTCAGCATATGTGAGTGGTGACACAAAGGTGCTATAGGTGGGGCACCAATAGCTCTGCCATACCCCTTCCCTTACTATAGTGGATTTCATCCATTTCTTTAAGCAAACAGGGCTTTGTTTCATATCACTTGGATAATTTCAAAAATCATCTTAAATTATTGTGCATGGTGAGAACCACATTATGTCATTTCCAACCTCTGAGTATTGAAGTCAACCTGGACCCTGGAAGGTTACAGTGGGTACAAGGGACATCTGCTGCATTGTCCTGCTCAGCTTTCCTCTTTCTATCCTATGTCATTCTGGTGGAAAAGCGTGTGGATCACAGAAACTTGCCTGTGTCTGTCTGCAGAGATGTGACCTGTCCATTAATACCTTCTGTATCTGGATAGACAGAGACTGAATCCTGGTGAGAACATGTGAACCCCTGGCCCCCGCTTTGCCTGAGTCAGTTCACTCATGCCTGTCAAAGCACACAAGCCAACAAATGTCCCTACCTGCTAAGGCTGAGTTGAATTAGGCTCCTGTTACTTATTTGAAAGAGTCCTGTCCAAACAGTGAGTTTGAGAATATTATGCTGTTTGTTATTTTGAGGACTAATTCTTCCACCATCAGACTGTGATGACATCAGACAGAGAGAAGAGCGGTCACTGCATTCACCATTGGAATGTCAGTGTCAGCACAGTGACACTGTGCCTTTGCTCTGAGGACCATGGGGAGGGTTATGTTTGCCTGAGCAACAGTTTGCTTTTGTTTTGTGGACACTAAATTGTACAACTAATCTGTTTCTCTCCTTGCATTGGCTGCTAAGAAGTCCTGAGGGAATTTTTGTTCTATTATTTTCTCCCTTCATTGCCCAATTTCTTCACATATTTTATCTCCAGTACCATAGGCATTTGTGTACACCACTGCAAACCTGGGTGATTTTTTCTTTTTCTTCTTTCTTTTTCTTTTGAATGAGGAATATTGTAGCAGATGCATTTCTACCTTTTGACTTCGGCTTGTAACCCCGATGAACTAATCCTGTAATGAACTAAGTAAAGCAATGTTGAGCTTCTCTCCATTTTCCTGCCTCAGGGCTTTCTGCAAAGCCACCAGGACAATCAACACAAGTATAGCCCAGAAGAGTGGGGGAGTTGACATCCCCCAGAGAAACCAAAGCGGGATGGGAATTGGCATGGAAATGCCCCAGCCTCCTATTCAGGGGGACAGTTTTGAGAGTGTTCTACACACTTCCTTAGAGAGCCCCCAGAGAGACTGAGCTTCCGGGGACCATGGCAATAACTAGCTTTGATTTGCTTCAATAACTCGCCCTTTATTGACTTTTCTTCCTTCTCTCGTCTCAGTCCCCCACTTGCTCACTTCTACTCCCTGGAATCACCTTTCAAAAATTTGCCTGCACCTAAGGCAGTGTTTCAGGCTGTATTGGAGAGGACCCAAACCAAGACAGAAACAAATAAAATAAATAAATAGATAAATGAAAGAATACATAAAATGAACAACCTTTTTTTTTCTTAACCCATCCTAGAAAATGTGAAAAGAAACAGCATTTTCTTAAAAATAGTGCAAATTTCATGTATCGGGCTGTAAAAATGGCACAGAGAGGGTCCAAGAAGGTCCGCATGTGAGGTGCAAGAATCATATCCCCTCGGCAGTGAGGGACGTGATGAAATTATGGGGTGAAGCCAATTACAAGGGACAGTTGGACATATCGCTGCCTCGTGATTGCAGAATAAAAGAGAAACCACTAAGGGGAGGAGCTCCTAAACTGCAGGCTTTCAGACACATTTATATATACATACCATGCCATTATACTAAAGAGAGTTACATTAGAATAAAAGAAAAACAAACACAAGACTCAAAACTTAACCGAAATTAGCTAATTATTTCCACATCTAACCGTTTGGTACAAATATCTATCAGGATATACCATTCTCTTTCTGCATTTTGTGAAGAAAATTTCCATAGCATTTGTTCTCAACAGTGTAATTCATTTCTTGTTGTGATTTGTGAGCTGTTCACACCAACCTGATGGTTTGTTTCAATTAAAGTTTCTTATACTCACAGAAACAATTGCGCCCTCAGGGATGGGTCCCCTCCTACCCCCAGACTGGGAGCAATGCCTCCCTGCTCTGAGACTCTCACAAGTCCCCGGCCTGGTTCAGGCAAATGATCCCTGGGAGCCTCAGAGAAGTCACCCAGAGGCCTAATCACCAGGGACCTGGGGCAGAAGCACAGAAGTGTCTGCTTACAGAAGTGGGACCTGAGCAGGACCAAGCCCAGAATTCTCTATTTCCACAGGAAGAGAACACAAGTTAAACGTAGCCCATGGAGTTTGGCTTCACCTCAATCTCTTCACAAAAAAAAAAAACTTTTTTTTTTTTTCCTTTGAGACAGGGTCTCACTTTGTTTCTACCTGTGGTTGAAGCCAGGCAGTCACCCAGGCTGGAGTGCAGTGGTGCAAACACAGCTCATTGAAACCTCAACTTTCCGGGCTCAAGCAATCCTCCTACCTCAGGCCTCCGAGCAGCTGGGACTACAGGTGTGAGCCACCATGCCTGGCTAATCTTTTTGTGTTTTTGTAGAGATGGGGTTTTGCCATGTTGCCCAGGCTGGTCTTGACCTCCTGGACTCAAGAAATCTGCCTGCCTCGGCCTCCGAAAGTGCTGGGATTACAGGCATGAGCCACCATGCCCAGCCAAACATATCCATAAATAAATAAATAAATGACCAGGCATATACATATGATTTATTATTGTATATATTATATATGTATTTATTATTATTATTTTTAAATGAGAATTTAGAGTTGAGAGAAAGAAAATGGAGAACAGAGGAGATGGTTCTCCTGGCGCAGGCCTCCTCCAAGGGGAGCTATGAGGCCGGGAGGGATGCTCTGACCAGAAGAGACCTGGACTTTACCTCGGCCTCAGTGTCTTCACCTATCATTGCAGGAGTTTGCACCAGCATGCCGCAGTCCTGGGCCACAGAACAGGTCCTGGCCCACAGAAGGCCCTCCAGAATTATGGGCTTGTATGTTGGTGAGTGAATGAGGCCCTGCTGGCTCTGACAGATGGATTTAGCCAAATCCACGGTCACTGAAGGGTCAGGGCTCAGAGACTGGCCTTGGCAGGTCCCAGAGCTGTCTTCTCAACGTCTTTCCAAAACATGGGGGAGGAGCAGGTGACCACATGGCTCCTGAGGAAGGGCCCCCACTGGGGCATGTGGTAGTCCCAGGCCAACTTTCCCCTGGGTTTCCTCGAGGAGTATCTGACTCAGCGAGCTCCTGGGAAAGCCTTGCCTTAAAGAAATCTGAAACAAGAATTGTAAAAATAGAGCCAAGAAACTGTTCAATGCAGTGATGACAGAGGGTATTGCTTCAACCCGCAAAAGACTCTGGCTTTGAATGCCTGCCTTACACTGAGCGGGGCTTGTGTCAAATGAGAGTGGACCTTGGGCCTTTGTTCCCACCTGTGGTTGAAGCCAGGCAGGTACCAAATGACTCCCTGAACCACCTTTGCCACAGCCATTTACCTGTGAAAGTAGGGGTGGCAGTTCGAGGGGCAGCTGGCTCAGGGGCTGAGAAAGCCCATTTGCTTCCAATGGAAGATTCCCTGGGCCTTCCTAACCTGAGAGCAGCTTGAAGCAAGGAGGATACCAGGAAGGCTGTCTGTGTGTGGGATTGGGAGCTCTGGTTCTGGGTAACAAAGCATCATCAAGCTTGGGGCCAGTGGTGTGCCATGGAAGGAAGAGACACAACAGTCTTTGTTCATGTGGAAACAAGAGAGGGAGGTGTCAAAATCCCAGGCTGCTACAGCCTGCTGTGTGACCTTGGGAAAGCTTGTCACCTCTCTAGGCCCCTGAGATTTCTCACCTTTGGCAGAGTTCAGTGAATGTTCCAGAAGAAAAGGGAGTGGCAATGGGCCATACAACTGCCAGTATACAAAGGCTCAAGGGGCACGCTGGTACTCAAGACAGAAGGGGCAGCTGGCATGAGGGACAAGTGACAAGGCAGCATGGGGACTACACACACACACACACACACACACACACACACACACACACACACACGCCCTCACTCTGCAGAAGCTCACTGACCAGTAGAGGTCAACGCTGACCACATAGCTCAGAAAAGGAGGAGCTGGGCTGAGGTGGTAGGGCAGGATTGCATGGAGGCCCAGAGGCTGCCACCGAGATATAATACGGGGAACTAACTCCCTTCTGTTTCCCTCCAAACACTCAGCACCACTGCTCCTGAGCACTGCTCAGGGTCTGCTGTCTCCTGGAAGAGCCAAGAAGGGAGTCAGAGGAGGGACCACCCTGCCCAGGAAAGAACAGCACAATTCTCTCTTACCCTGGGGAACAGCAGAGCTCAGTGCTCTCTGAGTAATCTTGGGCATGTTAGGGATGAGATGAGCTTCATGTCTGGTTTATGACACGAAGAGATTAAAGGCAGCAACTTCAGAGGGTTAAGTGCCATGATGCAGGTATCTTGGGTATTCCAGTCTGACAAATAGTAACTGCTCAGTAAATACTGGTTATTATTATTATTGATCTCTGAGGCACCCATGGTGCCCTGCACATAGAAGAGTCTCCCTAAGTAAATCCAGCATAAAGAGACAAAGGTGTCAGGCCCCAGGAGGCTGGTTGCATGTGGTCTTGGGAAGGGAGGGGCCTATTCATGAAAACGTTCTAGCTCTGCCCTGTGTCCCTCTGGCCCTCACTGTGTCCCCACCCAACCAAACGAAATGAAAGGAAACTAAAGTTTATTGAACATCTCCCAGGAACCATCCATATATGATCTCATATAATTCTCATGGTAATTCCAAAGTTAGGAGTAATTATCTCCATTTCACAGATATTAAGTCTCAAGGTCACATAAGGTAGAAATTGAGAGAGCTGAGAATCAAACACAAGCCTCTAACTCTGGAGCCTCTGTGTTGTCAGTTTCACGCTTTCTCAAGGGTGGGCCCTGGAAGGACTTAGAATCTCCTTCCTTCCCCTTTTACCTTCAGCCTGAGACCCTGAGTCCAGGAGAGCCACCTTGTTATCCTCTTGATTCAATTCAAGAATAGCTCCATGAAATCTCTATGTCTCTTTCTCTGTCGTATCTTTGATCATATTTGGTTTTACCTCTGTACAGTCAATTGCCTGGCTTCCAAAGCAAATATCCTGTTTTCATCTGTGTCAAGCCCATTTTACCCAAATCTCTCTCTCTTTCTGTCTGTCTCTCTTTCTCTCTCTCTCTCTACACACCGTTTTAAAAGAAAATGTATTAATACTTCTCACTCCTAGCCAAACACACTCCAGCAGGAATGAAGGTTCCAGCAACTGATGAAAACTGCAAACCAAACCCCAGTGTTCCCTTCCTTGTCCCTTGCTTCCGTCGGGTACCTAGCTGTCTAATTGAATTCAGAGGCCATCTGCCCAACATTTGGATTGCAAAGGAATGAGTCCAGCTCTAGGAGGCTGCTTCTCTGCAGACCTCCCAGGTGTTGCCCTAGACATGTCCCTATGGAAGACTGCCAGAGTCGCAGGTAACATCTTCTAGGTGGAAGATGGGTTCAATTATTTGAACCTCTTGGATTGCAGTCTATATGATAATGCAAAAGTCAGTGGACTATTCCCTAAATCCTGTTTCAGGGATTAGTCAGCTACAGTCATTCAAACTAACACACAGACAGCCCTGCTTGACTCAGCCTACACACATCCATCCATCACTCACTCAACAAACACACAGTGGAGCCTCTGCAATTGCCAGACAACAGACAAACAAGCCCCGTCAGCTCCATCCTGTCACCTTTCCATCCTTATGGCCATGCCCAAGACCAGAACATCATCATCTCTTATTGGTCCAGGACAACAGCCACCGAATAGATTACCACCTTGAACAGCCTCTCAGGTCCCTACAATCTCATGGTGCCTCATGTTCAAGCCTCATCTCCGGAGTCTCTGTTCATATATATGGCATTCCAGTGAAGCCAAACTTCTTGTAGCTCCCACATAGTAGTTTTGTGGAATGTATTAGTTATCTAATGCTGCATAACAAATGACTCCAAAATTTATGGACCTAACACAACAATTTATAATCCCTCACTGTTTACATGACTGGGATCAGCTGGGAAGTTCTCACTTGGGCTTTCTCATGCAGTTGCAGTCAGATGGTAGATGGAGCCAAAGTCATCTGAAGGCTCAACTGGACCATATGTCCAGAATGGCTTATTCACTTACATGTTCAGAGACTCAGCCAAGATAACCAGAACAGATAACCAGATAGGATAGCCAGCTAAGATAACCAGAAACAGAGCTAATAATCTCTCCATATGGCTAGCTTAGGTTTCTTCACTGCATACAGTCTTAGAATAGTTGGACTTCTTACACAGTAGCTGGCTTCCCCCAGTATGTGCATTTCAAGAGCTATATATTACTTTTTAAAGAGATATTCCTTGAACCATTGCAATTCCACTGGATTTCTAAGACTATTACTTGTTCACTTCACAAGGCATTGGCCATGAGTGAAGTGAGGGAGTTGCACTCGCCTAAAACAGAAGAGCCAGTCCATCCACTGGTAAGCAGCAGTTACAAGGTAAACACTAAGGCGCCCGAGAGAGTTGGGATTATTTAAGAATTGATTGTGCCTTCATTGCTTGATGAATATGTAGTCCTGAAGTTGGGGTCTCGTATTTTCAGAATTTCTGGAACATATTTGACCTGACATTCTCACCTGACATCAGAACATTTGAAGGCTTGCTTCTTCATCTGATACCAGAACCAAATCTACTTGCTTTCCATCTCACTCAAAATGGCATAATATTGAAACTGCACCTAAGATAGAACTAATGACTAGGGAGCATCTAGTTTATTTGGGAGGTGACCCCAGGAAGCAGAAGTGATAGCATGAGGAGAGTGAGGTGGGGGAGGAGGAGAAGCCAATAAGGGAGATGTTAAGAAGTGAGGTGCCACTGTGTGCAAGAGGGGCTCAATTCCATTGGGACCTCCCAAGTGTCATCAAAAATAACTTCTACAAGCTAGAGAGCAGAAGGATGGTTACCAGAGGCTGGGAAGGTGGTGGCTGAGGTGGGCGGCAAGTGGGATGATGAATGGGTACAAAAAATAGAAAGAATGAATAAAAGCTAGTATTTGATAGCACAATAGGGTGACTATCATAATTTTATAATAATCAACAATAATTTAATTGCAAACTAAAAGTATAAGTGGAATGTTTGCAACACAAAGGATAAATGCTTGAGGTGATAGATACCCCATTTATCCTGATGTGATTATTACACATTGCATGCCCATATCAAAATATCTCATGTACCCACATAAATATATTCACCTACTGTGTACCAACAAAAATTAAACATAAAAAATTTTTAAATAAAAAATAAATATCTCCTACATCTGTCCATCCAAAGGATGGGAGTCAGGCATTTATCCACCGGCTTCCCACTAGTTAGGGGTTGCCCCTGAGAGTTTATCCATACGCTCAAGCTCAGGGAGACAGAGAGTCTGGCCTTGGACAGGATTGGGGCAGAAAGCTAAAGAACTTAGCCGTGACTAGATGCTGTCAGGTCAGGTGGACCTGAGTTTGCCTACAATCATTCTCTGTAGGTGTCGCTGAAGAGGTGACCTGGAAATGTGATGTAGGTCACTGGAGGCATCCAGTACAGTTTTCGTAACTACTTCTTTCTTTCCAGAGGCAAAGTTTTCATCTCAGTCCTTGTTCTTATAGCTTACATGAGGCCATTTAGCCAGCTCATTGCTAAATGACAAACAGGCAGGATTTTTCTTCTAGAGTCCCCTGATTCACACTCCTTGAATTTCTAAGAGGAACAAGTGTAAAGGTTTACCTTTCCTTTACCTTGAGGCCCTATATGAGAAGGATTTTTATTGCTGAATGACGTTCTTCTCAGAAAAGGGGTCCATGACAAGCAAAGACGCCAAAGGAACACCCCCACATATTACAGGGAATGAAACTGAAATTTGTTTGCTCAGGGATGTCATTTTCACACATCCCTGTGAATGGGGGGAACTGGGGCCCCCCCTTTTCCTTCATGTTTAGGGGAAATTGCTTTGGAAATGCCTTCCCACCTCCTCCAGTCCAATTCCATGGCCAGGGGAAATCTAAAACCCCCTTTCAGGCTCCTGCCAAGTCTTGGGAGTTTCTGTTCTCCTGGGTCCACTGCCTCATAGGCTCCAGCTTCCTTGAATGTTTTATAACACATCAATTCCAACGAGAAACTCAAGCATATGTTTTTTCCAACAACAAACAATTGTTCACATGTAGCATATGTAAATTTGGTGAATTTTTCTCAAGGTTGAGAGAGGGCAGATAGCAAGAGGCAGGTCTTGCCCCACTTAAAACACCTCCCTGGTTCCTTCTTGAATGCCCTGAGAATTCCAAAAACTCCTTCTGTTACCATAGCTCTCCCTCTCAGGAAATTCATCTACTGGACACCTTTAGAAAGTTTTTTTGAATAATTTTTTATTTAAAAAAGTTTTTTTAGACAAGGACAGTTCACTTTACCAAGAAGAGTTTGGTGCCAGCTACTAAGTAATTCTATCTAACCCCTTTAATTATTGATGTTCAGCCAGTGTGTTATCTGAGATTCTGTGCCAGCTACTAAGATAATCCCCACCTACCCACTGCATTACTGATGCTCTGCCACTGTGTTGCTTGGCTTATTAACCAGTACTCCTTGCGGCACACCCTTTGCCTGGCCAGGGAGGCCATCCACACAACTTACACCCTGGGTGCAACCCAGAGGACATGGCTATGGTACTAGTACAAGCAATGGAAGCCATTAATTAATACATTATGCGAATTTACTAAAAACTGCTAAGGTAGCTCATGGAATCCAAGAAACAGGGAAACCCCAGCCCCAGGAAGGCTGGGATCAGAACTGTGTGGAGTCCACAGCCCTGCGAGTTTGCAGTTTCTTTCTTGTTTTTGTTTATTTTGCTGTTGTTGTTGTTTTAAGACAGTGTCTCACTCTGTCACCCAGGCTGGAATGCAGTGGCGCTATCTGCACTCACTGCAACCTCTGCCTCCCAGGTTCCAGCAATTCTTGTGTCTCAGCCTCCCACATAGCTGAGATGATAGGCACTCACCACCACGCCTGGCTAATTTTCATATTTTAACTAGAGACAGGGTTTCACCATATTGGCCAGGCTGGTTTCAAACTCCCGACCTCAGGTCATCCACCTGCCTCTGCCTCTCAAAGTGCTGGGATTATAGGCACGAGCCACAATGCCCAGCCAAGTCTGCAGTTTCACACTACCTCTTTGTCTACAATTAATGTGACTCTGTTGGAAAGACTGCCAGTCATATTTGTATATGTTCTAAACTTCAGATTCCCAAAACAGAGTCTGATTGGGTCAGCTTGGGTAAGGCATCTGCCTGTGGACCTATGAATGATATTTAAGGGCCAAGGAAAGTGATAGAGATATGGCTATTTCCACAGGTGGGGTCGTGGGAGGTGACCAGGGGAGTGGGCAGGCATTTTGGACTGGGAAGCCTGCTTGGGAAGGTGTGCTTCAGCTGTGCATTCATAGTCTGTCTCACACTCACAGGAGGTGGACCCTCCATTCTGGGATCACCATCCTGAGTGGCCCAACCCTTAACCCTATGTGACATTGGTGGTGTTGGTTTTTAAAGAGTATAAGCTGTAGGCTCTAGTGAAATTCTAAGCCTTGTTTTGAGGTTTGAAACTGAAGAAGCATTTCAACCTTTCTGCCACTGCCATGGTGGGCCAGGGCACAGCATCTTGGGTTGTATTTCATGGCACTTATCCTCTTTGTCCTGTTTGCTGGCTCTCCTCTGGAAACACTCCCTCCTCCTTGTCAAACAGAATCTTTCCATTTGCCCCGAGTCCTCTTTTTTTTTTTTTTCTTTTTTCTTGTTTTTTGAGATGGAGTCTCACTCTGTAGCCCAGGCTGGAGTGCAGTGGCGCAATCTCAGCTCACTGCAACCTCCATCTCCCAGGTTCAAGTGATTCTCCTGCCTCAGCCTCGTGAGTAGCTGGGATACAGGTGCATGTCACCTTGCCTGGCTAATTTGTGTGTGTGTGTGTGTATTTTTAGTGGAGACAGAGTTTCACCATGTTAGCTAGGATGGTCTTGATCTCCTGACCTCGTAATCCACCTGCCTCAGCTTCCCAAAGTGCTGGGATTACAGGTGTGAGTCACCACGCCCAGCCCCGAGTCCTTTTCCTTTTGTAACCATTTGATGTAGGCAGCCACCTCACTTGTATTCTCCACTGTCTTTTTTTTTCCCCTCAGGGCTAGCACAACATTTTATAAGGAAATTTGGGAATTAATGCCATAGTTAGATTAAGCTATATAGATAATTAGAGTTTATAGTTTGAAAAATTTTCCAAACTGAACCTAGATACCTATTTCTTATGAATTTTTTTATTGCTGTGGATTTTTTTAAAATTTAGTGTCAAGATGTATAGTTAAAGTTAGTTGTTTAAATAAAGTTTGTTTTCGTTTTTAGTAGTAGGATTTGGGATTTGGGTGGAAAAAAATAGAAAAAGATGCAGATCCTCAATTAATAAAGCCTGTTATTCTAACCTTAGCCTTTCTGACTTTGCAATTGCCATACTTCTGCCATCCACTACAGAATACTCCGATGCTTGAACATTATGAGGTGTAAATAATAATTATTGGAGGCATTTATCAATTACTTTCTATGTGATAAGCACCCTGTTGAGCCCTTTGCAGACTGCATTAATTTCTGTGGGCTGCCATAACAAATTATCAGAAACTTGGTGGTTTAAAACAACACAATCTTTTTTCTCTCACAGTTATGAAGGCCAGAAGTCTAAAATAAAGGTGTTGGCAAGACCATGTCCTCTCTGCAGTCTCTTGGCAAGAATCTTTCCTTGCCTCCTCCTCTTGTGGTGGTTCTCATTATTTCTTGGCTTGTGGCAGGTAAGTCCCATCTCTGCCTCCATCTGCATATGGTCTTCTCTGTACCTCTCTGTGTCCTCTCCTTTTCTTATAAGGACATCAGCCATTGAATTTAGGGTCCTCCTTAATCCAGTGAGATCTCATCTTTATAGTTAACTAATTACATTTGCAAAGACCTTCTTTCCAAATAAGATCACATCCTGAGGTTCTGGGTGAACATGAACCTTGTTGAGGGGGTGGGTATTCAATCCACTCTCACATCGGGATTAGTAGATATAGTTATTTCCATTTCATCAGTGGGAAAGGTGAGACCCAGGAGGAGATGAACTTGCCCTGCCACTCAACTAAACACTGAAAGAGTTTGGTTGAGGACTTAGCTCAGTCTGATGCCAGCTTTGTTCTCTTTCTGCTATGTCATGCTGCTTCTAGAAAACCAAACTGCAAACTCAAGTCTAGAAAGCAATGGCATCAACATTTATCCATCCATTGACTTCCAGACCATACCACTTGGAGGCAAAAGATCAGGAATAAGTAGGTAAATTCTCATAGAATATGAGAATTTTGAACTCCTACTAGGTGCCAAATTTTTATATATCCCTTAAATAGCCACAATACCTTATGAAGTGACTATTTGAGGTGCATTCAGGGATGGGATTGAGACTCAAAGATCATGACTTGCCCAAGGTCACATAGCTAGTGGTTACCAAACGCAAATTTTGGTTCAGATATTGTGTTGCATTTAAGTTCATGATGAGCTCATCATTGTTTGTAAATGGCAGTGATCATGCCATGTATTGCAATATTATGTATTCCACCAGGACCTAACTATCCAACCATCACACAACGGTGAGAGGGCCAGGATCATTCTCCTCTAGGGTCTTAGTTCTAACTAGTGAGGTGACCTTAGGACAAGCCAATTTTCTGGGCCTTTGTAACAGGAGGAGCTAGCACTGGACAGTACCTTCATTGCTGATGTTTTGTAAGCATATACAACACTTGTATAGTTACAGGAAAATGCCCTTGCCCATATATGTTAATATTTGCTGGAGTGTGGTCAGGGTAATACAAAGAATGTTCTCACTACTGACTTTTCACCCCCGAGTTAATAGTTAACTTTGTCTCCTTGTTTGACTATGCTGTCTGTTGGCTTTGGTCAGAAAGAAAAATTCTGAAACACCTAGTAGAATGGTGATAACATTTGTCTTTCTTCACCTTTACTTCATGTGGTTTATTTCTATTAAGGTAGGTCAGGATAGCTTTTCAAAAACATGATATTTCAAAAATACAGTTTAGTATAAAACAATGTACCATGTATATCTCTGAACAGATAAGTGTTCAAAATAGAAGTATTTTCTTTATATGTTCATGGTATTTTTAAAAGTTAGAGTCATCTATTGCAGCAATTTGGAAAATCCTTTTTTGCAGGCTGTTCAGTAAAGGAAAGGTGGAAAGGTCTGTGGCCGCACCGTGAGGTGGGAACAGTGGGAACTTTTTTTTTTTTTCCAAACAGGGTCTTACTCTGTCGCCCAGGCTGGAATGCAGGGGCCACATGTCGGCTCACTGCAACCTCCGCCTACCAGGTTCAAGCGATTCTCCTGCCTTGGCCTCTCAAAGTGCTGGGATCACGGGCGTGAGCCACTGCATCCAGCCAACAGTGTAAACTTTGGGGTCACGCAAACCTTTGATCAATTTGAGTTCTGTAACCCACTAGCCATGTGACCTTGGGCAAGTCACAGTCTCTGAGTCTCAATCTCATCCCCGAATGCACCTCAAAAAGTCACTTCATAAATTACTGTGGCTATTAAAGGGACATATAAAAATTTGGCACCTACTAGGAGCTCAATTAATCCACTCCTCCTCCTCCCTCCTTTAGTCAGTTGTTTTGTTGAATAAAAATCTACCATTTTGGAAATGTGGTTAGGATCATATGATTTAATTCCCTTCTCTTCCAAGTCTACTGGTGAAGTGGAAAAAGTGAATCTCTTTGTCTCATTTTGATTAGGCCTCAGGGCAATATTCTGGAAGAAACTCAAGCAGCATGGAATGTTATCTCCCCATTCAGAAACAGTGCCTACGTTCATACACGTAAATTGAATCTCCCATTCTGTCTCACCACTGGATTTTACCTCTTGTGCCCTGAAATGAAAGGAAGGTTTGAAGCAGTACCATGAAACTGTCAGCGAGCTCACTTGCTAAATCATTGTTGGAACTGGAGGGATTTTTGCTGTGGAGGTAACAAGGGATCATAGCCTGCTTTGGTGCCCAGCCCAGAAAAGTATAGCTGAGACTTGGGCCTGCTTCTGGTTGCAAATTGTTTACTGTTCAGCACTGTGGGCACATTTCCTGTTGGCCCTGCACAGAAACGACAGATGCCTATGGTCATGCACCAGGACTTGGCCTGTCAGAGAAGCTTGTTTAGAAGAGATTTAGACTGTGGAGGGAAAACCATCATGAGGGTGAAAAGGGTTGGGTAAGGTGGCTGTGCACAGAACCCTGGACGATGAAGGCAGGGGCAAGAGAATGGGCCTGGTCACCTTGGCAGGCCCCTCCAGTCCCAGCAGCAAACAGGTAATGAGCCTTCGTATGCTGCTTTTGTGTGCTAGCCCCTGTGCTCCTAGCTGGAGGAATGAGGGTAAATGAGAAACAGCTCCTGCCTCCAAGGTCAGAATTCAGTGCAGAAGACAGCCTATTAGCCATCCAGTGTAACAAGGCAGAACGGAGGCCTCTGCTCCACACAGAAGGAGGACGGCACAGTTAAGGACAGGGCCTCTGCGGCCCTGCAGCCTGGATTCAAACCCTACCTGAGCTGATACCTAGCTGTGTGACCTTGGGCAAGGTGTCTGACCTCACTGAACCTCAGAGGCCTCACCTGTGAAATGGGGAGTCTAATAATACTAAACTCCTGGGGTTGTCAGAGGATGGAAAGAGCATTTTCAGAGTGCCTGGCACATTGGAGACACTTTGCAGTTAAAATATAACCCTCAGGAAATCTGTTTTCAGTATGAGCTGAGACAGAGACCACGTTTTGCAAACTGAAAATCAAGGCACCTGAATAGGGCAGCAGAGCTTTCCTGATTTACACACATGTATTTGTGAAAAGTCTTACAGAGGGTGGAAACCTTAAAGCACATTTGAGTTTAACAGGAGAATCCAAGTGTTTGACATTAGCACCTTGTGTGCCTTTTGCCCCTGATTCTTTCCAGCAGAGGCTTATGGGGTTCTTTCAATGCTGGGGAGGCCTGGAAGCATCCCCAGGTCTTCAGTAAACTTCCTTAGGTAAAATCAGAGCAATGTAGGAAAGACTGACTCTGTGATAAATCCTGAAGACCAAACCGAAAGACCCCATGATGCAGAGAGAGCCAGTATGGGGAGAAACAGGTGCTTTCTGGGCTAGCTCCTCTGTCTTCCCCATGGGTCTGCTTTCTAATAGTCCTGTTTCCATTCTATCCATCCCGACCCCACACTGCCATGGAACACATCCTGAGCACAGATATGTGTACATATGTTTGTAAGCATTCACATGTGCCCATGGGTGTGCACACACACACATGTGTCAGAGCTGTCTCTCTAAGCTCTCCTGGCTCTGAGGAAATAGTCTTGCTTCTAACTGGATCTAGGCAGGCCCCTAATAGTACATCCACTCAGGCCCTAAGGCCTGTGAGCCAGACCGCGTCTCCCACATACCACAGGTCTATTGTCTGCCCTCATTCTGACCTTCTCAGCATGTCCTCATTTCCAGCCCAATGCCCTCCTCACTGACTCGGAGACAGAATTTGGCCCTCAGGGCTCCATGGGACACAGCCTGCAGTCACCCTATGGCTCTACACTGAAACCCAATCAAACTAGTTCCAGCCACTGGGACCCACCCAATGTAGATGGCCAGACAGGCCTGAGCACCTCTGCAGGTGAGGAGGCGAACCTCTGCCCCTCTGTAGCTGCAGCCTCTCCGTGATCCCCAGAACCAACCATTTTTCCTCAACTCAGTTATGAACAGCACTTTCCCTCTCCAGGGAAGCATCATGGTGGCATACAATGAGAAAAGAATGGCCCTTGCGTCGGAAGACTGTTCTAGTTGCGACACCTTGGGGAGATGCTGTAAAGATTCTGGCCCTTGATGTCTCCCTCCCACATTTTAAGTATCCCATAGAGTTTTATAGATGGAAACACTTTGTAAATTTTTAAGGGAAACTATTGTTTTTTGCCCTTTCTGTTCCTACCTGCTACCTTTCTGCACTTGCCCCTCACACCCTTCCCCCTCATATTTCATACCAGGAGCAATATTTTTATTAATTGTCAATTCCTCCAACCACCTATTTCTGGACAATGATTCTGTTATAATAGATTTATATAAGCAATTAAAGACTGGGAGTGTGAGGACTGAGTTTTTCAAGAACAGAACTGTGTGCTAACTTCCCAGCCCCTAGCCCAGTGCCTGGTTGAGTGAATGAATGAACACAGGAATACATGCCATGATGAGTTTGCTACTTAGTATGAAAGGCTGCTTTATGCTAGCCAGACCAAAGATGCCATCCGATAATGCGGAGCTCACGGCAGCATCCCATGAAGATTAGCTGCATAGCAAAGACTGACAGAGACAAGAGATGGTGTCCACAGAAATGTCCCCACTTCTGCACTGCCCTACTCCTACTTGGGACTCTTCCCAGAGTCCTCATTTTGGCACCTGGCACTCCAGTCAGAACACTGGAGTTATCTTCAATATCTTTCTCCCTTACTTACGTTGTTTAGCCCTAGGGATCCCACATACCAAAACTTCTCTCTCTCTCTTTCTCTCTCCTGCTACCACCGTATTTTTAGCCATTATTACCTCTTGCCTTTATTACTGTACAATTCTAGATCCCTAATCCCTCCCCTAATTTGTTTAGCTAGAGTAATCATTTTCTAGCAAAAATCAGGTCATGTCATTTCCCTTCTTAAAACCCTTCCATAGCTTCAGTCTACATTTAGAATAAAATAGGACTCAAAATAAAATTTTTGTATAATAGTTGTACAATGTGTAACTCTAACTTACACATTGCACAAAATAACTTAGCACAATGTATAAGTAGGAGTAATGCTAGCTGCTGTAACAAATGGAACACGAAACACGTAATTCTTGAAACCCAGTAGAAGGTTATTTCTCAGGACCTAATGTCCAAGGTGAGTGGTCCTAGTTAGCAATGGTTTTAAACTGTGGTTTAGGAACCATCTTCTGTCTAGCAACTTTATTATTGTTGAGAGCCTCGAAGACATCTGCTTCTAGCTGGGAGAATGGAAAAAAGAGCTCTGGGGAGGTAAACCTATCTCTTAAATGTCCCAGGCTAAAAATGACATGTATCATTTTGATTTGGCAAGAATTGGCCACATCAAAATGTGAGGATGACAGGAATGTAATTCCTGATTGGCCAGCCACTTCCCAGGAGTAACTGTGTATTCTGAAAGGGATAGCGTAATTTTCAGTGGGAAGGGGTCGTCTCTTTAACACATGACACACAAGGCCATATGTGACATGTCCGACATTTTCTACTTCACTTGAGTCTGCCAGCATACCTTTCACTCTCAGTGGGCCACTGTCTTTCTCATCTGACCCACTCTCCAGCTCCCTTTCAGTGCCATAAGTATTTGTTGAATGAATGGATCTATGAATGAATGAATATCTTATTTTTAATATTTATGAAATTAAATTAAGGTTAGGAGACAGAGTAATCTTGTATTTATTGAGCATTTATTATATGTCACCACTTGGCTAAAATCTTCACACACATTATCTAATTTAATCCTCAGACTAACTTTTCAAGATAAGTATCTTTACTTCCACTGTTCTCTGTGAGGGATCTGAAGCTCATGATTCCTAAGCATTTTGCCACAAATCAAATAGCCAGAACTTGGTGAAGTTGGAATTCATGCTCCCAAAGGTCAAGGCTCACTGGGATTTTACAGTGTCATTAAAGGAAATTCCATGAGTAGGAAGGACAGATCAAGCAAACTATATTAGGACAAGAGTTCTTCACCTACTCTTGCCCTCTCATTTATATTTTCTTTTCTTCTGTGCAGGCAGGTGCTGTGGAATGAGTGTTGTCTGTTTTCTTCTCTTTATTTAAATATGTTTTGGTAACAGTTAAGTACTTTTATAAGCCCACCCACTTCACCCACAAAAATTCTCTCATCCATAACTTCTATGTTTCCGGAAAGTTAAATTCTAATAGTGCCTTTTCCTATGAAGTGAGTCCATTCAGAAGAGCAACTGATAAACAAGCACAGACTCAGCCATTGGTACCTGAGGGCTGCAAGGCCAAGCAAATCCATTCTCCATCAGGATTTCCTGGGGCTCAGAGGTCAGAACACAAAGAGGCTCCAGTTGAGGGGCAAGAAAATAGTACTGAACCCCAAAAGGGAGAAAGAAGGACCTGCCCCATAAGAGCAATGTAAAATGAAGCTCCACTTTGGAAACCTCTGTAAGCCCTTTGCCATCCTGCCCCCCAGCTTATTCTTGTCTCCCTTTAGCCCCAACACCAACACTTTGGTGTCAATTACAGAATTCATTTTGAGGCTACAAGTGAAGGGAAGAGGAGAGGGGATGAGGAGGTGATTCAACACATACATTCAATCAATGGTCAGACTGGGTCACAGCCCTGTCCCTGCTAGAGTAGCCAAATGTTCAAGTTTGAGACTGAAGAGCTACCCTGATTGCAGGACTTTCAGTGCTAAAATCTGCAGAGTCCTGGGAGAGTGGTGAATTGGTCACTCTGGTCCCTGCTGACCTACTCTTTAGAAAAATATACAGGAATAATTTATAACCCGGAAGTCATTTAAAATTAAATATTGAAATAAATACCAAGATTCATTGAGTTAAGCACAGGATTTGTACATTTTTCTGTAGTATTTTCAATTTTAATGTAAATTTTACTTTTAAAAGATCTTCAGTTTTAGAAGGTTGTTATTACTGTGTCACAAATAGTAACTGCTATGACTTCATAGGTTACGAATCAGCAAATAGTTTAAATATTTAATTTGAACTCAGGTGATCTGTTTACAGATAATTATACAATGTAAAAAGATAGAGGGAAGTTTGTCATTAAAAATGATGGCATTTGACAATAACAATTGAACACTTTAAATTTTGATGTTGTGTGTTGCAACATTATCTTATAAAATAAAAACTACAATAATCTATTCAAATTAGAGTTATCACATAAATATCTATTATCTGCTTTTCTTATTGAGTCAAGTCCTTAATTCTATGGAAAAGTGAATATAAATCTGTAAAATATTAATATGAATTACATTTTAGAAAATAGCCTTGATTGAAGCATCCAAAAATAGGAAAACAAAATAATGAAAATGAACCTCAGATTTAACGTATGTGGATATTATGAGTCGGCCCATAGGACAGGACTTTATTGAAAGTCTCACCGCTTTATTTAAAATGTCAGAAATGGTAGTGTTCATTTGTTCAGATCCCAGGTGAATAGAGCAGGCCATCCGAAATGGCTTTGCATATGTTGCTTTTAAGTAGAAAAGCTAAGGATAACCCGGGAAAGAAAACTTGCAATTTATTTAACATCATGACCTATATATGCAGAGAGGTAGGCCCCTGCTCTCTCTCACAGATAGGAGAGAAGGGAGAATGCCTGTGCTCTGGATCTTTAACTCACAGTGTCCGCTCCTCTTAGAGAACGCAGCCCAACTGCTGTCCTGTTTGTACCTGAGGCGAGAGCGAGGAGATGAGAGGAACACAATGAAGGAGTGGACTCTAGTGCTTCAAGGGGTACTGCCAATCATGGCACACGAGAAAACACATGCAATTCGTAGTGCCAGTCAGCACTTATTTTGACTGAAAGTAAAATGAGGCAATAACACCCAGATCTTGCTGAAATGTACAATGTTTCCCTTTCTTACTCTCTTCGTGTATCTCCATATATCTCTCTTTGGGATGACTATTTTCTCCAAAGGAGACAGTGTCTGTTGGAATGTGTATGTATTTGAGGTGATTTGTATCAGCATCTGTGATGGTTCATGTTCTGTGTCAGCTTCACTGGGCTATGGCTCCCAGTTATTTGGTCAAACATCAGCCTAGATGCCGCTGTGAGGGTACTTTTTAGCTGTGATTAATATTAACAATCAGCTGACTTTGAGTGAAGATTAACATGAAATCAATAGACTTTAAGTAAGAAGAGTGCCCTCCAAATGACAGTGGGCCTTATCTAATCCATTGCAAGCCTTAAGAGCAAGATGGAGATTTCCTGAAGAAGGAGAAATTCCCCTCAAGATTACAACATCAACTCTTGCCTGAATTTTTACAAATTTCAGGTTTGCTAGCCCACAGAATTGTGTAAGACGATTCCTTAAAGTCTCTCTATTATATGTAATATAAAGTTCATAAAGCTATAGAGAGCAAGCTTTCAGAAGTGCTCTCGTATATGTATATACACACACATAGAATATGTATATGTATACATATATACATATAATTGAATATGTATATGTATTCATATATATATACACACACACACACATTATATTATTTCTATTTCTCTTATTTCTCTGGAGAACCCTAAGTAATACATCATCCTTTTGAAAAGAAGATCTAGAACATTACAACCAACCACTGTCACAAAAGGAGCCCAGTACCAATCAAGCTGGCTAGAATGAGGCCGTCACACCTGACTAGGAAAGTCCTTCTGCTGATTCTAGCAAGCTGAGGAAAATGGTAGACAATAGGTACAGGGTAGCTTTCCCAAGGCTCCTGGTTGACCAGTTTGCTCTGCTTAAAATATAGTACCTATGTTCTTAAGAAGTCTTGTCACAAAAGTACCCATAAAGACAAGCTTCAGTTGGAGAAGGAAGGAGAGTCAGGCCTAGAGACTTTCAAATGCTCAATAGTAAAGTCCTGTTTATCCTGCGGGAATTTTGATCATGATAATTTTTAACAGCTGCGGTATTTATCTGCAAAACCCAAACATCACTGAGCAGGGTTGGACCACTTCTGTTTTTTGCTCCTGGGTTCAGGCCTTTCTTCCCCTTTCTCTGCCAGCAATTTCATTAGTTTGGGGAGCCAAACCACAGGAACAAAGCAGCCTCCTACATCCAGGGTTGGTCCTGAGAACGGCTAGTTCATCACTACCAGGCCAGACCAACCAGAGACTTCACCTGAAAAGCTAACCTTGTCCTTAAGTAGGTCCCTCATATTCAATGAGCATTACAAAAACACATGGTGCAGGGAAAAGGCCCTCATTTCAGTGTGAGTCATCCTGTGGGCAACTTCCGATCAAGGTTTTTCAGCTGTGCGCTAGCAGAGTTAGGTGCAGAGATTTGAAGTCCCCTCATTCTTTTTTTCTTTTAGTCAGTTCAAAAGCTAGAATTGGGGGTTTGCAATGAAATGGTAACCTCAAGAATCCATGGCATATTCCCTTAGAAAGGATTATTTAAAATCAGAAACCCAATTGGATTCTTCTGCCAGTACCTACCAAAGACTGATACTTTGATTCTACAGATGATTCCTGCACACGTAGACATGGAGACGTGAGCCACAGTTTGCACTGAGGAAGCTCGAGGTCTCTGACTCCACCCCACATGCCAACCATAGTGGTTGTAGATATATCCTAGAATGTATTCATTAACCTACAAATAACTATTGAGTGCCTGTGATATGCCCAGTATTTTTCTAGGTGCTGAAATCTGTGTACTCAGTTTCCCAGGGAAGGTCTGGGTACAGCGCCTCTCTTAAGAATCTTTCATTACAGGGAGAGGGGTATAGAACTTGTGAGCTTGGCACTGGTACATGAGAATACTTGTGGCTACAGTGAGACAGAATATTCTTGATGGGAATATTACATGTTCTGTAAATCTGTATTCATAGGCCATAAATCAATTGCCTGATCACCTTACTTGGTACAAATTCCTCCAATTTCCTCTCCCACAACCCTACTGATGGGGAGTTTAAAAAGATGAAATGGCAAAGACACAGCTGGCCAAAGGTCCTGAGAGTTTTCAAACTGTATTTTGGTTTGGGGTTTTTGGGTGTTGCTGTTTTGGGTTTTTGTTGTTGTTGCTTTTTAAACTGTGAAATTTAGCTTACTCAATTATCAGGCAGAAAGGAGAAGGAGGGCACCCTCAAATGTAGAATGTAATAAAGTGAAGACTAAACTCTGCTCTTTTTCTTCTCTTGCCCAAATTCCTATCTAAGGGGACTGGAGAGTCACGCCCTACAAACTGTAAAAATCTCACCAGAGGAGTTTCATTTAACCCTATAGAATGTGGTCTGCTTTCTAACGTTGACTCTGGCACAATACCACATGCCAGACAGAAAAAAGAAGGAAATCAAAATATTTTATCCCTAAATATGTTTCTTTGTCATACTTTTAAATGGCCTGCAAAGCTGTTCGGTGGCAGTGGAGGAGGCAAGGGGATTGCATCTGTAAAGGGTATCTATTACTATAACTAGATCTTTTCCCCTTCCAGTCTCTCCCAGTTCTGAAGAGATTAACTGAGAGTCTAACACCTTTTAGAGATCTGAATAGCAAACATTTGTCACCATATTCTCTAAAGGCAGCCACGCATGAGGCTTCATGTACATAACAAGAACTGCAGTCTCTGCAATCCCTTATCTTGAATCTGACACTCCTTTCTGTTGATTCCAGGACTTTAGATCATAATAACAATTCTTTCAACCAGAAACTGTTTGAATCCACCTATGACCTGCAAGCTCACCCCACCCAACTTAAAGTTGTCCCATCTTTCGAACCAAACCAATACATACCCCATATGTATTGATCGTGTCTCCCTAAAATGCATAAAACCAAGCTGTGGCACAACAGCTTGGGCACCTTCCCAAGGGCACAGGGCCTCTTGGGACTGTGGCTCAGGCCTTGGTCACTAATATTTGACGCACAATAAACCTCTTTAAAATATATTACAGAGTTTGACTCTTTTCACTTGACAAAAGGATAATTTTTGAGGATAAGGGCTGGGTTAGGAAGACAACAGGAAGCAGGGAAGCACCTGGGGCCAGTGGCTGTGGGGAGCACTTAGCTCCCCCAGTCCTGCGGTGGCAAAGGGAGGGTATGACTACCTGCACAAGAGCTGTGGTCTCTGGGGAAGAACCACAGCATTCATGTGTGGTTTGGCAGAGAGGAAGAGCAGTGGGGTCACCTCCCAACTTAATGCTCCCCTAATCCTGCAGTTTCCTGCCAGCGCCTCCTATAGCCACACCAAAAACAGGGATAGGCCAGGCGTGGTGGTTCACGCCTATAATCCTAGCACTTTGGGAGGCTGAGGAGGGCAGATTACCTGAGGTCAGGAGTTCAAGACCAGCCTGGTCAACATGGTGAAACCCCGTCTCTACTAAAAAATACAAAAAATTAGCCGGGTAGAGTGGCGTGAGCCTGTAATTCCAGCTACTCGGGAGGCTGAGGCAGGACAATCGCTTGAACCCGGGAGGCAGAGGTTGCAGTGAGCCCAGATCGTGCCACTGCACTCTAACCTGGGCTACAGAGCGAGACTTTGTCTCAACAACAACAACCACAACGACAACAAACAAAAACAGCGATGAAAGAGATGCTTGCTACAGTCCATAAAGGTCAGCAGGATTGGAAGGGCAAATGGAAGCTCACTAGCACAACTGCCAATCAAACAACACATCAACAGCAAAAGCGCGAAATCAGTTTGTATTGCTTGAACTCCTGCTCCAAGGTAAGGTGAGAGGCACCAGGAACTGCATTCTCTCATTTGATCCTCCGAACAGTTGAGTTATGAGAGCTCCTGGATAAGGATCAAATCTGAAACTCTTAGAGCCCCAGAAACAGAAACAGTGTCATATCCATGGGAGGCAGGAATGACCAGTTCCTGTCAAACCATTTGAAAAGAAAAAGGGGACTCTGAACAGAATATGGGGGGAGGGGGTCACTAACAACACAATAGCTCTCCCCACCTCGCTACATGCACAACCCGTAGCCTGGACTCCTGAGTTCTGGTCTCCAGTTTGGCCACTAGCAAACCCACCTAAAGGAGTGCTTGGTTCCTAATAATTCAGCTTTGTTGACACGGAGTGAATGGAAATGAATTACTTCTCACTTCCTGTTTGCAGTCTGTAAAATTATCACCCTGTCACAGAAACAAAATTAGTCAAAGCCCCGAGTGAGCCATTAAATTAACATCCCGTGAACTTGACTCTCCTTACTTGATTCATAAGACAGTTTACGATTTTAAACACCATTCTTGGGGAGGAAAATTTAAAAAGGGCTTGTCTGGAACTTTCTAGATTGCCTCCTGTGGTCGCCCAACTGATGGACATACTCCGTTTTTAATACATTGCCCTGTTGCTGACCCTGTTGTCAGGTTTGGTCATTTGTGATGGCGTGCAGGTGACTTTCTGTAACTATAATTCCACACCCTCATAGTATTAGAATCTGGTTTACCAGTTAGGATTGGATTGACCCTTGCAGTGAGCCTCTGATGCGGGCTGGAACTCAAACTCAGAGAGGGAGTGTTCATAGGCTCCCTAAGGGTTGGCTGCATTGGCACTTTTACAACCTGTGTTAATGACCAGAAGCATATTCCTTGACCAGTAGGCTTGTTCTTATGGGCAGTGGATGAGGCCAGCCTAGCTCACCAGGTGATGGGTCATTAGGTAGCTGGGAGGTGGGAGGCCAGAGGTCACAACCTGCTCTTTGTCTAGCATGTGAAATGAGGAAAGTGACTCCCGGGTTACACACCCATCTGTGCTTCCCATGGTTCTTGGTGAGAGTCTAGCATCCCATATAACTGAGCCAACCTTGTTCGGCCCCACCCCCCAACTCCCACCTCAAGTGCTGAGCACCTGCCTGTCGGCCCTCAAGCCCTCCCCTGCCCTGCTCTGTGCTGCAGATGCCAGCCATGCAAACCGCAATTCCTAGGCTTCCTTGTCTACCAGTTTCTGCTTAGGTTTGGCTGATGGAAGGAAGACAGACAGGACATTGGAGGGTGGGAGGGAGGAGGGCAGAAGCCAGGGTTTTTCCCCTTATCGCTCTGCTTTGGGTCTCGTGTCTCAGGCAGCGGCAGGATCTTCTTTATGGATCCAGCTCACATCTTCAGGGCTCAGGTGACAGCACCTCCACCTTCGTTCCTCCTACTTAACTGTTGCTGATCTCTAGGTCACCTCACGGTCTCCTTCTATGTGCCCTATCAGCTTTTCTACTAACTCCAGTCCCCTGCACCAAATTCCTAGCTTGGGTTCTGTCTTTGTGTCTGGAACCATCTGATCCTCTGCCCCTCTTCTTATTACTTAAATAGGCTCTGCTACTTGCTCTTTCTAGTGTCTTCCGCAAAGATCCAAAATGCCTCTACACTTTCCACTAAGAGATCCCTCCATTCCTTGGTCCTCGCCAGCCCAGAGGAGTCTGGACTTCAGATTCCTGGAGAGCGGTCTCTTTACAAAACAAGCAAGGCCTAGAACCTTGAGCCCAAGGTGGCAAAGAGCCAACTCACTTCTACCTCCCTGAATTCTGAAAAAGCCTAGAGATCCCAGCACTTGCACAAAAGGTCGCTGCTCATTTTAATCAAACCACATTGCTCTGCACGGCTGGGCTGTGGCCTTCAGTCAAGATTTCCTGCATGGCAGATTTTCTCTCCTCTTGGATAACAGTGATACTTGCTGCAAGCATCTAATAGAGCTTGAAATTACCCTGGCAAGTTGTTTACTCTTCTTGAGTGTGGCACTAGGCTCTGAGCAGTGTTTGTCTAGCACCGTCATTATTTTTATTAACTACACCTTTGCACTTCCAACATGTGCTGTAAGCTCTGTAAATACTTTATTAGCTTTTGTAATTAGTCGTTGCATCTCACAGCCCCGCTGAGAAGTGGGTCAGTGTGACAATCCCCATTTTACCACTGATGTGAAAGACAGCCACCCAGAGATGGCAAAGAGGCCCTGGATTTGAGGGCAGAGGGTACAGTTCTTTCTTTCAAGGGAAGGCAGGGACTTTGCTGGAGTTTATAGGGATCTGATGGTGTGCAAATACTGAATAAGAAGAACAACTATCCGTCCCCTGCAAATGGATGAAATTTCCCTACACAGGAAGGTGTTGAGAACTGGGTTTAAAAAATAGGAAAAGTGGCTAATGCATGGAAGCTGCTATCTCATAGTAACCACCCAAGAACCCCAGTTCCCCTTGCTCTCCCTTTCTTGCCTTCTCATTACTACCTAAGGCTTGATTTATTCACCTTTGCAGGGGGGTGGGGAGCAGGAAGAAACAAAGACAGCTACAGCCTTCAAGGAGTGTGGTCCAAGAATGTGACCTGTAAAATCTTTTATTGGAGATAGTTTATTTGTTTTCTTTTGTGGTCAAGAATATGTTGATTTCTAAACATGTTTTCCAGGGGAACAAAATCATAGAGAGCTATTAAGTTAGCTTGTTGGTTGTAATATTTAAATCCTTTCTACATTGCTTGTTTTTAATGCCTTAATATACCAAATACTGAAAGATGTAATAAAACCTTCTACTATCATTGTGATTTTATAAAATTCTCCTTATATTTCTAGGAGTTTTTGCTCTATAGTTTGCTATTGTATTTTTTTTTTTTTTGAGACGGAGTCTTGCTCTGTGGCCCGGGCTGGAGTGCAGTGGCCGGATCTCAGCTCACTGCAAGCTCCGCCTCCCGAGTTCACACCATTCTCCTGCCTCAGCCTCCCGAGTAGCTGGGACTACAGGTGCCCGCCACCTCGCCTGGCTAGTTTTTTGTATTTTTTAGTAGAGACGGGTTTCACCATGTTAGCCAGGATGGTCTCAATCTCCTGACCTCGTGATCCGCCCGTCTCGGCCTCCCAAAGTGCTGGGATTACAGGCTTGAGCCACCACGCCCGGCCTGCTATTGTATTTTTGAATGCACAAAGGTCTGTAGCTCTTTTATTGTCCTCAAGGATTATTTCTTTTATCATAAACAATCTAGTTATTTTCTTCAATTCATGGTGTAAGCCTCAGATTAAGTTTTATAGTAACTTATCATCTTTCTTGTTTTTTAATTGTTTGCATTTGCCTGGTATATCTTTGATTATTAAAATCAAGATTAAAATAAACATTTCTTTATTTTTTTACTTTTAAATATGGCTCATACACTTTATATAGATGCAAATTTTGTGGGGTTTCATTGTAGCCTGAGAGTCCTTTTTTTTAAAAAAAAAAAAGGAGAAGTCAACTTATTTATGATTATTAGTTTAAATGGTACTTTTTTTCCTTTTGTTCATGTTTTCTATTTATTATACTTGTTGCTACTGATTTATATATATATATATTTTTAGTATGGCGCTTGACCGAGTTTTTTTCTATACTACCACCCCTGCCCCCATTACCACCATTAATTTCCAACTGTTATTATGCTTCTCCATTTTGCTTGTGGGTTCCTCCTTATCTTCATTACCATATTTAAGCCTATATTTCCCATTGATATATGAGATGAAACAATGGCCATTCTGTCCCCAACAAGACATTTTGCCAGCCCAATCCCCTTTACCACTCCTTGTGAAGGAAACTTTGTAGCATTTCTTACTTATTATAGCATTTCTTTCCTCCTTCAACTTTCAGTTTTGCTAAGAAATTATCAATTCTAAACCATTAGTTTTCCTTTTCAAGTATTTATCTACTGTTGCAAAAAGTCTGCATTACCACTTTGCATTTCCTTGCTGCAGTATCATCTTCCATTTAGATCTTTTTTAGACATTTCATCTTTTTTAGAAAGTATCTTTCCATTTTGCATTTGTTTAAAAGTTTTTAATCATTTTAGACTTTTCTTGGGTTTGCCAAGAAAGCAAAGGCTGACTGGGACAATGATCCAGAGGATGGCGTGAGTGTCCAGACGGTGACAGTGGGAAGGAGGAAGATAGGAAAAAGATGCACTGTTGCTCAACCATGACTGCAGGTGACTGTTTGCTCTATCCAGGGAGATTGCCATGAATCCTCTCTCAAAACTGTCTGTCCAGAGGAAGAAAGAGGATGTGTTTATCCACCAGCTCAGGACTACCCACTGGTCAAAAGTTTGCCTTCTGGAGTGTTAACTCCCTTGCATTTCCAGGTTGCACAGATGTGAGAAGTGAGTGGGTTCCCACAGTGGCTCCTGCATGGGATTTCACAGAGAAGCCCAAGGGCATGAAGTCAGAAGTGCAGAGCATGGATCTGAGGCAAGACACTGTCAGGTTACACCTGTAGGAAGCTGGTCAGATCCTGTGTAGAATTGGTTACCACAGCTAAGGTTTGAATAACACAGGTGAGGTAGAGACAATCTGAAGCAGTACACAGAGGGTTTCCAGTGCAAGTGTAGTGCCTACAAATAGTTACACAGTCAAATCATATCAAAAGATTTAGAATAAAGAATTACAATTCTCCTGCAACCCTTCCAGTCCCCAAGCCCACTTCCTAGAAGCAATTTATTTTTGCCTCCTTGAACTGTTTTCTCCTGATATTAACCTGCATATTTCTAAGTAATTTTATATTGTCAGTGTTTAGAATCTACTGATTCCCTGTAAAAATGATTCAAAATTTCATAGTAATATCACCAAAGGCCACTTCTCTGCTCCCATCCTTCTAAATGCTAACTAGTTTTTTTTAATACAGTCAATGTTTCATTATTGTGCCTATGTAAATGACATTCACAGTGGAAAGTAGAGTATTATATTTTTTCCTGTACTCTTTTTCATTTTCCTGAAGTTAATGGTCACCTGGTTTTATTCATTGACCTGGGTTTTTTTATGTACCTATATTTTTTCCCACACGCTGCATCTGATCTATCACATACTTACCAGTGTTTTCTTTTGGAATGCTCCATCATATCAGATGACCTTTAAGTAAATAGTTCCCTTTTATTCCCTTTAGATCCCTCTTTTGGAGCGTTGGCTCTTCTGCGATCTGAGAGGGCTGGTTCCCTAGACTTGCTACAAAATCCTTAGCAAGAGACTTCCCTTTGTGGTATTTTCTGTTGGAGACCATTTCTTGGACTCCATGTCTTCCTGTTTCTTGGTTTACTCCTTAATTTACTACAATACATCCAGCAGTTATCTCCCACAAAAGGATGCCTTATGGGTTCTGTTTTTCAATCCATGCCTTTATTTCTCCTTCTCACCTAAATACTTTGACTGCCTCTAGAAGTATAGGTGAATTTCGAAGATGTTTTTCCTTTGTCTTCTAACATCCAGAATTGCCCTTAGGAAGACCCATCCCTGCCATTCTGACTTTTAGTTTTCTATCTTTTTTTCTCTCTCTGGAAGAGTTTCGGAGTTCTGATATACCTGTGATATTCTATAATCTCACAGTTTCATATTGGAGAGGATACTTTTTCACTCATTGTATTGAGCCCAATCTGGGTCCTTTCAATGAAAAAGAAATGTGTCTCTCTTTTTTAGCCATTTTCTTTCAATTATATGCTCTTTTTCTGGAACTCATCAATTTGATGCTGAATGCCTTAAATTTATTCTCTGGGTATTTTATCATTTTTCTGTTTTTTCCATCATCTTTTTTCCCAATTTCCTATGCATGTTTTATACATGTGACTTTTTTTATTTCATTTCTTCTCTTATTCAGCTTTTATAATAAACACTTAAGAGGCACTCTATAACTGGTTAAGTAAATGTACTTCTCTGGGGATGATATAATTATTTTTATTATTTTGGAGTTTTCTTCTGTTTTGGGTATTATCTTTTATATCCAGACTCTCTTTAATTTCTTACTTTTATTTGATATCTTTCTTCATAAATGAGGTTAAGCCAGTTAAAATTGGGCTTGGGGCAGAGCAATTAGGCAAGAAAAAGAAATGAAGGGCATCCAAATAAACAATTAAAAATAAGTAAGTCAAATTAGCCTTGTGCACAGATAAAATATGATCTTATGCCTACAAGAACCTAAAGACTCCACCAAAAAACTATTAGAACTGATAAACAAATTCAGTAAAGCTGCAGGATACAAAATCAACATACAAAAATTAGTAGCAATTACATATACCAACAGCAAACAATCTGAAAAAGAAATCAAGAACACAATCCCATTTAGAATAGCTACAAAAATATAAAATACCTAGGAATCAATGTAAACAAAGAAGTGAAAGATCTCTACAAGAAAAACTATAGAACTCTCATGAAAGAAAAAGAAGACGACACAAAAGAATGAAAAGATATTCCATGCTCATGGATTGAAAGAATTAATATTGACAATACTACTAAAATGACAATACTAGCCAAAGTAATCTAAAGATTGAATGCAATCCCTATTTAAATATCAATGACATTCTTTACAAAAATAGAAAACAATATTCCTGAAATTTGTGTGGAACTAAAAAAGACCCCAAAGAGCCAAAGCAATCCTGAGCAAAAAGGATAAAGTTAACGGTTCACACTACCTAACTTCAAATTTTACCACAAAGTTATAGTAACCAAAACAGCATGGCATTGGCATAAAAACAGATACACAGAGCAATGGAACAGAATAAAGAACCCTGACACAAATCCACACATTTACAGCCTACTCATCTTTGACAAACGTGCCAAAAACAGTCTTTCCAATCAATAATGCTGGGAAAACTGGATAACTATATGCCAAGAATGAACTAGATTCATATCTCTCACCATACACAAACACAAAAATCAAAATGGAACCAAAATGGATTAAAACCTTCAATCTAAGACCTCAAAGTATGAAGCTACTAGAAGGAAACATTGGGGAAATGCTCCAGGACATTCGTGTAGGCAAAAAGTTTTGTGTAAGACCTCAAAGGCAGAGGCAACCAAAGCAAAAATAGCCAATTGAGATTATATCAAGCTAAAAAGCTTCTGCACAGCAAAGGAAATAATCAACAAAATGAAGAGATAACCCACAGGATGGAAGAAAATGTTTGCAAACTATCCATCTGACAAGGGATTCATACCCAGAATTCACAAGGAGTTCAAACAACTCAACAGCAAAAAACAAAACTCCACAAATCATCCAATTTTAAAATAAACAAAAGAAGGAGGCAGAGCAAGATGGCCAAACAGAAGCCTACACCATTTATAACCCCTGTAGGAGCACCAAATTTTAACAACTAGCTACACACAAAAAGCATCATCACAAGAATTAAAAATCGGGTGAAAAATCAAAGTACCTGGTTTTAACTTCATATCACTGAAAGAATTATTGAAGAAAGCAGGAAAGACAGTCTTGAAGTGCTGATGCCACCTGTTCCCCATTCCTCAGAAGTGGCTGCATGGTGTGGAGAATCTGTGTGCTTTGAAGAGGGTGAGTGTGGTGATTATGAGGCTTTGCATTGAACTCAGTTCTGCCCCATCACAGTGGAAAGCACAACTGGGCTGTACTCAGCTGACATCTGCCCACAGAGGGAGCATTTGGACTTGCCCTAACCAGAGGGGAATTACCTATCCCAGCATCAGAGCTTGCGTTCCTAAAAGCCCTGCCACTGTGCACTGGAATGCTCTGGGGTCCTAAGTGAACTTGAGGGGCAGTCTAGGCCACAGGTATTGCAATTCCTATGCAAGTCCCAGTGCTGAGCTGGGCTCAGAGCCAGTGGACTTGGTGGGCAGGGCACACAAACTACTGAGACACCAGCCAGGGTGGCTAAGAGAGGGCGTGTTCCACCCCTCCCTCACCCTCTGGTAGCAGCCATGCAGTGCAAAGAAATCTGTGCACTTGGAGAAGGAGAGCACAGTGACTAGGGAACTTTACATAGAACTCAGTGCTGCCCTGTCACAACAGAGACCTGGTAGGATTCACCAACTGCTGACCAAAGAGCCCCTGGGCCCTGAATAGCCAACAATACACTGGCAATACACTGTGGACCTTGGGCTCTGAGACTTACTGGCTTCAGGTGTGATCCAGAACATTCACACCTGTGGTGGCTATGGTGAAAGACTCCTTTTGTTTGAAAAATCAGGTGAAAAGTAAAGAGCACTGTCTTGCACCCTGGGTAACAACTTGGCCACAGGTGGGTAGAGCACCAAGTAGGTTCTTAGGGTCCCAAGTCCAGGCCTAGGCTCTTGGTCAGCATTTCTGGACCTGCCCTGGGCCAGAGGGGAGCTTGCCGCCCTAAAGGTTGAGTCCTAGGCAGCATTCATCATAAGCTGACTGAAGAGTCCTTGGGCTTTAGGTAAACTTTGGCAGTGCCCTAGCAGACTGCCCTGTGGGTCAGTGCTCATGGTGGCCACTGGAGAGGAGGCTCCTCTGCTTTTGGAAAGGGGAAGGAAGAGTGGAAAGGACTTTGTTTTGTGGTTTGAGTACCAGTTTAGCTGCAGTAAAATAGAACACCAGGTAAATTTCCAGGGTTCCTAGAAAGCATTTCTGGAATTCTGAGGCCTGGGGGTACTTGCCACCCTGAAGGGAGGGACACAAACCTGGCTGGCTTTGCCACCTACTCATTGTAGAGCCCTAGGGCCCTGAGTGAACCAGGTAGTTACAGTGAGCTTTAGGCAAAACCCAGTGCTGTACTGGCTTCAGGTCTGAACCAGCACTATCCTTGTCGTGGTAGTGATAGGAGCGCTTGTGTTCCTCCCACCCCCAGTTCCAGGAGACTCAGATCAAAGACAGAGACTCTGTTTGTTTGGGAGAGAGTAAGGAAAAAGAAAAAGAGTCTCTGCCTGGTAATTCAGATAATTCTTCTGGAAGTTATCACACACCACCAAGGTGATACCTGTGTAAGTCTGCAAGAACCACAGTGTTATTGGGTTGGGGCCCAAGTTCCTTCAAATACCTGGAAAGCCTGGAAGGACAGGCACAAGTAGTCCCAGACTGTGAAGACTACAATAAATGCCTGACTCTTCAATACCCAGACACTGATGAACAAGTATAAGCATCAAGGCCATGGAGGAAAACATGATCTCACCAAATGAACTAAGTAAGGCACCAGGGACCAATCCTGAAGGAACAGAGATATGTGACCTTTCAGACAGCTGTTTTAAAGTTAGTATTTTAAGGAAACTCAAAGAAATTCAAGAAAACACAGAGAAAGAATTCAGATTTCTATCAGATAAATTTAACAAAGAGATTGAAATAATTAAAAAGAATCAAGTAGAAATTCCAGAGTTGAAAATGCAATGGACATACCAAAGAATGCAATAGAGTCTCTTAATAGCAGAATTGATCAAGCGGAAGAAAGAATTAGTAAGCTTGAAGACAGACTATTTGAAAATACACAGTCAGAGGAGACAAAAGAAAAAGGAATAAAAAAGAATAAAGCATGCCTACAAGAATTAGCAAATAGACTCAATAAGGCAAATCTAAGAGTTATTGGCCTTAAAGAGGAGGTAGAGAATGATAGAGGTAGAAAGTTTATTCAACAGGTATTAGATAACTTTCCAAACCTACAGAAAGATATCAATATTGAAGTACAAGAAGATTATAGAACACCAAGCCGATTTAACCCAAAGAAGTCTACCTCAGTGCATTTATCAAGCTCCCAAAGTTAAAGGATAAAGAAAGGATCCTAAAAGCACCAGGAGAAAATAAACAAACAACATAAAATGGGGCTCCAATATGTCTGGCAGCAGACTTTTCAGTGGAAACCTTACAGACCGGGAGAGAGTGGCATGATACATATACAGTGCTGAAGGAAAAAAAAATCTTTTACCCTATAATAGTATATCCAGTGAAAATATCCTTTAAACTTAAAGGAGAAATACAGACTTTCCCAGATAAACAAAAGCTGAGGAATTTTATTAACATCAGACCTGTCCTACAAAAAATGCTAAAGGGCGTTCTTCAAGCTGAAAAAAAGGATGCTAATGAGCAATAAAAATCATCTGAAGGTACAAAACTTGCTGGTAATAACATACAGAAAAACACAGATTATTATAACACTGTAATTGTGGCGTGTAAAATACTCAAGTAGAAAGGCTAAATGATGAACCAATAAAAAATAATAACTAAAACAACTTTTCAATACATAGTATAGTAAGACATAAAGAGAAACAAGAAGTTAAAAAGTGGGGGAACAAAGTTAAAGTGTATAGTTTTAATAGTTTTCCTGGTGCTTATTTGTTTATGCAAACTGTGGTAAGTTAACATCAGTTTAAAATAATGGCTTATAAGACTGTATTTGGAAGCCTCATGGCAACCTTAAGTGAAAAAAATCATACAATGAATAGACAAAATACAAAAAGCAAGAAATAAAATCATACAGAGGAAAATCACCTTCACTAAAAAGAAGACAGAAAGGAAGGAAGAAGGAAAGAGAAGATGACAAAGCCACCAGAAAACAAATAACAAAATGGCAGGAGTAAGTCCTTACTTGTCAATAATAACATTGAATGTAAATGGACTACACTCTGTAATCAAAAGACACAAAGTGGCTGAGTGGATTAAACATGCACACGTGTACACACACACACACACACACACACACATGCACACACACACACGACCCAGTGATCTGCTACCTATAAGAAACACACTTCACCCATAAATGTACACATAGACTGAAAATAAAGGGATGGAAAAAGATTTTCCATGCCAGTGGAAAGCAAAAAAAGCAGGACTAGCTAAACTTAGACAAAATGGATTAAATTTCAAGACAAAGACTGTAAGAAGATACAAAGGTCATTATATAATGATGAAAGAGTCAATTCAGAATGTAGATATAATAATTGTAAATATAAATGCACCCAGCACAGGAGCACCCAGATATATGAAGCAATATTATTAGAGCTAAAGAGAGAGAGAGAAGCCTCAATACAATAATAGTTGGGAACTTCAACACCCCACTTTCAGCATTGGACAGATCTTCCAGACAGAAAATCAACGAAGAAACATCAGACTTAATCTGCACTACAGAATAAATGGATCTAATGGGTATTTACAGAACATTTCATCCAACAGCTACAGAATTCACATTCTTCTCCTCAGCACATGGATAATTCTCAAAGATAGCCCATATGTTGGGTCACATAACAATTTTTGAAACAGTCAAAAAATGGAAATAATATCAAGAATCTTCTCTAACCACAATAGAATAAAACTAGAAACAATAACAAGAGGAATTTTGGAAACTATCCAAACACATAGAAATTAAACAATATGCTCCTGAATGAAGAAATTAAGAAGGAAATTGAAAAATTTCTTGAAACAAATGTTAATGGAAACACAACATAGCAAAACCGATGGAATACAGTGAAAATAGTACTAGAAAGGAAATATATAGCTGTTGGTGCTTACATCAAAAAAGAAGAAAAACTTCAAATGAGTAACATAACAATGCATCTTAACTAGAAAAGCAAGAGCAAACCAAATCCAAAATCAGCAGAAGAAAAGAAATAATAAAGATCAATGAATCTGAAATGAAGAAAACAATATAAAAAACATCAGTGAAATGAAAAATTATTTGAAAAGAAAAATAAAATTGACAAATCTTGAGCCAGACTAAGAAAAAAAGAGAGAGGACCCTAATAAATAAAATCAGAGATGAAAAAAGAGACACTACATACAACTGATACTGCAGAAATTTCAAGGATCATTAGTGGCTACTACAAGCAACTGTAGGCCAACAAATTGGTAAATCTAGATGAAATGAATAGATTCCTAGACACTTACAACCTACCAAGATTGAACCATGAAGAAATCTAAAACCTGAACAAACCAATAATAAGTGAAAAGATCAAAGCCGTAATAAAAAGGTCTCCAAGCCCAGGACTTGATGGCTTCACTGCTGAATTCTGTCTAAACATTTAAAAAAGAACTAATATCAGTTCCCTATTCCAAAAAATAAGGGAGAGGGGAATACTTCCAAACTTATTCTATGAGTCCAATATTACCCTCATACTAAAACCAGACAAAGACACATCAAAAAACAAAAACTACAGGCCCATATCCAGCCTCTGGTAACCAACCACTAGTCTACTCTGCTTCTATGAGTTTGACTTTTTTAGATTCCACATACAAGTGAGATCATGTGATATCTGTTCTTTCTACGCCTGTTGGGCAAAGGATACAAAATTTCCATTAGACAACAGGAATAAGCTCAAGAAATCTATTGCACAACATACTGACCGCAGTTAATGCCAATATGTTATAAACTTGAAAATTACTGAGAGTGGATTTTGTGTGCTAACCACAAAAATGTGATACATACATACATGCATCTGTTAATTAGTTTGATTTTGCCATCCCACAATGTATACACAAATCAAAACATCATGTTGTAAACTATACATTTGTTTATTTGTCAACAAAAAAAGAAAATAAATTAAAAATGCAAATTTTCAATAAATAAAAGTAAGACACTGAAAGTCTGATTCCTCATGAGTGGGGTTGTCAACTGGAGGATTTCTCTGAAAGATGATCAGTTAGAGAACTGACAATTCTAACAAAGTCTGCAAAACATCAGCAAATTACTGTCAGTTTTGTGGTGTCCTCAAGGATGGCTTTTACACACAGAAAATATCATTTAAAGGTTCGTTTCATTTTGTTTAAGATTTAATGTTCAATTTATTAAAGTTATAATTTTTAAGTCCTCTTTCTTTTGTAAATTTTGACTTGTACTTAACAAATGTTATGATCGAATTTATAGTCTTGCAGATCTTAGAAATCATTCCCAAGAGGTATTTGAGTATTTGGTTCTGTTTACAAACATAATTTATTATATACAGTCAAATATTTAAAAATGCGTGCATAAACTGAAAATATTGTTTTCAAGTATTTTATTTTTTTCTGAATTAACAAACTTTTCTGAGCACATAAGTAATTTTTGCATTTAAAATATTAAATTTATGTATATGTTAAATCTAAAGTTAAATATTGTAATTCAACCTAGAATTACAAATCTAAAACAAATATTGAGTACACATTTTAAACTTGAGTTCAAGGTTTTCATTTATAATTAGCCAAATTCTAGCATTATAAATACCTAAAATGTCAAATATGAAAAGATTCCCTTTTAACAAAAAATATCAATGCAATGATTTCTATTCTCTTAAGCCTTTCTATTCTTAATTCTAAATCTTGCTGGGGTTTAAAGATGCCTGCCCGCTAAAGAAATAAAATTCTGCTCAGGCAGCCAGGGTTACTTCCTATGAAAGATTTTGTCAGACCTGGAGCTGCAGAAACTCAGAACCATCCTTCACTCCACCCTTACTATTGTACTGAGCCCCTCTTAGGTAGGTCAAAAAATATGAAACCAGCACTTTTATAGCGTCAATAAAGACATTTATATCATAGACTTCAAAGCACAAAAAGGCAATATTCTCATATCTCTCATTACTTAATTCTCTAGGCCACATAGTTCTTACACATATCTAAAATGACATTTGAGTGAACTTGATCTATTTTCACAAAAATCATTTTCAGGAGCTCTTCTACTTTCTTCACCCCTTGACCAAGGGTCAAATAATACCTTCTAACACTGGTTTACACTCACTTCTGTATTCTTTATTGGAACAATGAATAAGTTGATAATGCCCACAGATAGCAAGGTAAGAAATGAGATTGGGCCCAGCTCAGTGGCTGATGCCTGTAATCCTAGCACTTTGGGAGGCCGTTGGCTTGAGCCCAAGAACCCCAGAACAGCCTGGGCAACATGGCCAAACCTCATTTCTACAAAGAAATACAATAACTAGTCAAGCATAGTGGTGTACACCTGTCATCCCAGCTACATAGGAGGCTGAGGTGTGAGGTTCCTCTGATCCTGGGGAGGCTGAGGCTGCAGTGAGCCAATATCACGTCACTGCACTCCAGCCTGGGTGGCAGAATGAGACCCCAAATCAAAAAGGAAAGAAAAAGGAAGGAAGAAATGAGATCCGACAGTAATGCATTGCTATCCCACTTTTCTTCATGTTAACTATTCAGCCTGGGGATATTTACCTTCTTCCCGGGTTATTGCTTCAGTCTCTTTTCTGAGGACTGCATGCCTCACCACAAGCCTTCTGAGGAGGGTTGGAAAGGAAAGCTGTAGGGGAGATCCTCTGGTCAGGATGCAGACTTTCACTTAATTCCCCTAGGTTAGTTAAGCTTGAGTCATTGCCTTCCACCCTTGACTGTGTCTGGTGTCTTCTGTCTTCTAAGTTTTTCCAAGTCAATCTACCCAGGCCTCTTCCTGTGAAGAGGCAGTAATGAGTCTCTCACTTGCCTTGCTCTCCTTGCCACACCCCACTTTAGAATTCAAGTTGCTATCTACCTCCTTGACAGACAAAGAGTCTCTCCCAAGGGCAAGAACCACCCCCAATCCAATACACAAGCCACCTAGATGGTGCCTGACAAAATAATATTTGCTTCGTAGTTTGGCTTTTATCTCACTTTACTTCCCCCGCAGGCTTTTAGAAAAGTCTTTATCTTGTTCTCCAGAAAGCAATGTATATTTCGTTACTTATCAGTGAAAGCTGCTCAGCAATCACTGCCTGGGCAGCCACAATGGAAGTGCTGCCCCATCTGGTAGGCAGCTCCAGTCCCTGATAGAGCCAGTCGTCTGGGTCCCCAGATCTGAGCCACCAGCTCAGGCATCTGGGGTCCTGCAGAACAATCTTGTGGATCTATAAAAGCCAGGTGTGCTGGGTCTCCCCTTTCTGCATGTTGGGCCCACAGTGGAGAGTTCACTTCCTACCTGCCATCTTGCAGAAAGAGAGAAACACAACTGCTGCAATTATGCAGCAAAAAACAAAAGGCCATATGCACACCTTTGATGAATACTCAGCTAAATAGACGATCAACTCCAAAACAATCATATTAATGACCCTGTCCCCCTAAGCATCTCCCAAGAATATTGCTATCAATCTTTACAAAGTATTTAAAAAGTCTTCTTGGCTTCTGGAAAAATGTCCTAAGTATAATTTATTTTGACACTGTAAGGATGGTTTCTGCAAATTTTTCAAAACTTCTTCTCTTGGGGAGGGACTCTCTCACTGGAACTCTGTTGAGTCTGATGACTGGGATTGACGGAGCTCTCACCCTCATGATTCAGATGCCATAACCAATGGTGGAGGCAGGTTACTGTCATGAGTTTACCAACGGGAAAACTGAGATTCAAAGAGGGAAGGGTTCCCCACCCCATGAGTCACACTGTCCTGCAGTGACGGCGTTGGCAATGAGAACCTGGTTTTCAACGTCTGGGCTTTTGCTATCATCCAAAGCTGCTTCCACGATTGGTGAAAGGAGAAGCCAGAGACTCTAGTTTGACGGTTTCCAGTACTTCTCTGTGGCTGTTCTCTGTTCCTGAGACGTGTGGATTGTGATCTGTACCTCTTGGATGCTTTACTACTCCACTAGGTACTCATGCACAGGACGTTGGATTAGAGACATTGTTAGACCTTGGAGTAGCCTACTCAAGGAAAAAAATGTAAAGTGACTGCTCATAGTGTGACATGGCTCTAGAGAATGTGTTTCAATCCATAGCTTCAGAAACTAAAATATTCTAATCTAAGACTTAGTTTTGACCTCTAACAAGGAGAGTAAATAAGCAAACCCAGACAATACAAGCCTGAGCAAGGGTCACAGAAGCCCAGCCTAGCATTTTAGCAATTAGGCCTACTTGTCCATAAAGCACTTAAAAATCCATTCGACCATCCAAGTCGGTTCAAGCTCTTTAATCTTGGATAAAGTAAACAAGATTGTTTTTAAGGTTTTTTTTTTTTTTTTTCCTAGTTTAAAGTAAGAATATTGGAAGAGAAAAGAATAAGACACTCAAGGCCAGACCTTTGGACCCCAGTAATGTGTAACAGCTGCAGATGCTGGTCAGACGTCTTGGTGATATTTTCAGTCTGCTAATGCCAGCTCACCCTTTCACAGATTGAAAACAACTCATCTCTTTCAAGTACCCTTTTCAATTGCACCTCAAAAATTCCTTAACGGCAGTGCCCAGACATTTTTCTGTACCCCACAAAGTGTAGCTCAGCCCATGGGGTCTCAGCAAATGCTTGTTAACAGATGGCTCATTGGAAGCAGCAGGCTTTGCGCTCCTCAACAATGGACAAATCTCACCACAGCCCCCAGGCACTGCACTCTGTAGCCAAACCAGCTCCCTTTCCATTCTGAATCTCTGCCTCCCTGTTTTGCACATACTGGTTACACACCCGAAGCACAGTGCTACCTTTCTTTCTTCACTCCATCTCCCTCAGCTGAAGGGACACCTCAGAGGAGCTTTCCCTGACCTCTTTGGCACCTCCCTCGTTTATTTTTCTGCTACCAGTCTCTTGGCAGTGAGTTCTGGAAGGCATGGACTACTACATGTTGCTCTGTGTTTATTTGTTCAATGTCTGTTTTCCCACTAAACTCCATGAAGGTACGGACAACAAGTGCTTTATTCACCTCCGTATCCCCCGTGCCCAGCACAAGGCCTGCCAGCATGTGTACTGAGTTGAGCTGAATAACTTAGACATGAAGAAAACCAGGCTAAACAAATCTCAATTTATTCTCCCTTCCAGTTCAAGTTGTAAAGGATAACGTGTCCTTTAACCAACATGGCTCAGACAGCTGATTAGTCATCGAAGGCCACAAAACTCCAAGTTTACTGGGTGTGACACTCCAAAGTATGGATTTCAGGAGCCAGAGGAGAAACATCATGGGGTTCTTGTCTGAACAATGTGTACCTACAAGACAATTTCCAAGAATAGGAGGTGGAATGTGACCAGACCAGGGACAGCAGTGTCTATTTCTACTTGAGAAAATTGTTCAATGGAGCCACAGTCACACCTCCACTTTTTAAAGTTCTTTTTCAACTGGAAAATGTTGCCCTACATGGGGGATTTCCTGAAGTCCTGGTCACATTCCCTAAGTAGGAGGGTTCCGGAGAGGCCAGCAGCCTGCCCCTGTGTGTGTGCTGACAGGTGTGGCACTGTTAGGCAGCAATGTGCTGAACTTTGGACCCCCCTGGAGACCAAATACTTCAAAGCTGCTTGGAGACCTGGAAACACAAACAAAGCATTTAATCTTGAGGCCCTGACACTTTTGCAAGGTAGAAAAATGTTACCAAAGGACCACACTCCATTCCTCAACTTAGGAGAAAAGACATTGCAAACACACAGCTTTGAGGCTCATCATACAGCCCCTTTGGATTTTGTTTTGTTTTCATCTCCTATTCAGTTAGGATAGTCTTTGTTTAAACTTTTTATTTTGAAATAATTACACAGGAAGTTGCAAAGAGCAGAGAGGCATTGTGTACCCTTCACCCATTTTCCCCAAGGGTTACATCTAACATAATTATAGTAAAATACCAAAACCAGGAAAGTGACATTGGTACAATGTGTGTGTGTATATTTCTAAGTCATATTTTCTCACAGGTGTAGATTCCTGCAACCATCATCACAATCAAAATGCAGAACTTCCATCACTGCAAAGATCTCCCACATGCTACCCCTATACAGTCACAGTCACCGCCTCACTACCTCACCTGTAACCCCGGGAAACCATTATTCTGTTTTCCATCTTTATGATTTGTCATCTAAAGAATATTGTATAAATGAAATTATACAGTATGTGATGTCTTGAGATTGGCTTTCTTCATTCAGTATGATGCCTTTGAGATTTCATTAGATCATCTTATGAATTAATGTTTTATTCCTTTTTATTGCGGGTGGATTTATCGTGATGGATTACCACAGTTTGTTCAACTATGCACTTGTTTGAGGAGCATTTTGATTGTTTCTAGTTCTTGGATATTATGAATAAAGCTGTATGAACCTCAATCATATAGAGGTTTTGTGTGGACATAAGCTTTTGTTTCTCTGGGAGTGCAATTTCTGGATCATATGGTAAGTGTACTTTTAGTTTTTTAAGATACCGCCAAACTGTTTTTCACAATGACAATACCATTTTACATTCCCATGAGCAATGTATGAGATCCAGTTTGTCCACATCTTTGTTAGCATTTGATATTGTTAGCATTTTATAATGACTATTTCATCTGTGTAGTGATAATTCATCATGTTCTTAACAGGCATTTCTCTAATGATTAATGATATAAACATTTTTCCATGTGCTTATTGCCACCATATATTCTCTTTGATAAAATATCTCATGTCTTGTGCTCACTTTCTAATTGGATTGTTATTTACTATTGATATGTGAGAGTTCCTCATGTATTCTAGATAGGAGTCTTTGTCAGATATGTGGCTTGCAAATATATTCTCACAGTCAATAGCTTGTCTTCTTATCATCTTAACAGATATTTAAAAGAGAAAGATTTTAAATTTTGAGATAGTCCAATGTATCATCTTTTTATTTTATGGATCGTGTTTTTGATGTCATGTCTAAGAACTCTTCACCCACGACTTAGGTCCTAAACGTATTTTTCCTATTTTATCATCTAAAAGTTTTATAGTTTTACATTTTGCATTTAAATATATGATTGATTTTGAATTAATTTTCTCATAGGGTGTGAGGTTTAAGTCAAAGTTCATTTATGTCTATGGATACCCAACTGCCATGGTGCTATTTGTTGAAAAAACTATCTTTCGTCCATTGAATTGTTTTTGACCTTTGTCCAAAATCAGTTGCCCATACTTGTTCAGGGATACGTCTGGGTTTCTATTTTGTTCTATTGATCGATGTATCTGTCCCTTCACCAATACTGCACACTCGTAAGTGCAGTACCTATATAATAAGTCTTGAAATTGGGTAGAATGATTATCCCACCTTACTCTTTTTCAAATTCTAGTTGCTTTGTCTTTCCATATAAACTTTAGAATAATCTTGTCCATAGTTAGAAAAATTTTGTCTAGTTAATTGGTAGTTTTGGTTAAGCCTATCTGTCAATTTGGGGACATTTTATACCTTTATGCCTATTCTAGACATTTCATACAAAAAGAATTATACAATATCTTGTCCTTTGTGACTGACTTTTTTCACTTAGCATAATGTTCTCATGGTTAATCTATCTTGTAGCACATATCCATATGTCATTCCTTTTTATTATCAAATAACATCCTATCATATGACTACACCATATTTTCTTTATTTAGTAATCAGTTGATGAGCATTGGGTTCTTTATATCTTTTGGCTATTACAAATAACACTACTGTGAGCATTGATGTACACATTTTTATGTGGACATATGTTTTCATTTTTCTTGAGTATATATCTAAGAGTAGAATTACTGGATCAGATGGTAATTCTAAGTTTAACTATTTTGGGAATTACCAGACTGTTTTCCAAAATGATTGCATCATTTTACATTCCCATCAGTAGTGTATAATTTTCTCTACATCCCTGCCAACTTTTGTTATTATCTCTTTTATTCTAGACATCCTACTTTTTTGTTCTAGACAACCTAGTGGGTGTGAAATAGTATCTAATTATAGTTTTGATTTGCATTTCCTTGGTGACTAATGATGCCAAACATCTTTACATCTTTTCATTTGCTTTCTGGCTATTTGTATATCTTATTTGGAAAAATGTCTATTCAGAACTGTTACTTGTTTTTAATTCTATTATTTATCATTTTACTGACTTTTAATAGTTTTTTATGTGTTCTAGATACAAATCTGTTATCAGATATATGATTTATAAAAATGTTCACCAGGAGTACTGGTTCATGCCTATAATTCTAACACTTTGGGAGGCCAAGGCAGGCAGATTGCTTGAGATCAGGAGTTCAAGACCAGCCTGGTCAACATGGCAAAACCCCATGTCTACTAAATCACAGAAAATTATCCTGGTGTGGTAGTGCATGCCTATAATCCCAACTACTCGGGAGGCTGAGGCATGAGAATTGCTTGAGCCTGGGAGGCAGAGGTTGCAGTGAGCTAAGATCTCATGATTGCACTCCTGCCTGGGCCATAGAGAGAGACTCTGTCTCAAAAAATAAAAATAAAAATGAAAATAAAAAATAAGTTAAAAAAAATAAAAAGTGTCTTCCAATATGTGGGCTTTCATTTTATTTTCCTAAGGGTATCCTTCAAAGGAAAACTTTGTAATTTTGGTGATAACAAGTTTATTTTTGTTTTTTTTTTTTGTTTTGTTTGTCTGTTTTTTTTTTTTTTTTTTTTTTTTTGTGATCAAGCTTTGTTGTCAGTGCTAAGAAATAAGTAGAATCAGTTTATCAATTTCTGCAAAGAAGTTAGATGGAATTTTGATAGGGATTATGTTATCAATTTGGAGAATATTGCCATCTCAAAATATGA